>NC_066584.1:249812993-250127368 GCF_024323335.1 Lathyrus oleraceus
TCAAACACTTTGAACTCCCCAGGGCAGCCGTCTACCATGTTAACATATGAATTTCCATGAGCGGGTAGTGGGTTAGCTTTCACGTTGGGTGCAAGGTCCTCAAAGGACACCATTCCACTCTTTACTAGCTTATGGACTTCATATTTGAGAGGGTAGCAGTTCTCAATGTCATGTCTGGGTGCTCCTTGATGAAAAGCACATCTAAGATCAGGCTTGTACCACCATGGAAGTGGTTCAGGAATTTGTGGCGGATTTCTTGGTTGTAACAGGTTCTTGAGAACCAATGATGGATAGAGCTCTGCATATTTCATAGAAATTGGGTCAAAAGAAACCTTATTCCTCTTGAAATTTTGTTGTTAATGATTGTTGGTATTGTTGTTATTGTAGGTGTTTGTTCGTTGTTGTGGTTGTTGTTGTTGTTGCTGAACTGGTACTAATTGACTAGATGAAAAAACAGGGATTACGGAAGATACTTGATGATGATGTTGACAGGATGATTGACTTCTCCTGATTGAAGGCTTCCTCTACCTTCCACTAGAAATTGCGTTGGCTTCATTGTCCTTCTTCTTACTGAAACTGCTGCCATATCTTTTGCTGGATGATACCTCCTCCTTTAACAACCGTCCTTCTCAGACACCTTCTTCTAGCCTCATCCCCATGTTTACCATTTCGGTAAAATCACTGGGGGCACTGGCGATCATCTTCTCATAGTAAAATGATCTAAGGGTCTTTAGAAAAATCTTGGTCATCTCCTTTTCCTCCAATGGAGGGTTGATTTGAGCAGCAAGTTCTCTCCACCTCTGCGTGTACTCCTTAAACGTTTCCTTGTCCTTCTAAGACAGCGATCTCAACTGATCTCGATTGGGAGCCATATCAATTTTATACTTGTAATGATTTACAAATGCTTCACCCAAATCGTTGAAAGTGCGGATGCTCGCACTATCCAACCCCATATACCATCTTAGCGCGGCGCCGGTCAGACTGTCTTGAAAGTAGTGGATTAATAGTTGATCGTTGTCTGTTTGGGTAGACATCTTACGGGCATACATCACCAAATGACTGAGCGGACGTGTGTTCCCTTTGTATTTTTCAATGTCAGGCACTTCGAACTTCACCTGAATCTTCACATTTGGCACCAAACATAATTCAACAGCACTCTTTCCAAAAAGGTCCTTACCTCTCAAAGTTTTCAACTCCTTGCGCAGCTCAAGAAATTGATCTTTCATTTCATCCATTTTCTCATATACGTCTGGGCCCTCAGATGGCTCGGAATGATAAATGGTGTCTTCCACACGAGGTAAGGTATGCACTACAAGTGGTGGCACAGACATGACCGAGCTAGATGTCGGCATGCAAGCAAATGTGGGCGCAAAGCCCTCAGGCATGAAGTTTGGCGGCTTTCCCACGGGAATCCGGCCGGCATGCTAGGCGCGAAATGAGCGGTAGCAGCAGACATAGTGGAGGTAGCCACCTCTGAAATAACAATCCTCTGAGGAGGAGGAGTTGCAGGTGTTGGAGAAGACTGGCTCTGTGCAGCTAAAATTGACTCCATTATGGCAGTCATGCAGGCGATCTCCTCTTTCAAATCTCTATTCTCTTGCTTAAGATGTTCCATGATTCTGGAGTGATTGGCGCGAGTATTGTACCGATGAGTCAGCTTGGCCGAAGCACAAAAGAAACACCAATGAAAAATCTGGCAAAAGAGAAACCGGCTTATGCAAATGATGCATGAAATGCACTGCTTGGTTGTTTTTATTTTCAAAGAACTTACTATATCATTTGCAAATATATATATATATATATATATATATATATATATATATATATATATATATATATATATATATATATATATATATATATATATATATATATATATATATATATATATATATATATATAAAACAACAATTGTAACAATTTAATATGACCAAAAATCTCTTTTATTTATATAATTGGAAGGATTACACTGAGTACAATTTCAGAAACCAAATGAAAAATATAAGAGAAAAGGAGACTAGTCATCCTAAGGATCCCTAACAACAGCGTCAGAAGATCTGGCCGCGGGTGCGTACTTCCCTCGAATGCGCTAAATCTCGGTCTCAAAAGAAGCCTTCATTCGAGTCTTCTCGAGGACAAGCTGATAAACAATCTTCTTCTAAACAACGGAAGACTGAGGCATGCTAGAAGATGAAACCTATGGCTCTCTCTGTCTCTTTCCCACTCGATCTTCAAGTAGCTTAGTAAGTGCATATTTGTCCTTAGACTCCAACTGCAACTCCTCATGCTTTTTGCTCAAAGCATGGAAACGCTCTTCCCACATATCCTTCTCTTGCTTCATCTTGGCGAGTGCGTCTTCCAACTCCTCTACATCTTGGTTAGGGAGAGTTAATGGCTCAACCACAACCATGGACATAGGTCTCTCACAAGGATAAGGCAATGTCAACTCCAAAGCACTCTTCTTCACCAAAAGAGTGTAAGCTTCCAAAGCTACACAATTGCACAGACCAAGCTCGGATCTTCCTTTCCTATGCACATATGCCAAGCATGCACAATCTTCTGCTTCAAATGTTGGGGATCTTTACCCTCTTGATAGAAAAGACCTTCTAACAACATGTTATTAGGTTTGTCTCTCAAGGGGAACCGAAGTTGAAGACGAGCCAAAGTAGGGTTATAATTAATTCCTCCTTGTGTACCAATGAGAGGCACATTACAGAATTCACCAAAACTATCAATAATCTCCAAACTGCTCAAAGAAGGGTCATACCAAACTATATCATCATTAGTGAGAGACATTAGTCTCTGAGACCACCGTAGATATTGTTTGTTCTCCACAAAAGCAGGTGTCTGAGGCAACTGCAAAATAAACCACTTGTACAGAAGAGGAATGCAACAAACAATCGTTCCACCACCCTTAGAATTCCTTAGATGCAAAGAGAAGTACAAATCACCCAACAAAGTATGCATAGGATTCCTAATTAAGAAAGTTCTAATGCCATTAACATCAACAAAACCGTCAATGTTAGGGAACAAAGCCAATCCATAGATGAGCAACACAAAGATAGCTTCAAAAGAATCCATACTACCGACCTGAGCAAAGGCAGTAGCTTCCTTGATGAGGAAATCAGATGGCAACCCAAACAATCCTCCTTTCTTCACCCAATGAGCCTCTATCTGAGACTTCTTCAAGTGAAGAGCTTCAGCAATAAGACGAGATATGGGAATCTCTTCCAATCCATTAAAAGGAACTTTCCTAGAAACAGGTATTCCCAAAAGATGGGTGTACTCCTCTAACATAGGCACAAGCTGATAATCAGGAAAAGTGAAGCAACAGTAGAGAGGATCATAGAACTGCACCAATACACTCAAAAGACCTTCAACCACATCAGCAGACAAGATAGATAAAAGCTTCCCATGACGTTGTTTGAAGTCCAAGGCATCTAATACAAAAGATGCTAGCTTCCTCAACTCTTTCAAATCGGGACATATGAAACCTTACTTCTTAGTGTTCCTTCATCCACAATCCATGGTCTAAAAATATTTGCAAATAACATCTCAGTTCCTTGAATTTTTCGTGTGATGAATGTTTTGATGTGCATGAATGCATGAATGCAACAATCACAAGTAAGGGATCACACACAAGGCAAACAAACAAAGGTCAAGGGATGAATCAAGTCATTGTCAAGATCAATAATCCATTTTGGTGGATTATGGCTTTCACCTTATCAACACCCAAGTTCCATTGATATTGACAAGACTTGATTCAATCAACCAAGAATCAAGGGTTTGTTGTGAGTCACGAGCATGGAGTCTGGGTAAGAACCATCCCAAGGGAGTGAACTAAGGATAAAAACATGTAAATCATGTTCTAACAAGTTCCCAGAGTCTTAATTCCATCTATCGGATATTATAGTTTAAGATGACTGACTTATCGACCCATAATATTCTTAAGAGAAACTTGTCTGAGTGTAGTATCGCGTAACAACTGTTATCAAGTCTACACTTGAACAGTCTCCACACTACATCCTAAATAGGTCAAGTGGGGTTAAATGTTCTACGGTCTTCAGCTTCTTGGACCCCAAATTAGAGATAGTAATGCTTAACCACAAATACTTGTGTGACATTTCCAAATCCAAAAGGGTCTCCACTGAGCAGATGGATCTCAAGCCAACTTGTTAAGGACAACTCCACACAAGTCGAACATGACTATACCATCCTCCTATATTAATTTCACTCAAGTTCAGGTTAGAACTTATCTCACCACTAAGAGATCACCAATCACAACAAGCATATTATATCATACAAACAAATATACATACATCAAACATACAATTATATACACACAAAAAAGTAGGATAAACCCACTAGAGACTACTCCTCAGCAGAGTCGCCATTTAATTTCTGTAGCGGTAAATTCATGATCATCAAGCTATGGATAAGCAAGACATCAAATAACAAGAGTCGCCACCGCGCTTTTATTGTTTCCAAGGGAAAAGGGAAAAGTACGAACAAAACCCAAAATAAGAAGTTTTCAAATCAAAACTAATAAAATGCCAGAGATTACAGGTAAGGGGGTTGGTTACACAAAGGGAAGGTGTTAGCACCCAAAGTGTCCTAGGTACTCCTAGGGAGCCTTTTCTTGTGTGCATATGTATTTTTTACAAATGATGTTTGCAAGCAAATAGAATGGGGGGATGAGAAAAGAATTCAATAATTATATTTTTGTGTTTGACAAGACCTTCGGACTTGTGCCTATGTACCAACATAAAAATGAGGGATCAAAACCTCGTAATTCGTGATACAAATTTCAAAGTGGATGCATTGCTTTTAACAAAAATTAAGTTTGAAAGGCACAAAGGGCTAAAAAAATGTTTTGAATGAGTTAGTTCTTTTTGACTTTTTGAAAATTTTAAGTTAAGTATAGTTAAGTTTATTTACAAATTTGATTTAAGAAAAGAAGTTTAAAATGCAATCGCATAAGGCCAAAGTTTCTAATTTTGCAAAATGGTCTAAGTTTAGAAAAAACAAGTACACACAAAGAAGTTTCTAAAAGAGGGAGAGATTTTGAAATTAAAGAAATGGGGAGGAGATGGAGAGACTAATCCTAAGCATACATTTAAAAGTTAAGAGTTGAAAAGATCTGACCAATAGGCTGCAATCCAATAGACAAGAATGTCATATAGAAAACCAAATTCCCTTGGACATTAGAATCAAGCAACAAATAATGCACAATATTAACTTGGAGAGCAAGGCATCAAATAAAGATAGCCACATCCAAGCTTAGCAACTCCATGATCTTCCTCAAATTTACCCATGTAGCAGATGAATTCCACAATGCCATAAGTCACAGGTTCATAATAACAGCTTCACAATAATCATGTTGCAGATGAACTCAAATGGATCTTCAATGATGTATCAGATGAAGTTTCAGATTACAAGCACTTGGTTACATGAAATTTGGCATTGTCCAAGTCCTTTGCATAGGGAGTGTTGCCTAAATTCTAAGTCCAATTGTCTCAGACCAAACCAACAGTCCATACAAGATGTTTTTTAGGGTTTTTGTTCTTATTATGTACATTAATGGTCAAAGACCACACAAACAAACACAATATACACAAACAAAATATATCACAAAATATGGTCCAAATGGACAAATTGAAAAGGACATTAACATAAACAATTATAATGGTATGAATAATGGCAAATGAATAGAGCTTAAAAATAAAATGCATTAAAGTAAATAACTTGAAAGTAAATGTTAGTTGTTAATGAGTTAGAAGTTAGTGTTGTTTTTGCTTTTTTTGTTTTAAGTCATTCTTTGGAGAACACTCAACCCACTTATCACAAGCATGGATCCTTGAACCAAGACATCTTCCAAAGGAAGGAAAAAAGGCCAAGTTTCCACACAATACCATGAAAGAGGGGAGACTTACAATCTCACTAACTAGAATGCTATGCTTTTTTTGTCAAAAATTTAGCGCTATGTTAAGCAATCATAATTGGACTTATGTAGAAGTCACAACTATTTGAAGTCGAGCAATATAATTTTGATGTTAATGCATGTTAGAGACATAGTATAATGGACTATGCTCATGAATCATACCACACACAAAAACTCAAATTGGACAAAGGAGGACTTTTACCAAATTGAGATATCATAGGAATGACATGAATGCATAAAGCAGGGGAATAAGATGAATGCACAAAGAAGGGGAATAAGATGAAGAGGGAGGGGAAATGGATAAAACTCAAATTGGACAAATGAGGACTTTTACCAAATTAAGACCATTCATTCATTTTGGGAGATGGAATGTACATTCCATCAATCCCCTAAATCCAATGATCTTAACCTAGCAAAGTCAAATCAACCTTGACCAAGGCCCAACAACACAAGTCAAACTCATACAAACAATCAAAATGGCTCAACACAATTATTTGGCATTTATTAAATTGAAAAATACTAAAAGTAATGCATTAAATTAAATATGGTTTATCAAATTCCTAAAACTTCATCAAAACACCAAAGAAATGGCCATGAGATTTATCATAGGTCAAACAAGGTCAAAGGACCTTGGAGAAAAATATTAATAATGATCCAAAAAAATAATTTTAATTCAAAATATGAAAGAGGATTTTATTTAAATTATTTTGGTAAAACTCTCATATTTTAAAAATAAATATGAATTAATGAAAATCAAAGGAATAAAACAAAAATCAGAAAATACAAAAAAATCATGGACCACTTGATCTCCTTCATTAATTGAGGTGGCAGATCAAGTGGTCATCAACGCGCTTTCCACCATGGACTTAAGTCAATGCGGCACAAGGATGGTAATCAAAACCAACCTGTGAGATTAAAACAATTTGAATTGATCATGTGGCTCAGAACATGTCCAACACCTCACCGGCGCTAAACCTTCGGTCACCTTCTCAGGCGAACCTCGCCGGACTGGTTCAGTCATCACCATCACATAAATGAAAAAAGAGGACATGATTTGAAAGAAAAAATGGGGAAGAGCATGAATCTGACCTCAATTTTAACTAACTCCACATATATAGAAAGATATGAGGAGTTGAATTTTGAGGTGTGTTAACTGAGTTGCTTCGATTTGACCTCAAAGCAACTCAATCTTCTTGCCTATATTGGTAGGACTTCAGACAAACAAAGATCCAAGATAATTGATGAAAATTGAGTGAGAATCGAAGAGAAAATTTTTTCTGGAAAATACCTTCAATGTTGTGCAGAACTTGATCTTGCTTGCTTCAATCCTTGCTTGATCACACTCAGGGAGCTTGCATAAGTGGTTTGGAGGTGGAACAAAGCGTTAGATCCTGGAGTTTTTGAATCTCCAAACAGTGAGATTCAAACTCAATTTTCAGATTGAAAATTCTCAGGTTTTCCTTTGAATTGTGAGGGAAGCTGGCGTGTAAGGGATCCTTCAAATGAGTTCAGAGGGCTTGTATTTATAGCAATTGGGAATGTTATTTGCATACTTGAATTTGCTTCCAAATTTGGCAATGTCATGCACATGCTTGCATGGGCGTGTACAGGCCCATGAAGCAATCCATTTTGGTCCAAATGCATCTGAAATAAAGTTGAAATGAAGCTTGAATGGCAAGGCAATTCTATGTGATGTTTTGAACATTTGATCTTTCCACTTGATGCAAACCTGTTAAGACCATGCACAACCCTAGAAAACCTTGTCTAAAATGGATGAAATAAGACTCTTTGGAAAGCTAAGATCTAGGGGAACAACTCTTATGTTGAACACTTTTCCATTTGGAACTTGGATCAAGGTGATTTTGAGGTGGAAGTTTGGAAATTTCAACATGTTGAAATTCTTTCTAAGTGTCAAGCCATATACCTCAATATTCCACCTTACTAAACTTTTTATGTGAGATCCAAATGAGGACAGTGTCTTTATCAAAGTTGTAGCTCTTTCAAAGACCTTAAAAGTGGTCACCAATTTCAAGTTATTTGGATTTAGAATGATAGAGTTATGCATTTTTGAATTTGAGGAAAATCACTTGTTCAATGGTATAGGTCATTAATGTATCCTCATATCACATGCTCATAAAAGTTAATTTAGCTCCCAATACAAACATAAAAGTTGAATTAGACATCTTGAATTTGATTGTGCAACTTGGAACTCTTTCATCTCATAAAAAATGAGCAAGTTATGGCCTTGGGAAGTTGACTTTCAAATTAGGGTTTAGACAAAATCACCTATAATGTTTCAACATGGAAAATGATTTTCCAAGGAAAACTAGCTCTAGACTTCAACATGAAAGTTGTTTGTAATGTCATTTAGAGTAACTATTATATTGCAATCATTTTCATATGATGAAAATTGTAGGAGATAGGGTCTAGGGGGACCTAGTTTTGATCAGATGAATTCATTTGGCCAACCACCATCAACCAACTTGCTAACTTGCAATTCTCTTGACTTTTTAGGCTCATGGTAGATAATATATACATAAGATGATGAAATTTGAATTGCCCCTTGAGAAATTTTATCAATTGATGAGGAAGCTTGTTGGAGAAGTTACTCAAAATACCCAGACAAACTAGGGTTTCTAAGGCAAACCAACTCCAAACTATTGATGAAATCTTGATCAAAATAACATGTAGACATCATTGGGACTCATATATGATACTTAGAGCCATTGTGGATCATTCCTTGGTTGTGCTCTTAGCTATGAGGATCTTAAACCCTAGATATGAACTTGATAGATCAATGGAGATCATGCCCTACCTACAAAAGAGAAAATACATATTTTTGGTATTTTGGTTAGTAAAATGGTAATATACAAGTATGATACAATCACATGGTGCCTGGTGATCTCTCCTAAAACAAACCCAATGAAAGAGGGGTAAGGTGGATGCCAAGGTATGATCCCAATGCTAATGCATATGATGAGATTGCATGAGGGATCTTAGGGTCAAAATTGGGGTCTTACATAGCTGTGTGGAACTCTTCGGATTGAGTGTCTGAGTCGTCTACCGTCAGACTCTGTGAGCTTCCTGATCTTCAGAGTTAGAGCGTTTGCTTCAATTTATTCTAAGTTGTCTATTTTGGACTTGCATGATGTCAGATGTTTGTCTATCTAATCCTTTTTCTGTTAGAGTCCTGCACACTTAGATAAATTTGTTAGGGTACCAATTTGTTTCATCCTTTATTATCATTAAAACCTTAGAGATGAATTATAGACACAAAATTTTGTTCTAACAGCATCTGCATACATGCATATAAATTTTTAAAACATACAATTCATATCTCTTCCATCTTCGCCTTCATCTAACCGTACCTCGGCTAGCAGGTTTCTCGAGACTCACAAATGAACTCTTAGTATGTCTAAAAAGCCATGAAGGGACTTAAAAGGCCAAGAATTGTTGAAGGAAGTGGTCAACCTGTTTAAGAATTAAATGAACTTGGTCATACAAGTACTATTTAGGAGAGAAGGCAACCCTTAGTCATACCAGCTATAGTCCTACCCAGTGCCTCATATACCACAACCATGATTGATTCCCTTGAATCAACAACAACAATTTCAGTAGTAGCAATAACCATGTCAGTAGAATAGGTATGCCCATCAGAAGAAAAGACAAAGGTCACCCTTTTACTTTAATAAGTGCAAGAACGTCAAGCAGCATCTCCTAAAGTTAGTGGATCAACAAGAAAGCTCATGCCTAGAATCATTAGGCCTTTATCATTTCCATTTGTTCCAAACTTGTACTCTTTGATTAGTAATTTCAAAAACACAAGCATGCATGTTTTTGGAATCAATTCATTCCTATCCACTCTTTCTTATGCCATAACTTTCCATATACATAAAAAATCAACACTTTTTATTTCACTTTTCACCGGCTAACAAACCTAGGAGGAGAATGATATAAACGAAATAACCGAATTTGATGACAAATGCTTTTATTAGTAAACACGTGGATGACGATGTAAGACGTTGTTTCACTTCCCAAACACTGGATAAATAAGGAGATAATCTGTAGTCAACTCCTTCGAGCCAAAGGTCAGTGTTCTTTCTATCTTTTTAAAAAAAGAAAACCCTTTAATCTTAACGAGTAGGGTAGTCTTTAAATTAGTTCAGTTATGAATTCTAATCTCAAGAGAATCATTCCATCTAATATCCACAACAATAGGTTTAAGAACATCCTCTTCCTCGTACACATCATCCAACAGCAAGGAAGCGGTAAAAGGTAAAGCTCCCAAAAGTTAAAAAGGCATTCATTACGTTTCTGAATCAAAAGAAAAATCTAACAAGAATTGTTCAAGAAAAAAGAGCCCACTAAGTAAAAAAATCTTGAAAATGTTGACTTAGGCAAAAGTTAGGGAATCCTGATGGACCACAAACTCAAAAGAATCGGTTCATGCAAAATAGGGATTAAAAGCAAGAAAAAAAATAGAAAAAGAAAAAAAATGGAAAACAAGCTTGTAAATCAAAGTAGGCGGCTGCCATCTCAAGAATCTCATCAGTGCTTCAACCACTAAATCAACCTCCATCATGAATACTAAAATTCTCTTGTCAACTGAATGCATCTGATGAGTTAATTAGATTTAGGAATGGAGAACATCAAAGTAGAATGTGTGGGTTAAATCAATTTTGAGCCTTATATATTTTGTTTCTTAAACCGTGAACCAGACCACGTTACAACCCTCAAAAGACCTAATTGAAACTAGGTTTTCTATGAAAGAATACTCAACAAAATTGTTATTAAACTGACTCTAAATATTTGTTAAATCATCTCTAACTGCATTGTTCTATCACGTCTTCATTTGTACTCATCTATTGTACCCACCATGCTTTTTCTACAACAATTTTCGACTTTGGAACTTGCATGAGCATTGCGTTAAAGTTACTTTTAAAAAAGAATAATTTTATTTGAAAATCAATACTTAGCATTGAGGAAATCTCAATGATGGTTTGATCAAAGGCGAATCATTTCAAGACGCTCTTAAATAAGGGCAAATCACCTAGGGATCCTAGCAGTTAGGAGCAAATCCTTATAATCATAGGTAGATCATCTAAAGATCCTATTGACCAGGGGGAAGTGATTCCAAGCATTGGTCAACCTGGGTCAAACCTCCAAGCACCCATTAATCAGGGGCATACCTTTCAAAGATCCAAATATGGGGCAGTCCATATCAAGGTCATGTCACAACATGGTGGTATCCAATTCCCTTCCTAGACAACTCCTTCAAAGACCCTACCAACAGGACAATATAGGCTACAGAGGGGCAAGTCCTCTTCATACTTTCAATCTGCTCGAGCAAGTCCAGACATACATCAACAACCATCAAGTTCTAAACAAGTATCGGGAAGTTATGCTGGCATAAAACCCCACCACCTTTTGACAAACAACCTTATTAGAACCTCTATAAACTTTTAAAAGCATTCCACTTCCCACCACAAGGTATCTTGTTGAAACATTCAAGTCATCACATAAATCATCATCATGCATTAATCATGTCACTACACTCTAGTGTTAAACCATGCATATCATCTCATTCATTGGGCGCATCCCTATAGTATGAATCTTACATCATCAAAAAGCCTTGTAACACAAGCATGAAAACTCAAAAAGCTTAACATCTCTTGGTATTTGATAAAGATCCAACTGTATAAAAAAAAGAAGCCCAACCTCAATTGGAATTTACCCCAAAAAAGTTCCAACCTTGCTTGGCAACTCAAAATCCAGTCATCTTAAAACACAGTTCTCGTTTGACAAAACATCTCAAAATCCATTTCACATCTGGAGAATCATTTCAAAATCCAGTTGTCGTTTGATAAACCATCAAAGTCCAGCTCTTGCTTGGAAATAAAACCACCCATTAAGCTTATTAATGGCGTCAACCATGCATTTAATTTTACGCATCATTTCATGCATATCACATAGCATGCATCGCCAAATGCATTAACCCAAAACGTTCCATACATTAACACTTGCATCAACGTAAAACTTATCATGCATCCACACAAAGCATGCATACATAGCATAAGCAAGTATTCTGTAACCGCTTCTGGAAGTCCAAATCAATCCCCAGCTAAACCATTACAATTCTCCAAGCAAGAATGCTTATTAGTTTGTCCAGTAAGTAATTTTACCATATAATCCTTTTGAATGTTGCTCCTCAGCGAGCTTACTCCTAGTGAATCCTTTCTAGAATCTCCCCAGTAGACGGTAATCTTAAACGATCCATACCAACTAGTGAGTAGGTTTTGATATCTAATATCCCTAACTCTGTTCCATACGTAAGGCCTGTCATATAGATATTACCCAACTAAACTAGTTACAATCCACAATTAAGCTTATTTCAGACTTCCCCACAAAGTTTCATTTGAAAGATGCTCCCCAAAATTCTTCATAAAACCTTCCCTAGCGAAGGATTACCATAAATGACCCACACTACTCGATCGTAAGGCATGGCCTTGTGCATCCCCAATAAATCATTTATCTGCACACTAATCCCCACATTAGTAATGACTTTTCTGTTATTTCCTATTCGAACCATCGTGTTGGCCACCTCTCTTTTTTTGTTCAACCTAGAGGAAGATCCCCATGTTGGTAAATATCTCATTTTCTCTGGTCTCTTCTAGAATATATGCATTTTTTCAGTCCGTCCAAAACCTCTAGTTTGTCTGGAATCTTTCCATTATATCTGGTTCGTTTGAAACCTTTTCATATATCTAGTCCATCCAAAATATTTTCGTTATATCTGGTATGTTCGGAATCTTTTCATCTATATTTCCATTATATCTGGTTCTTTCGAAATCTTTTCATCTATCTAGTCCATCCAGAATATTTTCGTTATATTTGGTCCATTCAGAATCTTTTCATCTATCTGGTCCATCAAGAATCTTTCCATTATATCTGGCCCGTTACAAATATCTCGTTTCTCTGGTTCATCCGAAATATCTCATTTAACTGGCCCTTATGGAATATCTTATTTCTCTGGTATGTCAGGAATATCTCATTCCATTGGTCCGTCCAGAATATCTCATTTCTCTGGTCCGTCTGGAATATCTCATTTCTCTAGCCTGTCTGAAATATCTCATTTCTCAGGTCCGTCCAGAGTATCTCATTTCTATGGCCCGTCAGGAATATCTCATTTCTCTGGTCCATCCAGAATAGGTCATTTCTCTAGTACGCCAAGAATATCTCATTTCTTTAGCCCTTCCAGAATATCTCATTTCTCTGGTCCGTCCGGAATATCTCATTTTCTATGGCCTCTTCCATAATATTTCATTTTCTCTGGCCTCGTCCAAAATGTTCCATTTCTATTATCATCAATATTATTTTTAACTTTATTTGTTACAATTGTTATTATCATTATTACTTTTTATTTATTTTTGCATCATTACAGTTATTATTACCATATCATTTTAAGAATTATTTGTATATTATTATTATTATTAGATTTATTTAATTTTTATATTATATTATTATATTAGAATCATATCATTAGTATTATTAGTTTAACACTACTAGTATTTTTATTATAATATCAAACTATTATTAGTCATTATTACTATTTTTATTTTATATTTATGATTTATACTATTAGAGTAGATTTATATTCTTGTTATTACTTATTTTGTTTTTATTATTAGATTTATTACTATTAATTATTATTAGTTATTGTTTTTGTGGTACTATTGTCATTATTTAGTGTTATTTGTTTTATTATTTTTATTGTTTTAATTTTATTTCTCATTATTAATTATAATTATTAGATTATATTTATACTATTATTACTATTATATATGTTTTATTTTCATTGATATGTTTAATATTACTATTTTTATGCGCCTTTTATCCCACAAATATTCAAATCATTCCAATTTAGATCAAATGGAAAAAAAATCAAATCTTCATTCATGATGATTTACAAATTAAATCAGATTGAACAAATCATTCCACAAATACACCAGTTTTGGTCTCAAAGTCAATCATTCTCAATCAAATTCACAATTAATCAAAGTCTGTCTCAATCATACAAAAAATTTCTTTTTTAAAAATTTGGATCCAAAGGCCTTAATCTACCAAAATCATGCCAAAAATAGTAAAAAGATCTCAAAACATCAAAATAATAATAATCATATTTTAAATGCATTGTATTTATTTATTTAATAGGATTTAAATTAGTTTAATTAGATTTTTATTTAGTTTGGTTTGGGTTTTTAAGTAGTTTGATTTCATTTGATTTTTACAAATGGATTAATTATTGCATTATTATTAATTGCTTTAAAAATATAAAAAAAACCACAAAAAAAAAAAGAAATTTTCCCAATTTGTCATTCTCGTCTTCTGATTGTTCATATTTTGACAAACTTGCCTCTAATTGGTTAAAGTTGGTTAGCTTGCTGATCAAGACAAATAAAATAATATCTGATATTATTTGATTTTATTTTTTCACTTTTTGTCTTTTGACCTAGTTTTTTCATACTATAAATAGACACTAGTTTTCTCATGGATCATCATGAGAGGAAAACATTCATATTGGATCAAACACTCACCTAAAGGTCAAAGGCTCACTCAAACAAGTGAGAAAGACACCACATATTCACCCAAAACCTTAAGGTGATAAGTGTATAGGTACTCTCACTTATAAAATTCTCAACCTCGATTTTTTTAAACAATGTAGGACTTAGAACTCACACTTGTTTCTCCATACAACTCACACTTGTTTCTCAATAATCTCCCCCTCAAGTGTGAGTTCATCCACTTTGCTTCCCTCAAGCGAAAGCTCTTTCATCCACATGTTTGTAGCGTCGTTGACAAACACCCTTAATCGTCATAGGCACTTCAACGGGACACGTCGCATGACCATCATGTCAGGAATACTTTCGACACAAGGAGTCAGACTCGAATCAGACTCTGATACTACTGATGGGTTAACATGAGAGGAAAGTGTTCACACTAGGTTAAATACTCACCTAAAAGTTAAAGGCTCACCCAAACAAGTGAGAGAGACACCGCATATTCACCAAAAACCTTCAGGTGATAAGTGTATGGGTCCTCTCACTTATAAAATGCTCAACCTCCACTTTTTTAAGCAATATGGGATTTAGAACTCACACTTGTTTATCCATACAAATCACACTTGTATCTCAACTGTTTCTACATAATTTTCTCATCCACAATTCACAAAATTCAGATACCAAAAATTGTTGTTCTTCACACTAAAGAACAACAACAACTAAACTTAAATCTCCAAACTTTGTATCTATTTCATCATTAATCCAAGCAAGAAACTTCACACTGAAGGAAAAAAGGGAAGAGTGCACATAAAAGGGAAAGAAAAGAAGGGAGGAGGCAACTTATAGTGTTCACGACACCTCAAGTTTGTATCATCTTTTTTTCATACCTTTAAGCATGTGTTTGATTACTGTGTTTGATATAAGTTAGACTTTATTCTTGTTTGAGTTTTAGTTCGATTGTTCGATTTCTATTTGTTTTGTGTATGATTTATGATTTTTGTTTGTGATATTCATGTTTTTATTTATTTATTTTTTAGAGTCACCTTTTTTATAAAAAAAAAATTTTGTTTCAAATTTTAGAAAAACCTTTTTTTTCTTTGTTGAGTAAAACTAAAAAAATAGAAATTTTCTCTCTCACAAAGGAATCCCATTGAAACCCCTCTCTTTTAATATGGTCAAATAATTCAAGCCAATACAAAAGATTCATCACCCATTTTTTCTTCATGTTTTAGAAACAACAAACCATTAATCAATCTCTATCTCTATTTTTATTCATATTTTTTTAGTTTTTATTTATTTATTTACTTCATTAGAATTAGGGTTTTACTTGGGCTTGTGGCCCAAGTTACATTAAACACCCAATTTGTCTCATATTTTGCCTTTTTATGTTTTTTCTTTTCTTTTATTTTATATTTTCATTTTGTTATTATTTTTTAGTTTTATATTAATTAGGTTATTTATTAGGTTTTAAATAATTAAGTTTCTTTTAGTGAATGAAAAACATAAAAATATCAAAAAATAATTTCCCTCTTTAGTTTGTTAGGTTAATCTTCAAAATACCAAAAAACAATCTTTTCTTTTCCATAAATATCAAAAACACAAAAAAAATCTCTTTCAATTAGGTTTTATTTTCATATTCACAAAAAAACAAAGACAAATTTTTTTTTACGCAAATTAAAATTCATCATCATTCATCAAATTGACGATTTTTTTTGCCCCAGTGCACCTAGCTCAATTCAAAACACTTTAAAAATCAAGTCTCACTCCTGTACGATGAGACATTTTTTCAGAAACTAAAATTGACCAACCCATAAAACTATGAACTATGATGACTCTGATTTCCTCATCACTTGATGAGAATACGTAGGCATAAGGTTGTGAAGCCTTGGCGAGTCCATTAACTTTAACTAATTCTTTCTCATTGTACAAATCTCTTCCTTTGTAAATAGATAAATAAATCATTTAGGAAAGAAATATAAGCGATACATGCAGCCATTCCCTTAGACAAGCACACTAAATCCTAGGCTAGAGAAGGTTCCTATTGAGTACAACGGAGGTGAGGGATGCTAACACTTTCCCTTCACTTAAGTGAATCCCGACGCCATATTCGGTTGCGATGAACTTCTTATATTTTTCCTTTAGGGTTTTATCATTATTTCCCTATTCCTTAGGAATGAATAAAATATGGTGGCAACTTTGTAACTTTTTCTGCCGCGATATATGTATATGCTAATGAACAATTTTTTTAAGAATATGCATATCCGGAATTTCATTATGAAGTATAAAATGAGGTGATTGATTATAAAGGACATGTGTTGGGATTTTATTTTAAATGAATGTGGCATGTAAAATAGCATAAGATCAAAATTTATTTGGTAGTTTTGATTGAAATAGTAAGACCTTTCCAACATTCAAATGATATTGATATTTCCTTTGGACTCTACCATTTTGTTATGGAGATTCAAGTCAACTTGTTTGATGTATAACTCCATTAGATGCATAAGATTCAAGAATTCTAAATTCAAGACCATTATCTGATCCGATAATCTTAATTATAGTTCCATGTTGATTTCCAACGAGTTTAACAATGTTTATAACATGTTGTCTAGTTTTAGACTTGGATTTCTTGAGAGTGATCCAAGTGTATCTACTACAATCTTCTACAATAGTTAAAAAATAGGAATGGTCGTGCAATGATTTCACAACAAGAGGTCCTCAAATGTTAAAATCTATCATATCATAAGGATGTTATGCTCTATTATTGCTAACATTATATGAAAGTTTTCTTTGTCTAGCATAATGACACACATCACAAACATCTTTGTTATTAACTATAATGAAAGGAAACTTTGAATGCAAAGATAATAATCTATTGTGGGTCTCGTGCCCCAAAATTTGACCATCTTTTCTTGCTATTTCCAGAGCCTTTACAAGCCAACCCCAATGACCTAAAAAGTCAAAGGGGGACCATTTTGAATTTTCTAAACACTTGATCCCTTTTTTTGGTCAATAATTACTAATAGGTTAATATTGTCATTTTCGTTTTAGGGTTAGTCCTAAGGTTAGTTGGCTACTTAATTTTTGTTTAGGATTGGTAATATGGTTAATTAGGTTTTGGTTAATATTAGTGAAATTAACGAGGTTGTATTTAGAAAATATTAAAATTCTTTATTTAAGTTGTTAGGTTAATTATTTTTAAGTTGATAAATTAATTAAAACTACCTGTAGTTTATTTTATCATAGTGGGTGTCATACCCTATTTTTTACCCTAAGATCCCACATATCATTGGCATCCTTGCATACAAACAAGGTCACTTCTTGGTCCCTCTCCTTCTCATCCTCGGGCTTTTCTTTTGCAGGAACCATCAAGCACCTCTTTGTTGATGTTTTACCTTTTTTTTGTATGTTCATTACTTATCTAACCACTAATCAAATAGAAAAATATGTTTCCTTTAAGTTTATTGTGCAAGGTAGGGCTTGTCATCAATAACATTAAGTTTGATTCCTCAGCAACATATGGCCAACCATTGATTATCAAAGGAGTTATCTTTAAATGCATGATCTCAAAGTTTCTAAGGCACCTTTCAAACTCATTTTGATCAAGAATACCTCAAAGTTTTGTTGCTTGATTCTAAAGGAAAGTCAAAGGTTCATGTGTTTATTTCCATGCCTTCTTCACCAAGTTACTTCAAGCTTTGAGCAATCTAATCAAGAGGAAATCAAGGACATCTTATTTTGAGTTCATATGATCATCTATATGCTTTGAAGTGCAAGGAAAGTTCAAGTATACAAGCTTGTTCCAAGTGGTTTGACCAAAAAGTCAACACTCTGAAATCAAAGTTCCAAGTATCACAACTCCTTAAATTCTCAAGATTTTTGAATGTTTATTTTTTCAAATGACTCTTCTTAACATCCCATACAAACTCTCTTTAAATTAAAAGAGCCAATTATGCTTGGAGGATCATCAAAAGTTTGGAGACATTATAGGTCATTTGTGGACTTAGTGAAATTTGACCTATTTTCAAGTGATTTTTTCTCAACTTTCAAGATTCATAACTTCTTCAACATTCAACATTTTAAGCTGATTCATTTTGCACAATGTTATTTGTGATGCCCTCTACAAGTTTGCGTCAAGGATCAAGGTCAAAATATGCTTGGAAGGCAATGGAATTTATTGAGACATTACAGGTCATTTTCAACCATTGAACACTTGAATTTTTCTAAGTTACATAACCTGTTTTTCATGCCAACTTCAACATGCCATAACTTTGTGCTCAAGCATCCAAATTCACATTTCTTGGCACATTGTAATCTTTATTATGATGTCAACATATTGCAAAAAGAATGGGATCAAAAAGCCTCATGTGTAGGATGCCCCATTGGGTTGAACATGGTGACTTAGAACTGAAGAAATTACCATTACCCAAAATTTAAACTTCACTAATCTCAATTCCAATCCAAATTAGCATGTGTTTTGACCTAAACATGTTGAAACAAGTCTACAGAAGTTAATTGACCTTTGAAATGCATCATTTATCCGAGTTTTGATGAGTTGCAAGTTACACTTTTCCCATATTCGGATCAAATTCGTTTTGCACGAATTCATCATCATTTTGCATGTATTTGGATCCAAACATATTCCCTATAAATAGAGGAAGTTACTGCGTTCATTTCCAAGATTTTGAGAGCCAGGAAATCCCTGCATCAACTTGAAATTTTCCAGAAAAACTCAACTATCGTGTTTTGAATTCCAGCTTATTTCAACCCAATTTCTTGATTCCATTAGCATCTTCGGCATCCTCTGAAGCTTTTGCCACAATTACCAAGCTTTGAGACCTTCTAAAGTACTCTAACCAGATCGAGCTTGATCAACTTCTGATCACCATCTGGACAAGATATTTCTAAGCATCATTTGATCTCAAACAAGTTACCATAATATATTCCTTCACTCTCTGATGCTTTCCCCTAACTTAGCAGGTGTTGATTGATCGTGTTCATCATTTAATTTAATTTTTCGTGGCTTGCTTGCTTCTGAAACTTCTATGAAATTCCTTTTTCTTAATTTAGATAAATGAATTTAGAGCATAAGGTTGAGTTCTAGATGAGAAGAGGATCACAATGATGGTGGTCTCGTGTTCTGAGTTTACCAAACGATGAAACTCCCGTGAGAGCTCACCGGAGTAGATGACCAGAGTGTTCCAGGTTATCTGAGTTGGGACAAACACGCTGGACAAATGAAATGTTTTGATTGGATGGTTTTGAATTGGATCTCGTGTGTTGTTTGTATTGCGTTTCACCGTGCATCATAATCTAAGGTGTGTTGGATCTGCCATGTCAATTATTGAGGCGTGATCCAACGCTCGGTGTTTTTCTGATTTTTAATTCTTTTTATTTTATTATTTTTAATTTATTTTTCTTTTAAAATTCATAGTGTAAGACCCCAATTTTGACCCTAAGATCCCTCATGCTATCTCATCATTTGCATTGGCTTTGGGATCACACCTTGGTATCCTCCTCACCCCTCATTCATTGGGTTTGCATTGGGAGAGATCACCAAGCACATTTTATTGTATCATACTTTATTTTCATTTGTTTACTAACCAAAATGCCAAAAATATGTCTAGTGTAACTTTTTTTCTTTTGTAGGTACTGCGTGTGTCCACTTGTGCCTCATCAAGCTCACATATAAGGTTTTAGACCCTCAATGCAAGTGATCAATAAAGGAATGGTTCAAAAAAATTCTAAGAATTATATATGGATCCACATGTTCTTTATTTATCATTTTGATCAAGAATTCATCAAGAGTTTGAAGCTTGTTTGCCTTGGAAGCCCTAATTCATCTGGGTATCTTGTGTGACTTCCTTAACAAGTTTCTTTATCAATTGATCAAAGACATTATGGGATAATTCATTATACATCATCTTATGAATATATAATCCTCCATGAATCCCAAATATCAAGAGAACTTCAAGTTTGCAGGATGGTTCTAAGAGGTTGACTAGAGAAAGTCAATTAGTCAAAACTAGGGTTCCCTGAACCCTATCTCCTACAATGTTTGTCATATGTAAATTATTCCAAAATCAATGTTACTCTTTATGATATTACAAGAAACATTAATGTTGTCATTAAGAGCTAATGAATTATCCCATTAATGTTGAAAATTATTCCAAAATCAACGTTACTCTTTATGATATAAAGACCATACAAGTTTCATGATAAAATTCAATATGTAGTCTCTAACTTTTCTTCTTTGATAAAGATAAAATTCAACTTGCAAGGCCATGTGCTAGGAGGAAACATTATAGGTTATTTTGGGTCATAATCATTGAACAAGCATTTTTCCTCAACTTCTAAATTCCATAACTCCCTCATGCAAGATCCAAATGATGTCAAATTTATGAATAAATTAAATAGGAATGAAAGAGCTACAATTTTGAAGAATTAACAATTTTCAGTTAAAGCTCATAGCAAAAGTTATTCAAGGTGGAAGAAGTGGTCATTTATTTTTGTACTTAGAGAAAATTTTCAACCAGGTTTCATTTCCCCAACTTACACCTCAAAATTCATCATGATCCAAGCTCCAAATGAAAGGTTTTCAACATCAAAGTTGTTCCCCTTCATGTTAGATTTCCAAAAATTCCAAGATCATGGCATTTGGATCAAAATTTAGGGATTTGCGCATGGTTCATTTGCTTGGTTTGTTTTGGCATTTTTTGCACTCAAATGATAATTCACATTGCATGGTTTCATGATAGGACTTTAGCATCATTTGCCCACGAATTGGAATTGGATCACCTCATTTTTTGGGCCTTGTTGCATGCCTATGCAACCGTGAAAAAGAGTTTCTATTTTTGACATTTTTTTGGAATGTTGTGGAAATGAATGCAAGAGCCTATAAATACATGTACATTGCCTCAGAATTGAGGAGACCTTGCCCAAGCTTTGCTCCTACAACCTTACCATCTCCATTAGAGTACAATCTTGAAGGGTTTCATTTGAAAACCAAGTTTCAATTTCACTTTTGTTTTGAAGTTGAAACTCCAAGAGTCCAAGTCATTTGAGCTCTCATTTCACCTCTTGCAAACAAGTAGAAGCAAGCCCAAGTCAATTGAGCTCTAGATCGAGCTTCATCACTGCAAACAGAAGGTGATTTTCGTGAAACTTTCTCTCTTCGATTCTCTCTCAGTTCTCTATCATTTCCATTAATTCTTGGTTGGCTGAAGTCCTACCAATGTAGGCAACAAGATTGAGTTGCTTTAAGGCCAAATTGAAGCAACTTAGATCATGCACCTCAAACTTCAAATCCACGTATCTTTTAATATACTTGGAATTGGGAGAATTTTAGGGCAAATTCAAGCTCCTGAACATTTTTCCTTTAAATTAGTGCTCTCTTTTTGTTTTAGTGGAGGTTGGTGGTGGACCAGTCCAGTAAGGTCCACCGGAGAAGAAGACCGGAGCTACAGCTTTAGGGATGCGTTGGCGCCTTCCCAACCATTTGATCTTGTTCAAATGTTTTAATCATGGCCTTTGCTTCTGATTACCAAGCGTGTACATGCGTTGACTGTGGTGCATGATGGAGCGCGTGCTTGTGGCCATCAGATTTACCACTTCAACTAATGGGGGAGATCTGATGGCTCTCATTTTTTTCTCATTTTATTTAATTTCTGATTTTATATTTTAATTAGCTTATTTCGTTTAGTTCATATTAAACTCATTTTTAATCCAAAATATATGGGACTTTCAGCAAAAATCTTGAAATATTTTCCTCCTCCATATTTTGAATTAAAATCTTTTTTTTTGGATTAATTTTGATATTTTTCATGAATTAAATGATTTTTTACTTGTTTTTTAAATATTTTAACATACTTCTGACTTTCCAAAAATTATGATTTTTTTTGTCTAAGGTCCTTTGACCTTGTTTGACCTAGGATAAATCCATTGGCCATTTATTTGGTGTTTTGAAGGGATTTGAGTTTTGTCCGTTTAAAAATGCATTTTAATTCATTTTAAAATTGGTTTTTAATTGTTTAATTGTTTAAAAATATTATTGAGCCATTTAATTGACCTTGTGAATGGATAGTATTGATCAGATGAATTTCCTTCTATGATCAATTTGGATTTCTATTTCCCCTTCTCTCTTCATCTTCACCCATACTCTTTCCCAATCCATCATTGACCAATGATTTCTCTAATGTCCAAATGCTAGTTGATTCATCAATGACCTTGTGTCAGATGAATCAACATGAGTTGGATTGAGATAGGTTCATCCACCTTTTTTTAGTGTGTAGTATGTTTTAGGAGTTTGGTTCTTTGTACTAAATCTCTAACATGCATTAACACCTATATTTTTATTGCCCGATCTCAGATAGTTGTGACTTCTATATAAGTCCAATTACGATTGCTTAACATAGAGCTAAATTTGTCCCATAAGGCATAACGTTCTAATAAGTGAGATTGTAAGTCTCCCATTCTTCATGGCATTGTATGAAAACTTGACCTTTTTTCCTTTCATGAGAGCTAGTGACATACTCGTTGATTTATCCAAGTTTGAGCCCTTCTCATGGATGATGTCTTGGTTCATGTATTCATACTTGTGAATGGATGGTTGAGTGTTCTCCAAAGAATGACTTAATATAATTAAAACTCTTAACTAACCATTGACTAACTTCTTATTAACATTGCTTTACTTTCAAGTCATTTACTTAATGCAATTTAAATTTCAGTACCTTTATCATTCATTGCCATTTACATTCCATGCAACTTGTTTATGTTCAGTCCTTTTCACTTTTCTCACTTGAGCCATATCTTGTGATTGAATATATTGTGTGTTTTTGATTTTGTTCTGTTTGTGGTCTTAGGACCTTAAAATACTTAATTAACAACAAAAACCCTAAAAATATCTTGTGGACTGTTGGGCTTGATCTGAACTTTTGGACTTAGAATAGGCAATTTCCCTATGCTTCGAGGACTTTGCAAATGCCACTATCTGAGACTAAGTTATCCATGATTGTGCCTTTCATCTGATGCAAGCCTTGAAGTGATCCTAATTCATCTGTTACCTTGTCTCTATGTTTGGTTATGTTGTCATTATTGTTCATGTTTGATGATTGTGTCTGATGACCAAGGAATATTTTTATCTGATACATTGGAAGACATTGAAGACTGTTAGCTATTGGAGTGCTTGCTTGGATGTAATAGTTATATTTATTTGATGCCTTGGTCTTTATATGGTTTACTAGATATTACTTATGCTTGTTGATTGCTAAAGTCCAAAGGAAAATGGGTTTCTATATGACATTCTTATTTGTTGGATTGCATTCCATTGGTCAGATCTTTTCAAATCTTAACTTTTATTTATTTTTGTCTAGGATAGTCCCTTCATCTCCTCCCACTTATTTAATCTCAAAATATCTCCCTCTTTTTAAAACTTCATTTGTTTGTGTTTTTCAACTTAGACATGTTTTAATGATTAGAATATTTGGCTTTATGCCATTGACTTTTAAACTTTTTCTTAAATCAAACTTGTGAATGAACTTAATCATATTGACTTTAATTTCAAAAAGAAAAAAAGAACTAATAATCCCATTTAAGTCTTTGGCCTTTTGTGCCTTTTCTTTTAAATCTTTGATTAAAATCAATCCACTACCTTCTTTGAAATTTTTACCACGAACTACGGGGTTTTGATCCCTCATTTTTATGATTGTACGTAGGCATAAGACCGAAGGTATTGTCAAACATAAAAATATAATTAATGAATTATTTTCTCATCCCCCCACTCTATATTTTACCAAACATCATTTTCACCAAAACACTTGCACACAAAAAGGGCTCCCTAGGACTACCTAGGAAACTTTGGGTTCTAATATCTTCCCTCTATGTAAGCAACCCCATTACCTATAATCTCTGACATTTTTTTAGTTTTGATTTGAAAACTACTTATTTTTGGGTTTTGTTCGTACTTTTCCCTTTTCCTTTGGAAATAATAAAAGCGCGATGAAGACTCTGGTTTTATTGACATCAAGTTTATCCATAGCTCGATGGTCATGAATTTACCGCTACCGAAATGAAGTGGCGACTCTACTGGGAAGTAGTCCTCAGTGGGTTTAGCCTACTTTTTTGTGTATATATTTGTATATTTGATATTTGTACATATTATTGTATGATACTCTGTCTATTGTGCTTGGTGAACTTTGTGTCGTAAGATAAGTTCTAACCCGAACTTGAATGCAATCTAAGATATGAGACTGGTATAGTCATGTTGGGTTTGACGGAGTAGTCCTGAAAGAGTTGACATGAGATCCCCCACTCAGTGGAGACCTCTTTGGAGTTACTGATGTCACACGAGTAAGTCGTGGATAGGCATTACTTTCTCTAATTTGAGAGTCTGAGAAGCTGAGGACTGTAGAACATTTAACCCAACTTGACCTATTTAGGACGTAGTACGGAGACTGTTCAAGTGTAGACTTGATAACAGTTGTTACGCGATACTACACTCATATGAGTTTCTCTTGAGAATACTATGGGTTGATGAGTCAGTCATCTAAACCTATAGTATCTGATAGATGGGATCATGACTCTGGGAACTTTTTAGAACATGATCTACAGGTTTTGTCCTTAGTACACTCCTTTGGGATGGTTCTTAACCCGACTCCATGCTCATGACTCACAACAAACCCTTTGATTCTTGATTGATCCGATCAGACTCATCAATATCAATGAAACTTAGGTGTTGATAAGGTAAAAACCATAGTCCACCAAATGGATGATTGATCTTGATCCATCCCTTGACCTTCGTTTGTGTTTTCCTTATGTGTGATTCTTTGTGTGTGATTGTTGCATTCATGCATACATGCGCATCATAACATTCACCAAAGAAAATAAATTTCAAGGGAACTAAGGTCTTGTTTGCAAGTATTTTAAGAAGTACAATTTCAGATGTCCTGATTTGAAAGAGCTAAGGAAGTTGTCATCCTTTGTATTAGATCCCTTGGACTTCAAGCAACATCATGTGAAGCTCTTGTCTGTATTATCTACTAATATGGTTGAAAGACTCTTGAGTGTCTTGGTGGAGTTCTATGACCCTCTTTATCAGTGCTTCACTTTTCTTGACTATCAACTTATGCCCATGTTAGAGGAGTATGCCCATATCTTGGGTATGCTCATATCTAACAAGGTACCTTTCAGTGGATTAGAGGAGATTCCAAGATCTCACGTCATAGCCGAAGCTCTTCATTTGAAAAATCTGAGATTGATGCCAACATGGTGAAGAAATGTGGGATTCTATGGTTGACTTCTGACTTTCTCATTGGTAGAATGGATGCTTTTGAAGCTATCTTTGTATTTCTCATCTATGGTCTAGCTCTGTTCCCTAAGATTGACGAGTTCATTGATGTTAACGCCATTAGAATATTCTTGATTGGGAATCCTGTTCCGACTCTGTTGGGTGACATGTATTTCTCTTTGCATTTGAGGAATTCTAAAGATGGTGGGACTATTGTGTGTTGTGTTCGTCTTCTGTACAAGTGGTTTATTTTGTACATGCCTCAGACGCCTGCTTTCTTGGAGAATCGATAATGTCTATGGTGGTCCCAGAGACTTATGTATCTCACTAATGATGATATTGTTTGGTATGATTCTGCATTGGGTAGCTTGGATATTATTGAAAGTTGCGATGAGTTCTCTAACGTCCCTCTCATTGGCCCATCGTCATTTTGGGCCCCCCTTGAGAGATAAACTTAATAACATTCAGTTAGAGGGTCTATTATATCAAGAAGGTAAAGATCCCCGACATTTGAAGAGTAGAATAATGCATGCTTGGCACAATGTGCATAAGAAAGGAAGATCCGAGCTTGGTCCATGCAACTTTGTAGCTTTGGAAGTTTACATTATTTGGGTGAAGAAGAGAGCTTTGGTGTAACATCCAGAAACCCCATGACTCTTATTTAATTAAAATCATAAAAATAAACATAATTAAGCACTAAGGGTGTCACACATCTCTTTAACTAACATGCTTCTAAAAACTTTTTCAAAAATACGTAGCGAATAATCTCAACAGGTTTAACTGAATAAATCCAAATAAATGGTTCAATACTCAAACGTGAGAGAAAATAGTCTCATCAATTTCGGAAAAATAAAACACAATTAAAAAATAAATCTCATCTCAGTGTTACATATCAGAGCGATAATACGAAACTAAAAGAAACTCGAAAATATAAATACAAAAGAAGACAATATACGTCATTCTCCAACTCACATCTACTACTCGCTACTTGTATCTGCAACATAGGCATAATAAGCCACGTAACAATAGAAAAGGATGAGAATAACTTTATAGAAGTTATTGGTGTATTAGTCAGCAAGGATAACATACATAGAAATAACACAATCATACACAAACAACAACATATCACAATGCAATGTATTAATGCAATGTAGTCCTCCTCCAAAAATGTATGTGGTACCAAAAGTTTGGATGTCCGAGTTATTTTACGAAATTATCCATGTCTCCAATTCCTCTCTGGAAAATATTCTCTCTAAACAGGGAGACTGTCATTGGCTCTCTCTGAGCACTGGACCTCGTCAATGGCTCTCTCAGAGCATTAGACCTCGTCGGACCGAAGTCATATTTGTCTCCAATATACATGAACGCATGAACATATAAGATCAATCACAACTCAAAATCAATTAATAGAGAGAATCTCGTAACCTTGCAAAATATTCTCTTTGAACAAAGTCCTCTTTGGACAAGGTTCCCTTTGAACCACAATTTGCCAATCCAAGACCAACACATTAGTTCTCTATAAACTACACAACTCGAAAAGAATACTATATAATTAAATATCAATAATTATGTTAAAAATAATAGAGTAAAACTATATTATTACTCAATAACTCCAACTTACGCCTCAATTCAACAAAAGATGGAAATATAGCAAGATAGTAATAATTAATTTATTTTATACCCGCAACTCATTTAAGATTAAAAATTCTTGACTTTTACTCAACAGAGTGCTCAATGCGAACTCTAAACAACTCTTCAACAATTTCTACAACTCTAAAATAACTGTAATTGATAAATATCTCCAACTCAACTTTAAAATATTAAAATTAATAATATTAAATTATTATTATTATTATTATTATTATTATTATTATTTTATTATTATTATAAAATAAAGTTCACTAGATTTAATTCTAAATAATTTGAAAATAAATCTGACAACTTTAAACATGTCAGAATTACACAAAATAAATAAATAAAATAACTCTAAAATATTCTAAACTACTTTAAAATACTCAATTGACAACTCTGATATGATCAAATTATAATTCTAATTAGTCAGTTAGCTCCTTTTATTCAATATCCTTTAACTGTAACTCAAAACTTAAAATATAACTTTAAACTAATCAAATTCAACTAATGTTATCAATTAATATAATAATAATAATAATAATAATGTATATTATCAAATCTAATCTGATAATTGTATTTCGATCTGACATTTCATGATATCAAATATTCCATAATGACTATTTGGAAATAATATTAGCGTACAGATAACAATGTTCAAATGCAAAAAATGTACGAATATAATTACTGGTATGCTAAATCTTTTTTTTATACTTGTGTATGCATCCATATTCATACTATTTTTCAACATGAGTACCATTCAATAATTTCTCTACATGTTACTATAGCGAGTAAAAATAGAATTGCTAACGTGATAAACTAAATCATGTTAATGTACCGTAATTGAGTCCATTTTCTTTTTCTTTTAAAATAATAATAACTATTAACAATAATTATAAATAAATTAATAACTCAATAATATTTATGAATTAACTCGCAGCAGCTCCGCCTCAGGGCCTTTTTTTCCTTTCCCGACTCGATTGATGCAAATCAATATTTACAACAGACTCAATTATTATAGTTTTCCTCAAGGGAACAATCACAGATTATCATACAACAACAAGGCAATCAAATTAGATTCAATCGAAATAATCTTATAAATTTATAAATACTTATGAAAATAAGGGAAACCTACCAATCGATAACCCAAGGGTTTTGTTCAAACCCCTTTTGACCATAAACCATGATCACAACACAAAACACAAGAGGAGAACTAAAAAGATAGGAGTTCCCCCCCCCCCCCCCCCCCCCCCCCCCTTACCTCAAAGTTTAACGATCAATGAAAATTTTGGGTTTGGGATTTTGTTTATGCCTCTTTCCAAATGACCGCTCTCCTTAGATTTTTCTGCCGCTAACTCTTTCCCACAAATTCACGTTCTTTCCAAAATCTCATCCAGCTTATCTATTTATTTAACCTAAAAGTCTCAATTACTTCTTTCACCCCTAAAACTCTTCTCACACCCTCACTGAAACTCTATTTTTTATTTAATTTCTGTTATTCAATTAATTAAATGAAATTCTAAAATAGTTATTTTATTCTAACTCAAACAATATTCTACTTATATAATTATATAATTACTCAAATACATTCAATTATCTTAATTAAAATAATAATTCCATTATTTTCACTAAATCTCACCAAACCCTAAACTCCTTACTCAAAACACCTCATTCTCTTTAATTTTAAGTAAGATTTTATTTTCTCCCAACTCTAAAATATCTCTAACTTTCTTAATATTTATAATATCTAATTAAATTAAATTAAATAAACTAATATAAATTCAATTAAAAATAGATAACTAAACTTGGGGTGTTACAACTCTCCACCACTTAAAAGGATTTTTGCCCTCGAAAATCTCTTATTAAACATCACTAGCTAAGACTGCATCAACTGGTTTTCTAACCCACACATTACGCCACCCTCAATGGTGATTGCAACAAAAGAGATATCATTGTGAAACACATACCTCAAATCAAAACAAAGCAAAAACGCTTCCACTTGATTGAGCTTGCTTTGGCTTCTTGCAATGAGTACGGATATGACCTTGCTCTCCACAACTGAAACATGTCACAACTGCACTCTTCCATTCATTAGCACGATGTCCCTGTTTCCACACTTGAAACACTTCATATCAGTACATTCTGAAGCACGATGACCTAACTCTTCACACTTAATAGGAGTATGAACACCTCCCCCACTTGTTCCTTTCCCACTTACATTGTTCTGATGAGTCTTATGATCCTCCTTAGAAACTGGAGTCGCATACGACTTTCCACGACTTTGGTTTCCATTCTTCTTCTCACTAACACTCTTGTAGTGAGTAGATCTAGCACGAATATCTTCATAATATATACGACACTTGTTGACCAACATGGAGAACTAACGAATTTCTTGATACCCAATAAACTGTTTGATCTCTGGGTGAAGTCCATTCTCAAACTTAATGCATTTGGACACTTCAGCTTCTACCACATTATAATGAGGGTAGAACCTAGACAATTCCTCAAACTTAGCAACATAATCTACAACAGTCATATTCCCTTGCTTAAGTTCAAGGAATTCAATCTCCTTTTTGTTACGTACATCAGATGGGAAATATTTTTCCAAGAATGCGTCCCTAAAAATAGCCCAAGTTAGCGCAATACCATTAGGCTCAAATCTTTGTCTAGCATTATTCCACCAGTACCCTGCTTCCTCTTATAACATGCGAGTACCATAAAGAACCTTCTGAGCGTTTGCACAAGCCATCACTCAAAATATTTTCTCTATCTCTTGCAACCAAACTTGATCACCTTCAGGGTCATACCTTCCTTTGAAGGTTGGTGGTTTATTTCTCTAAAATCTGTCCAGCCCACGATATTCAGCATCTTCAACCAGTGGATTTTGTTGAGCTTGCAAAACCTGAGCCAAAGCTGCCAAGGCATCAGCGGTTGCACGATTATTTCTTCCAGGCATTTCTCTGTTACAACAGCAAACAACTATTAGAAGAAATATTGTATCAACAACGTTCACACATTCGTCGTATATCAGGGAATGAATAACATTGTAAAACATGGTCGGATGGACTGACCTGCTCTAATACCATTTGTAACGCCCCAAATTGCATTCAGGATTATCGACTGACCCCATAAATCAACATGGGTCTTTTCAACATGTTTTGTCCTCACTCACACGCTTTTTGAGAAACTTCCCAGAAGGTCACCCATCCAAATACTACTCCAAGTCAAGCACGCTCAACTATGAAGTTCTTATCTATTGGACTATCGAAGAGAAGATGCATATTATTGGTATAGGTAGTACCAATTAATCCTTATAAACATTCCTCCAACCATGCAGTCCCATACCTGCATAGCCTCAGGATCTCTCTCATTCCAATGTGAATTTGGTTGTCCCCTAGAAGCTGTTAGGAGTGTCTCATTGTCATGCCTCGTGCATCGAAAACCACTCCCTCGCCCTCGCGTGTAACATGTCCACCAGCTTCCGCTTGGTTCCTCCCCAAATCACATCGTACTGGGATAGGTATGGCTCCGATACCATTTCCAACGCTTCAAACTGCTTTCAGGATTCCCGACTGACCCAACAAACCAACACGGGTCTTTTCAGCATATTTTGTCCTCACTGACACGTCTAGCCTATGGGATTCAACATCTTTAACCAGTGGATTCTGCTGAGCTTGCAAAACCTGAGCCAAAGCTGCCAAGGTATTGCACGATCATTTCTTCTAGCCATTTCTCTGTTACAACAACAAACAACTATTAGAATAAATATTGTATATGTATTCACACATTCGTCGTATATCAGGGAATGAACAACATTATAAAACCTAGTCGGATGGACTCACCTGCTCTAATACCATTTGTAACGCCGCAGATTGCTTTCAGGATTATCGACTGACCCCATAAATCAACATGGGTCTTTTCACCATGTTTTGTCCTTACTCACATGCTTTTCGAGAAACTTCCCAGAAGGTCACCCATCTAAATACTACTCCAAGTCAAGCACACTTAACTATGGAGTTCTTATCTGTTGGACTATCAAAAAGAAGATGCATCTTGTTGGTATAGGTAGTACCAGTTAATCCTTATAAACATTCCTCCAACCATGCAGTCCCATACCTACATAGCCTCAGGATCCCTCTCATTCTAATGTGAATTTGGTTTTCCCCTAGAAGTTGTTAGGAGTGTCTCATTGTCGTGCCTCATGCATCGACAACCACTCCCTCGCCCTCGGGTGTAACATGTCCACCAGCTTCTGCTTGGTTCATCCCCGAACCACATCGTACTGGGATAGGTCTGGCTCTGATACCATTTCCAACGTCTCAAACTGCTTTCAGGATTCTCGACTGACCCCACAAACCAACACGGGTCTTTTCAGGATGTTTTGTCCTCACTCACACGCTTCCCGAGAAACTTCCCTGGAGGTCACCCATCCAAATACTCCTCCAAGTCAAGCACGTTTAACTATGAAGTTCTTATATGTTAGGCTACCAAAAAGAATATGCATCTTGTTAGTATAGGTAGTACCAATTAATCCTTATAAGCCTTTGTTCAACCATGCAGTCTCATGCCTGCACAATCTCAGGACCCCTCTCATTCCGATGTGAATTCGTTTTTTCCCCTAGAAGCTACTAGGAGTGTCTCATTGTCATGCCTCGTGCACTGAAAACCACTCCCTCGCCCCACGGGTGTAACATGTAACCACTCTTAGGCCTCTCTGGCGTTACATGCCCACTAGCTTCCGCTTGGTTCATCCCCGAACCACATCGTACTGGGAGAGGTTTGGCTCTGATATCAGCTATCTAACACCTAAAAACCCCATGACTCTTATTTAATTAAAATCATAAAAATAAACATAATTAAGCACTATGGGTGTCACACATCTCTTTAACACAACATGTTTCTCAAAAGAATTTCAAAAATACGTAGTGGATAATCTCAACAGGTTTAACTGAATAAATCCAAACAAATGGTTCAATACTCAAACGTGAGGGAAAATAGTCCCATCAATTTCGGAAAAATAAAATACAATTCAAAAATAAATCTCGTCCCAGTGTTACATATCAGAGCGACAACATAAAACTAAAAGAAACTCGAAAATGTAAATAAAGAAGAAGACAATATGCGTCATTCTTAAACTCACAGCTACTACCCGCTACCTGTATCTGCAATATAGGCATAACGAGCCATGTAACAATAGAAAAGGATGAGAATAACTTTACAGAAGTTATCGGTGTACTAGTCAGCAAGGATAACATACATAGACATAACACAATCATACATAAACAACAACAACATATCACAATGCAATGTATTAATGCAATGCACTCCTCTTCCAGAAATGCATGTGGTACCAAAAGTTTGGATGTCCGAGTTATTTTACAGAATTATCCACGTCTCCAATTCCTCTCTGGAAAATGTTCTCTCTAAATAAGGAGACTGTCATTGGCTCTCTCTGAGCACTGAACCTCGTCACTGGCTCTCTCTGTACACTAGACCTCGTCGGACCGAAGTCATATCTATCTCCAATATACATGAATGCATGAACATATAATGTCAATCACAACTCAAAATCAATCAACAGATAAAATCTCGTAATCTCGCAAAATATTCTCTGAACAAAGTCCTCTTTGGACAAGGTTCCCTTTGAACCACAATTTGCCAATGCTTGACCAACACAATAGTTCTCTCTAAACTACACAACTCGAAAAGAATACTATATAATAAAATGTCAATAATTATATTAAATATAATAGAGTAAAACTATGTTATTACTCAATAACTCCAACTTACACCTCAATTCAACAAAAGCTCGAAATATAGCAACAGAGAAATAATTAATTTATTTTATACCCGCAACTCATTTAAGATTAAAACCTCTTGACTTTTACTCAACAGACTGCTCAAGGCGAATTCTAAACAACTGTTCAATAATTTCTACAATTCTAAAATAACTCTAATTGATAAATATCTCCAACTCAACTTTAAAATATTATAATTAATAATATTAAACTATTATTATTATTATTTATTATTATTATTATTTTATTATTATAAAATAAAGTTCACTAGATTTAATTCTAAGCAATATGAAAACAAACCTGACAACTCTAAATATGTCATAATTACTTAAAATAAATAAATAAAATGACTCTAAAGTATTCTAAAATACTTTAAAATACTCGATTGACAACTCTGATATGATCAAATTATAACTATAATTAGTTAGTTAGCTCCTTTTATTCAATATCCTTTAACTTTAACTCAAAACTTAAAATATAACTTTAAACTAATCAAATTCAACTAATGTTATCAATTAATATAATAATAATAATAATGGATATTATCAAAACTAATCTGAACATTGTATTTCGATCTGACATTTCATGATATCAAATATTCCATAGTGACTATTTGAAAATAATATTAGCGTACGGGTAACATTGTTCAAATGTAAAAAATGTACGATTATAATTACTGGTATGCTAAATCTCTATTTTTTTTTACTTATGTGTGCATGCATAATCATACTATTTTTCAACAGGAGTACCATTCAATAATTTCTGGTCATGTTATTGTCGCGAGTAAAAATAGAATTGCTAAGATGATAAACTAATGTCATGTTACTGTACCATAATTGAGCATATTTTCTTTTCTTTTAAAATAATAATAACTATTAACAATATTTATAAATAAATAAATAACTCAATAATATTTATCAATTAACTCGCAGCAGCTCCACTTCAAGGCCTTTTTTCCTTTACAGACTCGATTGATGCAAATCAATATTTACAATAGACTCAATTATTATAATTTGCCTCAAGGGAACAATCACAAATTATCATACAACAACAAGACAATCAAATTAGATTCAATAGAAATAATCATATAAATTTATAAATACTTATGAAAATAAGGGAAACCTACCAATCGATAACCCAAGGATTTTGTTCAAACCCCTTTTGACCATAAACCATAATCACAACACAAAACACAAGAGGAGAAGGAAAAAGTTAGGAGTTTCTCCCCCTTACCTCAAAGTTTAACGATCGGAAATTTTGGGTTTGGGATTTTGTTTATGCCCCTTCCAAATGATCGTTCTCCTTAGATTTTTCTGCCGCTAACTCTTTCCCACAAATTCACGTTCTTTCCAAAATCTCATCCAACTTATCTATTTATTTAACCCAAAAGTCTCAATTACTTCTTTCACCCCTGAAACTCTTCTCACACCCTCACTGAAACTCTATTTTCTATTTAATTTTTGTTATTCAATTAATTAAATAAATTTCTTAAATAATTATTTTATTCTAACTCAAACAATATTCTAATTGTATAATTATATAATTACTCAAATAAATTCAATTATCTTAATTAAAATAATAATTCCATTATTCTCACTACCCTAAACTCCTTACTCAAAACACCTCAGTCTCTTTAATTTTAAGTAAAGTTTTATTTTCTCCCAACTCTAAAATATCTCTAATTTTCTTAATATTTATAATATCTAATTAAATTAAATGAAATAAACTAATATAAATTCAATTAAAATAGATACTAAACTTTGGGTGTTACATTTGGAGCTCAAGATGTCGTACGCTTGTGAGAGACCTATGTTTTTTGTTGTGGATGAGCCATCAACTCTCCTTAACAAAGATGTAGAGGAGTTGGAAGACTCACTTGCCAAGATGAAGCAAGAGAGAGACTTGTGGGAAGAGCGGTTCCACGCTTTGAATCGAAACCATGAAGAGTTGGAACTTGAGTCAAAAGATAAGGATGCACTTATCGAGATTCTTGAGGAGCGTGTAGTGAAGAGACAGAGAAAGCCAAAGGATTTATTTTCCTCTAGTATGTCTCAGCCTTTTGGTGCTTGGAATAAGATTGTTGATCAACTTGTCCTCGAGAAAGCTCAGATGAAGACATCCTTTGAATCAGAGATTCGACGCATCCGAAGGAAGTACACTCCCTTGGTCAGATCATCTGACGCAGTTGCTAGGGATCCTTAGGATGATGTTTTCCTTTTCTCTTATATTTATATTTTGGTTTTTGAAATCGTACTCCGTGTAATCCTTCAAAATTTATGAATAAAAAGAGATTTTATGGTCAATTGAATTGTTATTACTGATTATCATTACTAGTTAAAAATATTTGCAAATAAGATTGAATATGTTCCTTGAAATTAAAAAGAATAAAAAACATTGCATTGCATGCATCATTTGTATAATAGTTTTCTTCCGCCAGATGTCTTATCAGTTCTTCTTCTGTGTATCAGCCAAGCTAACTCATCACTATAACACCTGAGCTAATCGACTGATAAGAATGGAGCATCTTGAACAAGAGAAGAGAGAGCTTAAGGATGAGACTGCCAGACTCATAACCTTGATGGAGTCTATGATTGCTGCTCAGAACCAACCATCTCCGCCTCCTGCAACACCTCCTCCTTAGAGGACTGTTATTTCAGAGATTTCTTCATCATCTGTGCTTGTTGTTGCTAGCCAGTTTGTTCCAGCCATGCCTACTGGATTCCCATGGGGGATGCCACCAAACTTTGTGCCTGAAGGGTACGCTCCAACATTTGCTTCTCCGTCGGCATCTAGCCTGGTCCTGTCTGTGCCTCCTCCTATTATGCATACTCTACCTCATGTCGAGGAAACCATTTACCGCTCTGATCCGTCTGAAGGTTCATACATTTATGAGAAGATGGAAGAGATGAAGGGTTAGTTTCTTGAGTTACGCAAGGAATTGAATACCCTAAGAGTGAAGGATTTATTTGGTAAAAGTGGTGTTGAGCTGTGTTTAGTTCCCAATGTCAAGATTATGGTGAAGTTCAAGGTCCCATACTTTGAAAAATATAAGGGGAATACTTCTCCTCTGAGTCATCTTGTCATGTATGCTAGAAATATGTCTACTCAGACCGACAAACGACCAGCTGCTTATTCACTACTTCCAAGATAGTCTGGTAGGTGCTACACTTAGATGTTACATGGGCTTGGACAATGCCAGTATCCGTACTTTTAATGACTTGGGTGAGGCCTTTGTCAAGCAATACAAGTACAATGTTGATATGGCTCCCGATCGGGATCAGTTGAGGTCAATGTCTCAAAAGGACAAAGAGACATTTAAAGAATATGCTCAAAGATGGAGGGAGTTAGCTGCTCAGATTAGTCCACCTCTAGAGGAGAAGGAAATGACTAAGATATTCTTGAAGACGATGAGTTCATTTTACTATGAATGTATGATCGCAAGGGCCCTTAATGATTCCACCAAGATGGTGAATATGGGGATGAGATTGTAAGAAAGATTCCGAGAGGGACAATCATCCAAAGATGAAGCGTCGACGAGAAAGAAGTATGGTGGTAGCTTCTCCAAAAAGAAGGAAGGAGAAACTAATGCAGTATCAGCAGGGAGGCAGAGGAGGCCTCATGTGAGGAAGAATTCCCAGTCCCGTCAACATCAGCATCAAGTATCATCAGTAATTCCCGTTTTTACCAAAAATTCAACAAATCAATCAGTTCCTATTCAGCAACAACATCAACAACAACCGCAACAACGTACCAACTACAACAACAACAATCATCAGCAGAACTTTGAGAGGAAGAAGGTTTCTTTTGACCCTATTCCTATGACATATGCATTATTGTACCCTTCCTTGGTAGTCAAAAATCTTATCCAACCAAGGAATTCTCCACAAATTCTTGAACCGTTGCCATGGTGGTTCAAACTTGACCTACATTGTTCTTTTCACCAGGGAGCTCCTGGTCATGATATTGAAAACTGTTATCCCTTGAAGTACGAGGTTCAGAAGCTGGTCAAAAGCGGTATGGTGTCCTTTGAAGACAGGGCGCCAAATGTTAAAGCCAACCCGTTGGTTGATCATGGCAACGCTTATGCGAACATGGTAGACGGTTGTCCTGGGAATTTTAGGGTCTTTGATGTCCTAGGAACATGGTAGACGGTTAGTGCTCCAACTTATCAGTTTGGTGAATCCAGCAAATTGAAGACTAACGATGATGATGAGGTATTGTGCCTGATTAAAAGAAGTGAATTCAACTTTGTGGAAAAATTGCTTCAAACACCAAAGATTTTTGTGCTGTCATTATTGATGAATTCTGAGGCACACAGGGAGGCTTTGTAGAGACTACTGGAACAAGCCTACATAGAGCATGATGTTACTATGCATCAGTTTGACCATATTGTTTCTAACATTACTTCTTATAGCAACCTGATCTTTTGTGATGAAGAACTTCCAGAGGAAGGCAACAATCACAACTTGGCGCTTCACATTTCAATGAACTGCAAGGATGATGCTCTATCCAATGTTTTGGTGGATACTAGTTCATCATTGAATGTGTTTCCCAAGTCTACTTTGGCAAGGCTATCTTATCAAGGCGCCCCGATGAGGTACAGTGGTGTAGTAGATTAAAGCATTTGACGGTTCTCAAAAAACTATCATTGGAGAAGTGGACCTTCAGATTAAGATAGGTCTAAGTGATTTTCAAATTACTTTTCAGGTAATTGATATTCACCCAGCCTATAAATGTTTGTTGGAAACGCCGTGGATCCATGAAGTTGGCGCCGTGACGTCTACGTTGCACCAGAAGTTGAAATTTGTGAAGAACGACAAGCTTGTCGTTGTTGGTGGGGAGAAAGCGCTGTTAGAAGCCATTTGTCATCCTTCACCTATGTAGATGCTGAAGAAGAAGTTGGAACACCTTTCAAAGCCTTACTTATTACTGACGAATTGAAGAAGGCTGGGGGCACCCATATCTTCTCTGAAGGATGCCAAAGAGGTTGTTCAGGATGGTAGCACCGACAAATTGGGTCACATTGTAGAAGTTGTTGAAAACTAGAATAGAGCAGGGCTGGGATTTCAGCAAGGTCCATTCAACGCCAATATCAAGGCTATGCAAGAATTTTTTCATAGTGGAGGGTTCATTCACAAGGATGATCAATACTCAACTGTAATTATTGAAGACAGTGATGAAGATGAAGTCTGTACCAACTTCGTAACATACGCCCAGGCTTGAAACAATTGGGTTACTGTTGATGTTCCTGTTGTTATGGACCATTTGAAGTAATTTGTTTTTATTGTTTTAAGAAAAATCCTTCTCCTATGCCTAAGGGAGAAGTGAAACATTGTTGGGCGTTTTCAATATTATCATCAATAAAATATAATTTTATTCATCCACATCTATGATGTTTTATTTTTTACTTTTTTCCTTTTTTTGAAAATGGTAATCACAAAAAACATAAATAAATAATAATCTTTCCATCTGCATAATATTTGTTTGCACTCCATTTCTCTAAAATCAAGATATCAAATCATTATGCAGAATGGTTCCCAAACCCATTGAATGTAATGATCCTACTCCCTCTCCAAAATTTGATTTCCCTGTGTTTGAAGTTGAGGGAGAGAATGATGATGAAGGAGTATCTGATGAGTTATCCCGTTTTCTTGAGCACGAGGAAAAATCCATTCATCCGTTTCAATAGCAGAGTGAATTAGTCAACTTGGTTTCCGATGATGATGTGAAGGAAGTCAAGATTGGGTCTCAACTGTGCCCAGAAGCTAAGAAGGGTTTGGTTGATCTTCTTCGAGAGTATTCTGATGTGTTTTCTTAGTCTTATCAAGATATGCCTAGTTTGGATTTTGATATTGTGGAGCATAGATTGCCTTTGAAGCCAAAATGCCCCCAGTCAAGCAGAAATTGAGAAGAACTCATCCTGGTATGGCAGTAAAAATTAAAGAGGAAGTGTAGAAACTGATTGATGTTGATTTCCTAGTTACCCCTAAGTATCCGTAATGGGTGGCCAATATTGTGCATGTTCCTAAGAAGGATGGAAAAGTCCATATGTGTGTTGATTATAGAGATTTGAATAAAGCCAATCCGAAAGATGATTTCCCTCTGCCACACATTGATATGTTGGTAGACAATATAGCTAAATGAAAACTCTTTTCATTTATGGACGGATTTTCTGGTTATAATCAGATCAATATCACACCCAAAGATATAAAGAAGACCGTATTCATTACACCTTGGGGAATATTCTGTTATCAAGTGATGCCCTTCGGTTTAAAGAATGCTGGTGCAACGTACCAGAGAGCTATGACCACTCTTTTTCATGATATGATGCATAAAGAGATTGAGTTCTTTGTTGATGATATGACTGTTAAATCTAGTGATGAAGAAGAGCATGTTGAGCATTTGTTGAAGTTATTCTAGCGTTTGAGGAAGTATAAACTCCGCTCGAATTCGAATAAGTGTACTTTTGGTGTTCACTCTGGTAATTTTTTGGGCTTTATTGTCAGCGAGAAGGGTATTGAAGTTGATCCTGCCAAGTTCAAAGCAATACAAGAGATGCCTGCACCCGAAACTGAGAAGCAAGTCAGAGGTTTCTTCGGCCGCTTGAACTACATCTCGAGATTTATTTTGCATATGACTGCCACACGTACGCCAATATTCAGCCTCCTTCAGAAAGATCAATCTTGTGATTGGACCGAGGATTGCCAGAAAGCTTTTGACAATATCAAAGAGTATCTGCTTGAGCCTCTGATTCTGTCTCCGTCTGTTGAAGGAAGACCTTTGATCATGTATCTGAGTGTGATGGAAGAAAGTATAGGTTGTGTTCTTGGTTAGCAAGATGAATTTGGGAAGAAGGAATATGCAATTTACTACCTAAGTAAGAAGTTCACCGACTGTGAGACTCGATATTCTATGCTTGAGAAAATATGATGCACATTGGCTTGGGTTGCTAAGTGTGTGCACCAGTATATGTTGAATCATACTACTTGGTTGATATCCAAAATGAATCCAATCAAATAAATTTTTGAGAAGCCCGCTTTGACTGGGAGAATCTCCCGTTGGCATATGTTATTATCTGAGTATGATATTGAATACCGATCTCAAAAAGCTATTAAAGGTAGCGTCTTGGCTGACCATTTGGCTCACCAACCCATTGAAGATTATCAGTCAGTGAAATATGATTTTCTTGACGAAGAGATTTTGTACTTGAAGATGAAAGATTGTGATGAACCATTGCTTGAAGAAAGGCCAGAACTTGGTTCCTGTTGGGGCATGGTATTTGATGGAGTTGTTAATTTGTATGCTAATGGCATTAGGGCAGTGATTATTACTCCTCAAGGAACTCATTTTCTGTTTACAGCTAGATTGACCTTCAAATTTACAAATAATATGGATGAGTATGAAGCTTGTATCATAGGGCTTGAAGAAGCCATTGATCTTATAATCAAATATCTTGACGTCTATGGAGATTCAGATTTGGTGGTGAATCAGATCAAAGGTGAATGAGAGACGAATCAAACCGGTTTGATACCGTATAGAGATTATGCCAGGAGAATTTCAACTTTCTTTTCAAAAGTTGAGTTTCATCATATCCCTCGAGATGAAAATCGGATGGAAGATGCTCTTGCAACTTTAGCTTCGATGATTGGGGTAAAATTCTGGAATGAGGTTTCCAATTTGACTATGATGCATCTTGATAGGCCAACTTATATATTTACCCTCGAAAAAGTCAAAGATGAAAATCTATGGTATTATGATATCAAAAGTTTCCTCCAAAGTCAGATTTACCCGTCTGGGGCATCTTTGAAAGATAAGAAGACTTTGAGAAGATTAGTTGGTAACTTCTACCTGAATGGTGATGTGCTTTATAAGATAAATTTCGATATGGTTTTTCTCAGATGCTTGGATAGACAGGAAGCAAACTTATTGATGACAAAAGTCCATCAAGGTTCCTTTGGTACTCATTCCAATGGACATGTTATGGCGAAGAAAATGTTGAAAGCAGGTTACTATTCGCTGACAATGGAATCTGACCGTTGTAAGTTTGTGAAGAAATGCCACAAGTGTCAAATTTGTGCAGATAAGATTCATGTTCCCCTGACATTATTGAATGTCATTTCCTCCCCATGACCCTTCTCCATGTGGGGAATTGATATGATTGGCAAGATTGAGCCCAAAGATTTGAACGAGCATCATTTCATTCTGGTGGCTATTGATTACTTCACAAAGTGGGTTGAAGCGGAATCGTATGCAAATGTAACCAAGAAAGTTGTTGTAAGGTTTATCAAGAATCAGATGATATGCCGTTATGGTGTGTCGAGTAAGATCATTACTGATAATGATCAAACTTGAACAATAATATAGTGGAAGCTCTTTGCAAAGACTTTAAGATTGCACGTCATAATTCTTCTCCCTATAGACCAAAGATGAATGGCGTTGTTGAAGCTACAAACAAGAACATTAAGAAGATTATTCAGAAGATGGTTGTGACGTACAAATATTGGCATGAGATGCTCCCATTTTCTTTGCATGGGTACTGTACATCCATCCACACTTGAACAGGGGAAAACCCTTTCTCTCTTGTTTATGGCATGGAAGCTGTGTTCCCCGTGGAGGTCGAGATCCGATCATTACGTATGCTGATGGAAGCCAAGTTGACTGAAGATGAATGGTTCCAAACCAGGTTCGAGCAGTTAAATTTGATTGAAGATAAGAGATTGACGACCATGTGTCATGGTCAGTTATATCAGCAGATAATGAAGAAAGCATTTGATAAGAAGGTAAAGCCTCGTGTGTTCAGAGAAGGTAACCTCGGGCTCAAGAAGATTCTATCTTTCAAACCTAATTCTAGGGGAAAATGGACTCCTAATTATGAAGGCTCATATGTTGTTAAGAGAGCTTTTTTAGGAGGTGCTTTGATTCTTACAACTATGGATGGTGAAGAGTTCACGCATCCTGCGAATGCCGATGCAGTCAAGAAATACTTCGCCTAAAAAAGAAAAGAACAACTCACTAATTCGAAAACCCGAAAGGGCGACTTAAGAAAAAATGAGCGTCTAGGTGGATTAAAAACCCGAAAGGGCGATCCAGGCAAAAGTTAGAGACATAAAACAGAAAATTCATCCCGGTAGATTGAGTACCCCACCCTAGGGCAATCTAGGCAAAAATAAGGGATTATGGCAAGTAACTGCATTCGGCTGGTTCTGATCTTTGAAGCAGTTTTGAGTAGTCATTTGGTTCTGATTCATCATTCTCAACCAAAGACAAGCACAGTGGATTTCGAAGTTGGCAGGAAAAGTAAATGTCATTATATTTAATGTAGCACTTTTCCATGTAAATTACCATTTTCAAACTTTGTAAAGATCCATGGAGTCCGCCATTTGCGGACTACCATTCTATTAAATAAAGTTGAGTTTTTATCCAATTATTTCGTATTCTTATTTGTTTATGTTTTAAAATTGAATTTTTATGATGATAATTTTGAAATAAATAAATCAATGAACAATCATTTTTCTTAAAATAATAAGGCATTTACTTTAAGAACGATCAATTACAAAAAAAAAGGAATGTCGACAACAATCTCAAGGGCCGTAAGTCTCGATGTGAGAAGCATTGTTGGTCTTCCCCGGGCAGTGGTTTGGTGACTTTACCTCCACAACAGTTTGTTGTTCATCCCCGACATGATTGATGGGTTTTCATCCCCGGAGGAGCTGATGTGTTGTTCTCTGTGCAATTCATCTTTCCCTAACTGAGACGTTCTTGTTTTTTCATTGGTGAATGAACCCTGGATTATCCTGGAACCTTTATTTGGGCTCCAGATCCCCTAAACCTTTATTTGGTTGTTGCTTAGTCTTGACAGTTTTTCCCCTGCGTGAGTCTGTGGATCCGGTTGATATTTTGGCGCCTTGGAATTGGTTTATTCCTCAATCTCCAAGAAGAGTCTGATGACTATTATGTTCCTTATTAGGAGGTTTTTGCTGATCTTTGTATCCTAGTGTGTCCTTTGATTTGTCTTGGCAGATTGTTACATCCTCCCAATGAAGCCGCACATAGATATTTTTGAATAGAATCGCCAATATATCGCCTGATTCTCCCCACTTGAGACCCCAGCGAAATTCCATTTTCTGATAGAAGATTTATTCCTTCAGGAAGTATTTGGTTCTGAGCAGTATTGTTGGTCCCTCCTGCAAGGTTGTCTCCCATTTGATATGGTGTTGACTTAAAATTCCCCGCAGTGATGACTTGTTGCTCTGATAAGGATCCTCAATAGATCCTTCTTTATTCGCAGTACTTTAGGTTGGACGCATGTTTTCCATGCCTTTTCCCTGCCAGAGTTGATATAATTTTGAGTTGGGATTTATATCCTCGGCGATTTATTTTCATCCCTAGCAGGTTCTCCAGTTGGTGTTTCCATCTTGTTAAGATTAGCTGAGTATCTAGTTATGATGATTTAAATCCTCGACATTTGTATCCTTTGTGCTCGTTTGTCAGCATAATCATGTACATATTAATGCATATACATGCATAAACATGTATAAAACACATCAAAATTTTCATTGTGCATTTTTATCGCATTGACGTTTCTTCCGATCCCCTGCTTTGGTGATATTATTTCTCCACATAGATTTGGTGTGTCTCTCCTCCTTCAAGTATAGAGTATCAGCCCCTTTAAGAAGAAAAAGTTTATTTTTTCTCCTTGCCCACTAATTTATTACCTCATGGGCGATTATTATTTCAGTTTCCTCCCTAATTAATTATTTGGGTGGAACCACTCCTATTGGGTTATATCCTCATTAGGTTGAGTCTTGTTTGGCTGTTTCTTTCTAGTTCTTACCTAGATAGACTTTTTTGGTCCCCCCAGTGTTTATTTCCCAGTAATTGGTAATATTCTTCTTGATGTTGAGTACTTTACCTGTGTTAATTTATCCAGTAACAGGTAAAAGGTAATTTACTTCTTTGTTTTTCTCCAGTGGATTCGTTTTTTCGTTTCCCTAGCGAGTTTGTCCTTGATATGTTCATCTTAACCGATGACGAATATTCTTCCTGTGTGGTATTCTACCCAGTAAAAAGGTAGTTGTAATCCCTTATTTCCCCAGAGAGTTTATCCTTGATATGTTCACTTTAACCGGTGACAAATTTCTCTCTCTTTAGTATTCTACTCAGTAACCGGTAGTTGTAATTCCTATTTGCAGTATTCTGACAAGTAATGGTATGTATAAATCCTATTCTCCCCATTGAGTCTATCCTTGATATGTTCTCTTTAACTAGTGACAGATACTCTCTCTTTGGTATTCTACCCAGTAACCGGTAGTTGTAATTCCTATTTTTCCCCGGTAGTTTATCCTTGATATATTCATCTTAACCGGTGACTGATATTCTTACCTTTGAGTTTATCCTTGATATGTTCATTTTAACCGGTGACGGATACCCTCTCTTTGGTCTTCTACCCAATAACAGGTAATTGTAAATCTTATTTGCTTTCTTTTCCCCAGTAGGTCATTCTTACCCAGTAACCGGTAATGAATATGCCTCATTTTTCTCAGCGCATCATCCTTGATATGTTTACCCTAACCGGTAATGGATGTCCCTCTATCCGAGTGTATTATTTTATTACCCAATAATCGGTAATATATAATATATCTCTTTTACTCTTGTGTCAAAGTTTTTTCTTCCCTAGTTGAGTTTGGTTTCGTATTTCTTTGAGAAATCAAATTTCCTTTTGCGTTAGAGTATTTCAGCATTGTTATGATTTACGCATTTCCTCAGCGGGTGTTTCTTGTTGTATTAGTATTATTCCAATACATGCAAATTTCCTTTTTCCCCAACTGAGTTTTTCTATTGATTTATTTTCATGGAAATACCTTCGTGTCTCCTACGCATAGGCTTTATCCCAGAGTCTTTGTCTCCCCAGTGATCTTTCCTTATAGAATGCATTATGCTCATATGGATTTTCCCTCTCTCTGGATTCTTTTCCTTTGTGATAATATATTCCCCACAAAGATTATTTTGACATTCATATCATATGCATCATGAGGTCTCTTAGGGACCCAAATTTGTTTCTTGATGTTGTTATTTAAGTCCATTCTACTGAGTTGATATGAAGATTTTAACCTTCACATCTTCATCTAGAATGTCCTTAAATAGGGGTAGCTGTAAGACCCCAATTTCGACCCCAAGATCCCTCATGCAATCTCATCATATGCAATGGCTTTGAGATCACACCTTGGTATCCTCCTCACCCCTCATTAATTAGGTTTGCATTGGGAGAGATTACCAAGCACATTTGATTGTATCATACATTATTTTCCTTTGTTTACTAACCAAAATACCAAAAATATGTCTAGTGTAGCTTTGTTTCTTTTGTAGGTAGTGGGTGTGTGTCCACTTGTGCCTCATAAAGCTCACACCTAAGGTTTTAGACCCTCAATGCAAGTGATCAATCAAGGAAAGGTTCACAGTGTTTCTAAGCATCATATATAGATCCCCATGTTCTTTATTTATCATTTTGATCAAGAATTCATCAAGGGATTGAAGCTTGCTTGCCTTGGAAGCCCTAATTCATCTGGGTATCTTGCGTGACTTCCTCAGTAAGTTTCTTCATCAATTGATCAAAGAAATTATGGGATACTTAATGATACATCATCTTTTACATATATGATTGTAGCAGGAAATTCATGATCATCAAGCTATTGGCAAGCTAGAGATCAATTAACAAGAGTCGCCACCACGCTTTTATTGTTTCCAAGGGAAAAGGGAAAAAGTATGAACAAAACCCAAAGTGTTACACAGAGGGAACAAAACCCAAAGGGAAGAAATTTTCAAATAAAAACTAATAAAAATCATAGATTACAAGTAAGGGGGTTGGTTACACAGAGGGAAGGTGTTAGCACCCAAAGTGTCTTAGGTACTCCTAGGGAGCCCTTTTTGTGTGCATATGTATTTTGTACAAAGTGATATTTACAAACAAATAGAGTGGGGGGATGAGAAAATAATTCATTAATTATATTTTTGTGTTTGACAAGACCTTCGGTCTCGTGCCTACGTACCAACATAAAAATGAGGGATCAAAACCTCGTAGTTCGTGATACAAATTCCAAAGTGGATGCATTGTTTTTAACAAAAATTAAGTTTGATAGGCACAAAGGCCTAAACATGGTTTGGATGAGTTAGTTATTTTTGGCTTTTTGAAAGTTTAAGTCAAGTATAGTTAAGTCTATTTACAAATTTGATTTAAGAAAAGAAGTTTGAAAATACAATGGCATAAGGCCAAGTTTCTATCTTTTTGCAAAAGTGGTCAAAGTTTAGAAGAAAAGTAGTTCACACAAAGAAGATTTTGAAAAATGGAGGGAGAGATTTTTAAATTAAAGAAATGGGGACAAGATGAAGAGATTATCCTATGTACAAAATTAAAAGTTTAGAGTTGAAAAGATCTGACCAAATAGGTAGCAATCCAATAGACAAGTATGTCAATAGAAACCCATAATTCCCTTGGACTTTTTAGGATCAAGCAACACACAAATGCATAATTATATTATCTTGAAGAGCAAAGGCATCAAATAAAGATGGCCTCATCTAAGCTTATCTACTTCATGATCTTCTTCAAAATAGCCCATGCCACAGATGAATTCCACAAGTCACAGGTTCAAAATAACAACTTCACAATGGTCATGTTGCAGATGAGTCTTAGAGAGATCTTCAAAGATGTATTAGATGAAATTCAAATTGCAAGCACTTGGATCTTTAACAAATTGGAATTGGCCAAGTACATTTAGCAAAGGAATGTTGCCTAAGTTCTAAGTCCAATTGGTCCATAGATCAAGCCAACAGTCCATTCAAAAGTCTGTTAGGGTTTTTGTTATTATTATGTACATTAATGGTCTAAGACCATACAAACAAGCAAAGTATACACAAACAAAATATATCACACAAAATGGTCCAGGTGGACAAAGTGAAAATTGCATTAACATAAACAATTAGAATGATATGTATAATGGCAAATGATATAAAGTGCTAAAAGTAAATTGCATTAAAGTAAAAGCTTGAAATTAAAAGTTAATAGTTAGTAAGTTAGTAGTTAGTTTTGTTTTGCTTTTTATTTCAAGACATTCTTTGGAGAACACTCAACCCACTTGCCACAAGCATGGATCCTTGAACCAAAACATCTTCCAAAGGAAGGAAAGAAGGCCAAGTTTCCACACAATACCATGGAAGAGGGGAAACTTACAATCTCACTAACTAGAATGCTTATGCCTTTTATGTCACAAATTTAGCGCTATGTTAAGAAATCGTAATTAAACTTATGTAGAAGTCACAATTATTTGATGCGGGGCAATAAACTTTTGGTGTTAATGCATGTTGGAGACATAGTATTATGAACTATACTCATTAAACATACCGCACACAAAAATATGCAAAAGGTGTGGCCTAATCTCATCCATACTCATGTTAATCTTTCAATCAACTAGCATTAGGACTTTGAGATGTCATTGGCCAAATGTAAATGAATGAATCAAGAAGGAGAATTAGATGAAGAGGGAAAGGGATGAATGAGATCACAAATTAGTCAAAGGAGGACTTTTACCGAATTAATATCATTCATTCATTTTGAAAGATGGAATGTACATTCCATCAATTCCCTAAATCCAATGATATTAACTTGACAAAATCAAATCAACCTTGACCAAGGCCCAACAACAAACAATAAACTCAAACAAGTCAATACAAATGGTCAACACAATTAAAATGATATTTATTCAATTAAAAAAAGTAAAATAATGCATTAAATTCAAATATATTTTGTCCAATTCCTAAAACCTCATCAAAACACCAAAGAAATGACCATGAGATTTATCATAGGTCAAACAAGGTCAAAGGACCTTGGAGAAAAAATTTCATAATTTTTGGACATTTAAAAATATTTTTAAACAATTAAAAACAAATGAAAAATCAATTAATTCATGAAAAATATTAATAATGATCCAAAAAATAATTTTAATTCATAATATGGAAGAGAAAAATATTTGAATTTTTTTGGTGAAAGTCCCATATTTTTTGGATCAATATTGAATTTAATATGAATTATTGAAAAAAATGCACTTAAAAGAAAATTCAAAAAATGCTGAATTACGTGGACCATCAGATCTCCCTCATTAATTGAGATGGTAGATTTGATGATCCAAAATGCGTGTTCCATGTGTTACTGAGTCAACCGCGCGGTACCATTGGTAATTAAAACAAACGCTTCAGATTAAAACGTGAGACTTGGATCAAGTGGTTCAGACACAAGACACATCATCACCGAAGCCAGAGCTTCGGTTGTCTTCTCCGGTGAGCTTCACCGGACTGGTCAACATGAACCATCACCAAAAAAGAACACAGGGACATGATCTTAAAGAGAAAATGGCGCTGAGCTCGAATCTGACCTCCAATTCCTTCAATTCCAAATATATTAAGAGATATGTGGAATTGAAAAATGAGGTACATGATCTGAGTTGCTTCGATTTGGCCTCAAAGCAACTCAATCTTCTTACCTACATTGGTAGGACTTCAGAGAACCAAATAATCAATGGAATTGAGCAATAAATTGAGAGAATCGAAGAGTTTAAAATTTCTACAAATTACCTTCAATGGAGGTCTGAACACGATGAATGTTGATCTGAATTGTGCTTGGCTTCACTTTAATTGCATTTAGGAGAGGAATGGAAAGGTTTAGAAGCAATGGACTCCTGGAGAATTGAATTCCAAAATAATGGAGATTCAAGCTTAAATTCGAATGAATTTATCAGGGTTATCCTATGAGAGTGAAGGGTTTTCAATGGAGATTCAATGCTGGCGCAATGTGTGTGTTAATTCTGAGCAAATGCAACTGTATTTATAGCCAAATCCATGTGATATTTGCACACTCTTTCCACTTTCCAAAATTGTCAAAATGATGATGGAATGGTGCATGGGCACGCATATGCCTATGGGATGATAGCTGAAAGTCCAAATTTGAAGTTCAGATGCTTTGAAGATTGATTGGCTTGCAAGGCACATGTGCATTGTTACATGAAGTTGGATCCATGCCAAATGATATCAGTCTGTTTAAGCCATGCGCAACCTGTGCATTTCTCATCCAAAATGAATGAATTTGAGCTCTTTGGAAAAGTGAGATCAAGAGGAACAAGTTTTATGTTGTAAACTTTTTAATTTGGAGCTTGGAACTTCGAGAAATTTGAGATGCAAGTTTGGAAAAATTTGACATATAATTTTTTTTCTAAGTGTCAAGCCATATGTCTCAATATTCCACCTTGCTTAACATTTTATAGGAGTTTCAAATGAGAAAAGTGTCTTCATAAATGTTGTATCTATCTCAAAGACCTTCAAAATGGTCACCAATTTCATGTCATTTGGATTTGAAATGATAGAGTTATGCATTTTTGAAGTTTAAAAAAATCACTTAATCAATGGTATAAGTCAAAATTGACCTATAATGTAGCCTCATATCACATGCTAAAAAAAGTTGAATTAGCTCCCACTCCAAACATAAAAGTTGAAGTAGACACATTGAATTTGATTGTGCAACTTGGAAATCTTTCATATCATAAAAAGTGAGCAAGTTATGGCCTTGGGAAGTGTACTTTCAAATTAGGGTTTAGACAAAATGACCTATAATGTTTTAACATAGAAAATGATTTTCCATGCAAAACTAACTCTAGGTCCCAACATTAAAGTTGTTTAGAATGTCATTTAGAGTAAGTTTTATCTTGGAATCATTTTCATATGGTGAAAATTGTAGGAGATAGGGTCTAGGGAGACCCAGTTTTGATCAGATGAATTCATATGGCCAACCACAATCAACCAACCTGCTAACTTCCAATTATCTTGACTTTCTTAGCTCATGGTAGGTCATATATGTATAAGATGATAAATTTTGAAGTGTCCTTTTAGAAATTTGATCAATTGGTGAGATATCTTGTTGGAGAAGTTACTCAAAATACCAAGTCAAACTAGGGTTTCCAAGGCAAATCATCCTCAAACTCTTATATGATGTTCTTAACCATTATTGAATCAATTCTTTGGTTGTGCTCTTTGTTCATGAGGGTCTCAAACCCTAGATGTGATCAATGAATCAATGAGATCATATCCTACCTACAAAAGAGTTAGATAGATGTAAAGACATATTTTTGGTATTTTGGTTAGTGAAATGATATAATACAAGTATGATATAATCACAAAGTGCTTGGTGATCTCTCCTAAAACAAACCCAATGAAAAGGGGATGAGGAGGATGCCAAGATATGATCCCAATTCTGATGTTTATGATGAAATTGCATGAGGGATCTTAGGGTCAAAATTGGGGTCTTACAGCTGCCCCTATTTAAGGAAATTCTAACTGAGGAGGGGAAGGTTAAAATCTTCATGTCGACTCAGTAGAATGGGCTTAAATAACAACACAGAAACAAATATTGGTCCCTAAGAGACCTCATGATGCAAATGATATGAATGCAAAAGTTAATGCTCTGTGGGAAATATTGCCACAAAGAAAAAAAAGAATCAGAGAGGCCGAAAGTCCGCAGGAGTATAATGCATTCCATAAGGAAAGCTCACTAGGAAGACAGAGACTTTGGGGGATAAAAAGAAGTTATGTGTAGGCCAGGCTACGACTTAAAACTACTGGGGGACTCGAGGAAATCCATATAACAATGGAAAGACTCAGCCGGGGGAACAAAACATCTGCAGGAGATATGAATAAGTCAGGATAAAACTGAAGTACTCGGCTCGTGCAGGGGAAAACGATTTCACTAAGGAAATGCGCACTCAACTCAATTGGGGAAGAAATAAACTTCAACACAGGAGGAGCAGAAATCTATTATCTACTATCTGTTACTGGGTAAGGAGATAATAAAGATCTGACAGAGAGGACATTCGTCATCGGTTAGGATGAACATATCAAGGATGACTCGTTGGGAACCGCAAGGAGGGAGTATTCATTACCGGTTACTGGGTAAGAATAACCTTGCTAGGGAAAACTGCAAAAAAGAATAGGATTTACAACTACTATTTACTGGGCAGAAGACCAAAGGTGAGAGTATCCGTCGTCGGTTAGGATGAACATATCAAGGATAAACTCGACAGGGAAGAAAATCCGTCACCGGTTAAAGTGAACATATCAAGGATAAACTTTCCTGGGGATGTCAAAGAGGATACCCATCATCGGTTAGGATGAACATATCAAGGATATACCAACTGCATAATAAGGGATGAATTACATCTATCGAAAACTGGATAGAAAACCGTCGGAGAGGAAATCCGTCACCGGTTAGGATGAACATATCAAGGATTAACTCTACGAGGTGACAAAGTAAGATTTACAGCTACTGATTACTGGGTAGAAGACCAATCAAAGAGAAAATCCATCACGGGTTAAAGTGAACATATCATGGATTGACTCTACACAGGGAAAAAAAGTAGGATTTACAACTACCGGTTACTGGCTAGAAAACCAGCAAGGAGAAAAAAACCCGTCATTGGCTAAGATGAACATATTAAGGATTAACTCTCTAAGGAACAAAATAGGGATTACAACTACCTTTTTACTGGGTAGAATACCAAAGAATGAGAACATCCGTCACTGGTTAAAGTGAACATATCAAGGATGGACTCATGCGGGGGAAGGAAAGATATCCGTCACCGGTTAAGATGAATATATCAAGGATATACTTTCGGGGGACTCTACTGAGGAGACCAAAGGGTACTTTTGCCGAGTATTGGGCAAGAAGTAACGAACTGCAAACTAAGAAGAATATTACCAGTTACTGGGTAATAGATTCTTAGGGGACCAAAATATTTATCTAGGTAAGAGCTAGAAAGAAAACGATCAATCAAGACTCAATCCAATGAGGACATAACTCAAGGGGAGTAATTCCATCCAGAAAATTTGCTGGAGAGGAAACTGAAATAATAACCATCCACGAGGAAACAAACTCAGTGGGGAAACAAAGAAAGGTTAAAGTCTTTCTGCTTAAGGGGCTGACACTCTACAATTGAAAAAGGACAAACACCAGATTTGATATGGGGATAAGGTACCCCCATAACAGAGAATGAGAATCTCAAACAAATCAAGTATGGAGATGCAGGATATGCAAATTATGAAATTATATGAATGTATATATATATGTATATATGATGATTATGTTGATAAAACAATCACGAAGGATACAGAGGTGTCGCAAAGAAATTGAACCACCGGTACAATCCTCGGTCAATCCACAAAATATGGAGACAAACTACTGGAGAACAGAGAGATCAACATCCCAACGGGCTCAAACCGGGTTGGGGAAAGAGGAGATCTGCTGAGGAAAGAACAACCAACTCTGTGTGGAGTTTTAGGTCAACACCATAAAAATGGGAGACAACCCTACAGAGGAAATAAATCAACAATAGCTGCTCAAAAACATGGAGGAAACTCTGACTGGGAGCAAAGATACGACGATTGGTGGGGACACCAAAGCGGTATACTGGGTAAAGATCAAACATCTCCCGATGAAGATCCACCTGCTGAGGAAACACGAACTCCGCTGGGGGGAGGCCAAAACTCTGTTGGGGACAAGGTCACGCCACAGAGTATCTGAATCAACCAACTCAGCTGGGGATAAAGAAGGAGGTTCCATGGGGGATCAAACATTCCGCCAAGGAACTGAATCAACACAATTGTCTAGGGATACCTGAAGAGTTACTGCTTGGGGAATCTCATATGCTTCGCACTTAAAAACTTGCTATTCACTGAAATGCTATTGATATTACTGTTACTTGCTGGGGAAAAGTTCTAGCTTTTAAAGAAAACTTGATTTTGATTTAAAAATTTAATTTTTAAAATGATCATAATAAAATTTAAAACTATTGGCTGAAGTAAAGTAAGAGTAGAAACAATTGAATAAAAGTTCAACTTTATTTAATAGGATGGTAGTCTATAAATGATGAGACTCCATAGATCTTACAAAGTTGAAAATGGTAATTTACATGGAAAAGGTTACATTGAATACAAATGATCCTTAATTCTTCTACCAACTCTTGATATCCACTGTACTCTTGACCGCTGCTGGGATGATGAACTGATGTCAACCCTTGTGCTCAAACAGGTCTTCAAAAATCACTGAAGTTCAGCAGATGCAGTTACTTGCCATAATGCCTAATTTTTGCATAAGTTTCCCCAAGGTGGGGTACTCAACTTATCGGGAAATTATTTTCTTTTTTATATCTCTAACTTTTTCCTGGATCGCCCTTTCGGGTTTTCAATCCACCGAGACGCTCATTTTTGCCTAAGTCGCCCTTTCGGGTTTTCAACTTAACGAGTTGTTCTTTTCTTTTTTAGGCGAAGTATTTCTTGGTTGCATCTGCGTTCACAGGACGAACGAACTCTTCACCATCCATAGTTGTAAGAATCAGGGCACCGCCTGAAAAATCTCTCTTAACAACATATGGGCCTTCATAATTGGAAGTCCATTTTCCTCTGGAATCTGTCTTGAACGATAAAATCTTCTTGAGCACAAGGTCACCTTCTCTGAACACTCGAGGTTTGACCTTCTTATCAAAAGCTTTCTTCATCCTTTGTTGATACAACTGACCATGACACATGGCAGTCAATCTCTTCTCTTCAATCAAATTCAACTAGTCAAACCTAGTCTGACACCATTCAGCCTCAGTCAACTTGGCTTCCATGAGCACGCGCAATGAAGGAATCTCAACCTCTACGAGGAGCACTGCTTCCATACCATATACAAGAGAGAAAGGGGTTTCCCCTGTTGAAGTGCGGACGGATGTACGATACCCATGCAAAGAAAATGGGAGCATCTCGTGCCAATCCTTGTACGTGACAACCATCTTCTGGATAATCTTTTTGATGTTCTTGTTCGCAGCTTCAACAACCCCATTCATCTTGGGTCTGTAGGGAGAAGAATTATGATGTGCAATCTTGAAGTCTTTGCAAAGAGCTTCCACCATAGTATTATTCAAGTTCGATCCATTGTCAGTAATGGTCTTACTTCGCACACCATAACGACATATGATCTGATTCTTGATAAACCTTACAACAACTTGCTTGGTCACATTTGCATACGATGCCACTTCAACCCATTTTGTGAAGTAGTCAATTGCCACCAAAATGAAACGATGTCCATTCGAAGCTTTAGACTCAATCATCCGAATCATATCAATTCCCCACATGGAGAAGGGCCATGGGGAAGAGATAACATTCAAAAGTGTCAGAGGAGCATGAATCTTATCAGCATAAATTTGACACCTGTGGCACTTCTTCACAAACTTGCAACAGTCAGATTCCATTGTCAGCCAATAGTAACCTGCTCGCAACATCTTCTTCTCCATTGCATGTCCATTGGAATGAGTACCAAAGGATCCTTCGTGCACTTCGGTCATCAACAAGTCTGTTTCGTGTCTATCCACGCATCTGAGAAAAACCATGTCGAAGTTTATCTTTTACAGTATATGACCATTCAAGTAGAAATTACCAGCTAATCTTCTCAAAGTCTTATCTTTCAAAGATGGCCCAGGCGGGTAAATCTGACTTTAGATGAAACATTTGATATCGTAATACCACAGCTTCTCATCTTTGATCTTTTCAACAACAAACACATGAGCTGGCCTATCAAGACGTATCACAGATAAATTGGGAACTTCATTCTAATACTTCACCATAATCATTGATGCCAACGTTGCAAGAGCATCTGCCATCCGGTTTTCATCTCGAGGGATATGATGAAATTCAACCTTTGTAAAGAAAGTTGAAATCCTCCTCGCATAATCTCTATATGGTATCAAACCGGGTTGATTCGTCTCCCATTCCCCTTTGATCTAATTCACAACCAAAGCCGAATCACCGAAGACATCCAAATACTTGATTCTAAGATTCAATGGCCTCTTCAAGCCCCATAATGCAAGCTTCATATTCTGCCATGTTGTTTGTACACTTGAAAGTCAATATAGTTGTAAATGGTAGATGCGTGCCTTGAGGAGTAATACTCACTGCCCCAATGCCATTTCCATATTGATTAACAACTCCATCAAATACCATGCCCCAACGGGAACCTTGTTCTGTCCCTTCTTCTAGCAATGGTTCATCACAGTCTTTCATTTTCAAGTACATAATCTCTTCATCGGGAAAATCATACTGCACTGACTGATAATCTTCAATTGGTTGGTGAGTCAAATGGTCAGCCAAGATACTACCTTTGATTGCTTTCTGAGATCGGTATTCGATATCATACTCTGACAACAACATTTGCCAATGGGAAATTCTCCCAGTTAAAGCAGGCTTCTCAAATATATACTTGATTGGATCCATTTTGGATATCAACCAAGTGGTATGATTCAACACATACTAACACAGACGCTTAGTAACCCAAGCCAATGCGCAACAAGTTTTCTCAAGCATTGAATACCGAGTCTCACAGTCGGTGAATTTCTTACTGAGGTAGTAAATTGCAAATTCTTTCTTCCTAGTCTCATCTTGCTGACCAAGAACACAACCCATACTATCTTCTAGCACAGTCAAATACATGATCAATGGTCTTCCTTCAATAGGTGGAGACAAAATCGGAGGTTCAAGCAGATATTCTTTGATACTATCAAAAGCTTTCTGGCAATCTTTGGTCCAATCACAAGACTGATCTTTCCGAAGAAGCTTTAATATAGGCGCACATGTGGCAGTCATGTGGGAAATGAATCTGGAAATATAATTCAAGCGACCGGGAAAACCTCTGACTTGCTTCTCAGTTTTGGGCGCAGGAATCTCTTGTATTGCTTTGACCTTGGCAGGATCAACCTCAATACCCTTCTCGTTGACGATAAAGCCCAACAACTTACCAGAACGGACACCAAAAGAACACTTATTGGGATTCAAGCGGAGTTTATATTTCCTCAAACGCTGGAGTAGCTTCAACAAATGCTCAACATGTTCCTCTTCATCAATTGATTTAGCAATCATGTCATCGACATATACTTCAATCTCTTTATGCATCATATCATGAAAAAGAGTAGTCACTGCTCTCTGGTAAGTTGCACCAGCATTCTTTAGACCAAAAGGCATCACTTTATAACAGAATGTTCCCCAGGGTGTAATGAATGTGGTATTCTCCATATCCTCGGGTGCCATCTTGATTTGATTATATCCGAAAAATCCATCCATAAACGAAAAGACCTTGAATTTAGCACTATTGTCTACCAACATATCAATGTGTGGCAGAGGGAAATCATCTTTCAGACTGGCTTATTCAAATCTCTATAGTCAACACCCATGCAGACTTTTCCATCTTTCTTCGGCACTGGCACAATATTGGCCACCCATTGCGGATACTCAACAGTTACAAGGAAACCGACATCAATCTGTTTCTGAACTTCCTCTTTGATCTTCACAGCCATATCAGGATGCGTTCTTCTCAACTTTTGCTTGACTGGCGGTCATTCTGGCTTCAACGACAATCTATGTTCCACAATATCAGAATCCAAACCAGGCATGTCTTGATAAGACCAAGCAAACACATCTGAATACTCTCGCAGAAGATCAATCAACCCCTACTTAGTATCTGGACACAATCGAGACCCAATCTTGACTTCCTTCACATCATCTTCGGAACCCAAGTTGACTAGCTCAATCTTCTCTTCAAATGGCTGAATAATCTTTTCATCTTGCTCAAGAAGACGAGACAATTCATCACTCACTTCTACATCACTTTCCCCCTCGGCTTCAAACACAGGAAACTCAAAATTTGGAGAAGGAGAAGGATCATTGTATTCAATGGGGTTAGGAACCAACCTACATAATGATTTGATATTTTGATTTTAGAGAAGTGAATTTGTGACCAAATATTATGCAGATGGACAATTATATTGTTTATTTATGTTTTTTGTGATTACCATTTTCCGAATAAAGCAAAAAGTAAAAATAAACATCAAAGATGTGGATGAATAGAATTAATTTTATTGATGATCAATTTAAAATGCCCAAACAATGTTCACTTCTCCCTTAGGCATAGGAGAAGGATTTTAAAATATAAAAACAGTTACTTAGATCGATGCAAAATAACAGGAATATCAACGGCAGTCCAATTGTTGCATGTCTTTCCATGCGTCACAAAGTTGGTGCAGTCTTCCTCTTCACTATCCTCTAGCACAACAGCTAAGTGTTGTTCATTCCCATGAATGAACCCTCCGCTACGGAAGCTAAGTTGCATCTCTTCAGATCTAAAAGCTGACGAGCCCTTTTGGAACCCCAAACCATTTCTGCCTCTGTTGTCGGAGACCTCTACCACGTGCCCCCACTGATCGACAGGACCTTCTTCAAAAATCTTCTGAGCATCTTTCAGAGAGGACATAGGTGCCCCAACTCTTTTCTCAGCAGCAATAGATAAGGCTTGGAACAGAGTTCCAACCTTATCCTCAGCTTCCACATACGAGAAAGATGACAGATGGCTAACCAACAACGCTTTTTCTCCTCCAATAATTACCAGCTTGCCATTATTGACAAGTTTGAGCTTCTGATGCAGAGTGGAAGTAACAACCCCTGCCTCATGAATCCATGGCCTTTCCAATAAACAGCTGTAGGTCGGGTGAATATCCATTACCTGGAAAGTAATGTGAAAATCACTCGGACCTATCTTGACTGGAAGGTCCACTTCTCCTATAACCGTCTTGCGCAAGCCATCGAAGGCTTTGACAATTACTCCACTGTACCTCATGGGAGCTCCTTGGTAAGATAACTTTGACAATGTTGACTTCGGAAGCACATTGAGTGACAAATCGGTGTCAACGAGCACGTTTGACAAAGCATCTTCCTTGCAATTCATCGAAATATGCAAAGCCAGATTATGATTTCTTCCCTCCTTAGGGAGTTCTTCATCACAAAAGCTCAAATTATTGCATGAAGTGATGTTAGCCACAATATGATCAAATTGATCCACACTAACATCCTGCTCCACATATGCCTGTTCAAGAACTCTCTATAGTGCTTCTCTATGTGCTTCAGAATTTAAAAGCAGAGACAGCATTGAAATCTTTGAGGGAGTCTGGAGCAACTGCTCAACCACATTAAATTCACTCCTCTTAATCAGTCGGAGTACCTCATCATCATTGTTGGCTTTCAAGTTGCTGGATTCACTAGACTTATCCTTTGAAAAACCAACAGGATCTATATTAGGTAACTCCACCTTCTTACCAACAACTGTTTCTTCTCTATTCTCCGAGAACACTGGTCCAAAAACTCGACCACTGCGGGTCACCTTCGTAACATATGCAATGCTCACCACTAAACCGGTCGTAGGTAACGGGACCTCTTGACCATTCTCTATCATCGTAGCATTGTATTGATACGATACAGCCTTATCAGATGCATACGGGACTAGGCCCGCTAACCGTATAACCAACGGCGAAACTGATCTATTACTGACGTTCTTGTTACTTCTGCTATCATACTAAATCACCAATCTCTCTTGTTGGTTGAAAACGGGCACTATGACATTGACGTCGTCATCTACATGACGGGATTGAACAATTTGAATCATGCTTTCATCCATCAGACGTTGGATGTCATTTTTCACTATAACACACCCCCTTGGGTTCACACTACAAATATCACAACCATCGTGATCATGTTCATATTGACTCACCAAACAGATATCTTTATGCATTTACACCAAAGATCTTTGGATAAACCAGACATCAAATACTTTGAATTCACCAGGACAATCGTCCACCATATTAACTGAAGAGTTCCCATGAGCGGGCAAAGGATTAGCTCTCACATTAGGTGCGCGGTCTTTAAAAGACACCATACCACTCTTCATAATCTTTTGCACCTCATACTTCAGCGGATAACAGTTCTCAATATCATGCCCAGGTGCACCCTGATGAAAAGCACAGCGAAGCTCAGGTTTATACCATCAAGGAAGTGGTTCTGGGATCTGCGGTGGATTCCTCGATTGAATCAAGTTTTTGAGGACTAATGATGGATACAATTTTATGTACGACATAGGAATCGGGTCGAAAGAGACCTTCTTCCTCTCGAAATTTTGCTGATGGTGATGATTGTTGTTGGAATTGTTGTTGTTGTAGGTGTTTGTTCTTTGTTGCGGTTGTTGTTGTTGACGTTGATTTTGATATTGATGTTGTTGTTGTTGTTGAATTGGTGTTGTGTGCTGATTTGAAAATACTGGAATGACGGAAGATACTTGATGATGATGATGTTGACGGGGTGGTGGATTTCTTCTTACTTGAGGCCTCCTCTGCCTCCCACTGGAAATTGCATTGGTTTCATTGTCTTTCCTCTTGTTCAAACTACTGCCATATTTCTTACTCGTTGACGCCTCTTCTTTCGACACTCGTCCTTCACAGACCCCTTCTTCAAGTCTCATCCCCATATTTACCATTTCGGTAAAACCACTGGGGGCACTGGCGATCATGCGTTCATAGTAAAATGAACTCAGGGTTTTCAGAATAATTTGCGTTATCTCCTTCTCCTCCTTTGGAGGAGTGATCTTGGCAGCCAACTCCCTCCATCTCTGGGCATACTCCTTGAATGTCTCCTTATCTTTCTGAGACATGGACCTCAGCTGGTCTCTATCTGGCGCCATATCCATATTATACTTATACTGCTTCACAAAAGCCTCACTTAGATCATTGAAAATGCTGATGCTTGCACTATCTAACCCCATATACCAACGGAGTGCAACACCTGCCAGACTATCCTAGAAGTAGTGAATCAACAATTGGTCATTATCTGTCCGGGTTGACATCTTGCGGGCATACATCACAAGATGACTGAGTGGACAAGAATTCGCCTTATACTTCTCGAAGTCAGACACTTTGAATTTCACTAGGATTTTCACATTGGGTACCAAGCACAATTCAGCAGCACTCTTCCCAAATAGATCTTTACCTCTCAGCGTTTTCAATTCCTTCCGCAACTCAATAAATTTGTCCTTCATTTCATCCATCTTCTCATAGACGTTCAGGCCCTCAGATGGCTCGGAATGATAAATGGTGTCCTCTACACGAGGCAAAGTGTGCACAACTGGAGGTGGCACTGACATGACCGGGCTAGATGCCGACATGGAAGCAAAGGTAGGAGCGAAGCCTTCTGGCAGAAAGTTAGGCGGCATTCCCCACGGGAATCTGGCAGGCAAGTTTGGCGCGAAGTGGGCAGTGGCAGCAGGCACAGTAGAGGTGACCACTTCAGAAATAACTGTCCTTGCGGGAGGAGTTACAAGCGTTGGAGAAGCTTGACTTTGGACAGCAAGAAATGACTCCATCATGGCAGTCTGTCGGGTAATCTCCTCATTCAAATCTCGGTTCTCTTGCTCAAGGTGCTCCATGATTCTCTGGTGATTGGCTCTGGTGTTGTACCGGTGAGTCAGCTTGGCTAAAGCACAGAAGAACACCAATCAGACACCTGGCAAAAACCTACTTATGCAAATGATGCATGAAATGCAATGCTTGATTATTTTTATTTCCAAGGAACTTACTATATCATTTGCAAATATATAATATTTAAATGGAAATTGCAACAATTTGATATGACCAAAAATCTCTTTTTTTATATATAAATTGGAAGGATTACACTGAGTACAATTTCAGAAACCAAAATAAAAGATACAAAAGAAAAGGAGACTAGTCATCCTAAGGATCCCTAACAATAATGTGAGAAGATCAGGCTGAAGGAGCGTACTTCCTTCGAATGCGACGAATCTCGGTCTCAAAAGAAGCCTTCATCTGAGTCTTCCCGAGGACAAGCTGGTCAACAATTTTCTTCCAAACAACGGAAGGCTGAGGCATGCTAGAAGATGAAACCTCTGGCTCTCTCTGTCTCTTCGTCACTCGGTCTTCAAGTAGCTCAATCAATACATCTTTGTCCTTAGACTCTAATAGCAACTCTTCATGCTTCTTGCTCAAAGCATGGAAACACTCTTCCCACATATCCTTCTCTTGCTTCATCTTGGCGAGCGCGTCTTCCAACTCCTCTACATCTTGGTTAGGGAGAGTTAATGGCTCAACCACAACCATAGACATAGGTCTTTCACAAGGATAAGGCATCTTCAACTCCATAGCTCTCTTCTTCACCCAAAGAGTGTAAGCTTCCAAAGCTACACAATTGCACGGACCAAACTCGGATCTTCTTTTCCTATGCACATTATGCCAAGCATGCACAATCTTCTGCTTCAAATGTTGGGGATCTTTACCCTCTTGATAGAAAAGACCTTCTAACAAAATGTTATTAGGTTTGTCTCTCAAGGGGAACCCAAGTTGTCGACGAGCCAAAGCAGGGTTATAGCTAATTCCTCCTTGTGTACCAATGAGAGGCACAATAGAGAATTCACCACAACTATCAATAATATCCAAACTGCTCAATGACGGATCATACCAAACGATATCATCATTATTGAGAAACATAAGTCTCTGAGACCACCTTAGACATTGTTTGTTCTCCATAAAAGCAGGCGTCTGAGGCAAGTGCGAAATAAACCACTTGTACAGAAGAGGAATGCAACAGGAAATCGTTCCACCACCCTTAGAATTCCTTAGATACAAAGAGAAATACATATCACCCAACAAAGTAGGCACAGGATTCCCAATCAAGAAAAGTCTAATGGCGTTAACTGTTGGTGTAAGCCCTAGAGGCCAATACTTTTGGTACTTGTATCGAATTATTTATTAATAATAAAAGGCTTTTTCTTTATTATGTTTGTTTAATAAAGTCCCTAGAATAGCTAGTCCGTTTAATGTATCAAGTATGACTTAATCATGAGATCACATTAAACATAAGGACACTATTCTTAAAGTATCCATAGTCAAGCTTTATTGTGAAGTGGGATAACATTAAAGCATGATGACTATTATGTTTATAGACTGATGATCACATCTCATGGATCATGGATAAAGAGTTATCAAGTCTTAAACATAGGTATGAATATTAAGAGTAATATTTATATTGGATTGACCCGCTATGAGAATACTATATAGAATGTTATGCAAAGTGTCATAAGTTATTCTCATGGTGATAATGGTGTATACCACCCTTCGACCTGAAACCATTATGGACCCTAGATGTAGAGTCGAGTGCCTTATTGCTGGGTACTCCACGAAGCATGCTAAGGGACATGAGTGACCTAGATGGAATTTGCCCATCCTGTGTAACATGATAAATGTCTATGGGCCCAATATTGAACTGGACAAGGATGACACAGTCTATGCCTTGTGTTCAATATAGACATAAGGGCAAAAGGGTAATTATACACATAATTATTATCACAGAAGGATTTGTCAGATCACATGACATTTTCGTGTCTTGGGTAGCAGTGATGTGTTGCTAGATACCGCTCACTGTTTATTATGTTAAATACGTGATTTAATATAATTGCCAATGCCGCGAAAACCTATAGGGTCACACACAAAGGACGGATTGATGAGAGATAGAGTAATTAAGGAATACCATAATGTACGGTGCCCTTAAGTGAATTATAGAACATCGTAAGGTACGGTGTACTTAAGTAGAATACGAAATATGGTAAGGTACCACACGCTTAAGTGATTTTGGCATATTATAAGATATGGGCCATATACACTTGAGTGGGCTTTTTAGCTTGCAGCCCACACAAGTGGTTCTATAAATAGAACCCTTGTGTACAAGCATTGTCACACTTGCAATTTCGTTTCTCTCTCTCTCTCTCACTCAAAGCCTTCATTCGTAGCAGCTAGCACTGAGATTGAAGGAATCCGTTCGTGTGGACTGAGTAGAGGCGTTGTCATCGTTCAACGTTTGTGATCGCCACAAGAGGTAACGATTCTATCACTGATCATGCCCATTCGTAAGGATCATTAAAGGAGAAATTTTAAATTCCGCTGCGTTTTGGATCTCCCTTCTCCTTCATTAACATCAACAAAACCGTCAATGTTAGGGAACAAAGCTAATCTATAGATGAGTAACACAAAGATAGCGTCAAAAGCGTCCACACTACCAGCTTGAGCTAAAGTGGTAGCTTCCTTTATGAGGAAAATAGATGGCAACCCAAATAAGCCTCGTTTCTTCACCCAATGAGCCTTTATCTCAGACTTCTTCAAGTGAAGAGCTTCAACAATAATACTAGATTGGGGAATCTCCTCCAATCCACTAAAAGGCACTCTACTAGAAACAGGTACCCCTAAAAGATGAGAATACTCCTCCAAGGTAGGCACAAGCTGAAAATCTGGGAAAGTGAAACAACGGTAGAGAGGATCATAGAACTGCACCAATACACTCAAGAGTCCTTCAACTACATCAGCAGACAAGATGGACAGAAGCTTCCCATGACGTTGTTTGAAGTCCAAGGGATCTAATACAAAAGATGCAAGCTTCCTTAACTCTTTCAAGTCAGGACATTTGAAACTGTACTTCTTAGTGTTCCTTTGTCCATAATCCATGGTCTGAAAATATTTGCAAATGATACCTTAGTTCCTTGTAATTTTGTGTGATGAATGTTATGATGCGCATGAATGCATGAATGCAACAATCACAAATAAGGGATCACACACAAGGCAAACAAAGGTCAAGGGATGAATCAAGTCATTGTCAATATCAATCGTCCATTTTGGTGGATTATGGTTTACACCTTACCGACACCCAAGTTCCATTGATATTGACAAGACTTGATTGGATCAACCAAGAATTAAGGGTTTGTTACAAGTCACGAGCATGGAGTCTGGGTAAGAAACATCCCAAAGGAGTGAACTAAGGATAAAACCTATATATCATGTTCTAAAAAGTTCCCAGAGTCTTAATTCCATCTATCGGATATTACAGGTTAAGATGACTGACTCATCGACCCATAATATTCTCAAGAGAAACTCGTCTGAGTGTTGTATCACGTAACAACTGTTATCAAGTCTACACTTGAACAGTTTCCGTACTACGTCCTAAATAGGCCAAGATGGGTTAGGTGTTCTAAGGTCCTCAGCTTCTTAGACCCAATTAGAAATAGTAATGCCTAACCATAAATACTTGTGTGACATTTCCAAATCCAAAGGAGTCTCCACTGAGCATATGGATCTCAAGCCAACTTGTTAAGGAGTACTCCACACAAGTCGAACATGACTATAGCCTCCTCCTACCTTAATTTCACTCAAGTTCGGGTTAGAACTTATCTCACCACTCAGAGATCACCAAGAACAACAAGCAGATTATATCACACATACATATATACAAACATCACATATATACAAATATATTCACACAAAAAGTAGGCTAAACCCACTGGAGACTACTTCCCAACAGAGTCTCCACTTAATTTCTGTAGCGGGAAATTCATGATCATCAAGCTATTGGTAAGCTAGAGATCAATTAAAAAGAGTCGCCACTGCGCTTTTATTGTTTCCAAGGGAAAAGGGAAAAAGTATGAACAAAACCCAAATAGTAAGAAGTTTTCAAATAAAAACTAATAAAAGTCAAAGATCACAAGTAAGGGGGTTGGTTACATAGAGGGAAGGTGTTAGCACCCAAAGTGTCCTAGGTACTCCGAGCGAGCCCTTTTTGTGTGCATATGTATTTTGTACAAAGTGATGTTTACAAACAAATAAAGTGGGGGTATGAGAAAAGAATTCATTAATTATATTTTTGTGTTTGACAAGACCTTCGGTCTCGTGCCTACGTACCAACATAAAAATGAGGGATCAAAACCTCGTAGTTCGTGATAAAAAATCCAAAGTGGATGCATTGTTTTTAACAAAAATTAAGTTTGATAGGCACAAAGGCCTAAAAATAGTTTGGATGAGTTAGTTCTTTTTGGATTTTTGAAAGTTTAAGTCAAGCATAGTTAAGTCTATTTACAAATTTGATTTAAGAAAAGAAGTTTGAAAATGCAATGGCATAAGGCCAAAGTTTCTATGTTTTTGCAAAAGTGGTCAAAGTTTAAAACAAAAGTAGTTCACACAAAGAAGATTTTTAAAAATGGAGGGAGAGATTTTGAAATTAAAGAAATGAGGAGAAGATGAAAAGATTATCCTATGTACAAAATTAAAAGTTTAGAGTTGAAAAGATCTGACCAAATGGGTAGCAATCCAATAGACATGTATGTTAATAGAAACCTAGAATTCCCTTGGACTTTTTAGGATCAAGCAACACACAAATGCACAATTATATTATCTTGAATAGCAAAGGCATCAAATAAAGATGGCCTCATCCAAGCTTATCCACTTCATGATCTTCTTCAAAATAGCCCATGCCACAGATGAATTCCACAAGTCACAGGTTTAAAATAACAGCTTCACAATGGTCATGTTGCATATGAGTCTTAGAGAGATCTTCAAAGATGTATCAGATGAAATTCAAATTGCAAGCACTTGTGTAGCACCTCAAATTTGCACCTATCATTGTACATACATTTTCATATTAGGTCATAGCATATCATGGTCCATTGCATAGCATTGCATTGCCTCTTTTGCCTCAAGTGCAAGCCAATCAAGGAATTAGGTCAAACTGATCAGGAGATCAGTCAATCAAGCAAGCAAGCACAATTTTCATTGAGCCAAGGCCTTAGGGTTTGTACAACAAGTTCACATGACTTGGGGGTCCATTTGAAGTGTTTTGGTCAAAGATTGGATGTTCAGAAGTCATCAGTTCATGCACAGTCAGGCAAAAAACCCTAGACAGTCAACAGTCAGTCAAAGTAGTGGATGGTGGCCATTCTTGTGGAATTTGGGCACCATGATCAATAATCAAGAGTTCATACAACTTGGGACATCATTTGAAGTCAAGTTCTCATGGAATTAGGGTTTGGAATTCATCAGAAGAGGCTCAGTCAGGCAGAAACCCTAAAAGTCAACTGTTGGTCAACTGTCCATTTAATCAGTGATTTGATGATTGGATTTGGTTTGAGAGAGCTTATTCATGTCCAAATAGTCTTCATATAACATGTCAAACACCATCATGGAAGAATTTGAAACCAGATCAAAAATTTCCCAAAATGGAAACTGGACCTGTAACTGAAACCTGCCATAAATGGAAAGTCTTGATCCTCAAACTTACATCATGATACAATCTTCAAATGAATTTTTTCCCAACATGAAAGTTGAAGATCTTGTTCTCCCATTTCCAAAAAGTCCAAGAACTCTCAATTCCCATGTGTGGTTGGCAAGTTATGATCGAATCGATTTCAGAAAATCTTGAACTTCAAATGGCCGTATCTCTCAAACCATTTGGCCAATTTTGGTGGGGTTTTTTCCTACAAGTCACATTTGATCCCCTCTTTCCAAAAATATAAATTTCATGAGCCAAAACTTCACCAATCAAAATGGCATTTTTTGACCTATCTCACTTAAATGCAAGTTTGACCAATGTTTGACTTTTTGAGATAAACATTTTTCTAACATTTGGCCAATTGGAACAGCTCAGAAAAGTCATTTAAAACATGTTTGCAAGCTCAATTATGCAGTACATGAAGCCATTCTTTAACTTGCTTGAAATTTGGATAAAAGTACAAGTTTCACTCATACCACTCCATACTCCCATGAACCTTGCCATGCTTGGTACTTCTAGCAGCAGGTTTTCATGATCATTTGCTGTCAATTGAACATGTTGCAGCTTAAAAAACCCAACAGCAAAAAGAAGCCATGCCTTAGTTGCTTGAATTTTGGAAAGAAGGTACATTGTCACCATGCTACCACATCTTGCAACCATGCCTTGTACTGTCCAACAGCAGACTTAAGCACCATTTTTTCTGTCATGCTACACACTAATTGCAGCCACAAAAACATTGGAACACAGAAAAAAAGATAACTCATCAAAAAACTGCATTGACCTTGCTTGGCATTACTACTTTTCTGTCCAATCTCTCAAAGAACCAGCATTGCCTTACCTCAAGCAACATCCAATAGCATGGCTTCCTCACTTTCTGTCATGGAGTAGCAGCAGCCCATACTGCAAACAGATTTCACTCATGGACCTTGCTTTGGCATTTTGAGAAAAGGCTGTCAAAAGAAAACTCCAAAGTGGCAAGACATGGCCTAACCACAAAACAACATAGAACAGCAAATAAAAACACCATTTTCCTGTCATTAGAAAACCAATAGCAGCAGACACAGACCAAAATTCGCTCATGCTCAAAAACCCCACCTTGGCATTTTGCAAATCCTGTCCAAGAAAACTTCCAAACCAAAAGCAACTTCTAACAGCAGCCTTGTTCACCAATTTTTCATCATTGCCAAACCTTGCTAACAGCCACAAGACAGCATACCAACCTTTATGCTTTCACCCTCTCAAGTTTCATCTTTTAGCACTTTCAAAAAACAGTCAAGAACTCAAAAGAGAACTGAGCCTGGCCTTTGCTTTTTCCTTCATCATTCATCATTTTGAACCCTACTGGCAGCCATTTGATAGCAGAAAAACCAGAAATCATTCATCCTAAAAAGTTTCATTTTTGATGCACTTCTCAAAAACCAGTCAAGAGTTTCCAAGAACCTAAATCTAGCCATTGCATTTTCACCATCCTTTCATCATTTGAGTCACTACTTGCAGCCAAAACCAACAAACCTCATTCATTGTCTAAACATCATCTCATCTTGGCATTTGTCTAAGGTCTGTCCCAAAACCAAAAGAACTTAAGCATGGCATTTTGTTGTTTCCACATCCATCCATCATTGTTAAGCAAGTAGCAGCCAACATACACAGCAGAACCAACCTGCTTCAATCATTCTCCAAAAGCTCACTCATTGGCATTTTTCAAAACCAGTCAAGAAACCCTCAAAGAACAAAACCCTGCCTTGCTTAATACTACATCTATTCATCATTTTGAATCAGTTTTCATCAGCATCCTCCATCTGTAGCAGCATCTGGCAGGACTGGTTTTTGCAAAGCCTCAGCCATGACAGTCCACAATCTGAGCATTTCCAAGATGTCCTGAACCAAGCCAACTTCACACTCACCATTTGAAAGCTTAAAGGGTACCTGTTTGGAGTCAAAGTCACCAAATGCCAACTGAATCTCTACTGTCCATCAAATTTGGTAAATTTTCGAGTTCCACTATTCTTCAAATTGATACATGCTTTCAAAAGGTTTTTCTATGCTGGTTATCATGATGCTTTTACTTTTTGAAATGATTGTGTGTTCATGAAGATATGATGAGATGAAGTTTGATGCTCAAAAATGTTTCCATTGATTTCTTGATGTGTAGCTCAAATTAATGAAAACCAATGTTAGGATGTTGTTGTGTGTTGTTTGATGATCACAATGGTATAGCCAATTGCAATTTTTGGACAAGTTTGAAAACCACGATTTGGGATGATGATGAACAGTGAAACCCTAATTTCCCAATTGCATTTTCCAGATTTTTCTTTTGTTCTCACGTGCATGCATGGCTCCAATTCCACCAACCAATAGAAACATTTCCTTTAATGCCCAAAACGACTGTGTTTGGTTAAGTGAATCAGGGAATTACAAAAATGCCATTCTTGCTCCATTTATTCCATTTTAATTTCACATTTTATAACCAATCTTCCAAAAATCATAACTTGCTCATTTTTGATCCAAATTCAATGGGATTTTTTGTGTTGTGTTCATCATGATCTCTACTTTTTTATCATTTTTTTCCAGAATTTTTGGATGAGTGGTTTTTAAATGGTGCTAGGGTTTGTGACATGTGACCAAATTTTGTACACTTTGCCAAAACATTTGTGAAATGATGAGAATGTATCCAATGGCTCCCAAATTTTTTGTGCTCAAAATAGACACATTCATGGTGATTTTGGTGTAGAGTTTGTGAATTTATCATTTGTGGTTTGTGAGTTATGATTTTTTGAATTAGGGTGTGACAATTTGTGTCACACCATTGATGTCCAACTTCATGATTTTCATTACCATGCTTCATGACCTCCAATTGATCCAATTTTTTGCATGAACCTACTCTTGTATGTCTAGTTTACATGTGAATTTTCTTGGAATTATTTGCGGCATTTCCTAATTGTTTGAGATTTTCTCCCCTGCCTAGTCAATTGTTGACTTTGTGTGACACATGTTCCCATTTCCTTTGTGAAATTCTCATACTTTATTGGATGGACATGAAATTTTACATGTGATAACTAGACATCCTCATCTTTGCCATGGTTTTAGTCCCATTCATTTATCATACACCATTCTTGACTTATGATTTCTCTAAGTTGATGCATGTTTGGTTGACTTCATTAAGCATGTTCAAAATTGCTTTGACTTTCTGATTTTCATTGACTGCCTTCCACTTGTCCAAATGAGATGAAATTTGACATGCTTACCATGCTATGTGTTAGGTTTGATCATGATTTATTTGGTGATTTTTGGAAATGTTTTAGTTTGCTTTTGATGCAAGTCTTGCTGTTGACTTCTGTGAGCTTCTGTTTGCCATACTTTGACCTAATTTGTTCATGAAATGATGATAGTGATTGATATGAATGTGAACCCAATTGGTTTTGTTTCCTAATGGTTTGAACATGATTTTGGATACTTAACCCTTGCTGTTTTGACTTTCTCATTCATCTTTGACCCTAGGCTTGCCCTAGTGGTCCTGTTACTCACCTTTGAGCTTGTGTTTTCAGGTTGACCATCAAATGGCCATTGAGACCAATTCTTTTGTTTGAGCTTGCTTAAATATCATGACTAACTTGTTTGTTTTGTAGGTGGCTTGGCTCACATGCCTTAAGCCTTATGCCTTGCACATTCACTTGCTTGTGTCGACTGGTTGACATCTGTTTCATTTTGATTTAACTTTGACTTCTATACTAACATCTGCTTGACTGTTTCAGGTACTTTAGTTGCTTAGTTCCTTGTGAACTTTTTGCTTTGCTTTGCTTGTATAAGCAAGTTGCATTGAGGTATGTCTCTTTTACTTCATGTAGTCTGGAAGACCTGGCCTGTTACTTGGCCAGGCGACTGTCTGAAGTCCTCCTTAAGAGGCAATGTTTGTGGATGTTTAATTTTGTCCTTGCATAGAGTCAAAGACCTCCTAAGTGAAGAGGCAATTGGTGGAAGGTAGGGATATGCAATCTATCCCCCACTATTCAGTGTGTCATCTGCTTTGCTCACACCACTGTGTTGATGCATTGCGGATACAAACCCAAGATCTTGTACAATTATACAGTTGAGTCAGTTTTAAATGTGTAGAAGGGTTCCCACTTTCTGAACCCACACATTCTTGTCTTGAGCTCTCCCAGGCCAGGGATAAGAGCTGTGAAGTCTTACCTTCACTTACCTTTCATCTGCTTCACCTTAGCCCCTCAATGGCAAGGTTAAGAGCAACATTCACCCAGTTCCAGAGGTTTGTTTGTTGAGGTTGATATGACCCCTCGACTAAAACCTAACCCTTGTTTGAGCCACTTGCTTGTGTATAGTGTGTGCTATCTGTGCTTGTATGTTTGTTTGACTTGCTTCCTGTGCGAGTTAGGGTTAGTTTAGACTTGCTTCCTGTGCAAGTTAGGTTTTTGCTTGGCTTGCTCCCTGTGCAAGTTAAATGTGTGTGTGGCTTGCTTCCTGTGCAAGTCATGATTAGGATAGGCTTGCTTCCTGTGCAAGTTAGCTAGAAACCTTAACTTAGGGATGAATTTGTATGATAACATCTAGGCTCGAGTCGTAGTCTCCCTAGTTGTGTCTCCCTCTGTTATCTGGTTAGGCTAGTCCTTTATCCCTCCGTAGAGTAAACTACATCGCCCTGATCTTCATACCAGATGAAGTATGTAGGCAGGAGATTGAGCTGATCTCTCCGGGCGCCCTTTTCTTTTTTTTTGTGTGTTGTCTGACAGTTGCTAGGCTCGAGTGCCTGACTCCCTAGCAATTTGTTGTCTGTCTGTTTGAGTGTGTGCTTGACAGTTATAGGCTCGAGTCCCCGACTCCCTATTAATTTGTTGTGTTGTTGTGTGCTTGGAAGCCGATGTAAGTCCAGTGATTGGCATTTGGGCTCCATGTTTGCCTTCTTGCGTGTTTTGGTTCGGATGCTGATGTAAGTCCAGTGATTGGCATTCAGGCTCCATGTTTGCCTTTGCCTGTGTTTGTTTGTGTGCGTGTCTGCCGAGCTACGAATGCTCTGATTCTTCTCTCGTCCGAGAAGATACGTATGCATAGGATGCGATGTCCTAGCGAGCATGTGTCGTTTCCCCAGTTCGAACTACTTCGACTCTGATGTCTATGCCTGATAGACTAAGTAGGCCCAGGATGCGACATCCTGCCGAGTCAGTTTCAGTCAGTTTCTTGTGTCTCTTTCAGCCAGTGTGTGTGAGTATTTGAGCAGTGTTTAGCAACCAATTTATCCTTCCTTTTGTGCGTGGATCCCGTAGAGTACTACGGATGCGTAGGGGTGCTAATACCTTCCCTTCGCATAACCGACTCCCGAACCCATTCTCTTTGGTCGCGAGACCATGTTCTTTCCTAGGTTTACTCTGAGCGTTTCCTTTCCCTCTTTTGGGATAAATAACGCACGGTGGCGGCTCTATTGTTCTTTCTTTTCCCGCCGGTTTTTCGCGTGATGCGACAGCTGGCGACTCTGCTGGGGATCATAGAGAAGTTGACCTATGCTGGTCCACCTTCCCTGAGCGAGTCTCTCCTAGCGCTCTCTAGGTTAGGTTTTTGGTTGCTGTTTGCTGTTGTATTTATTGCATTCATTGTATATATGTACATTTACTGTTTACATTTATTATGTGCATTAATGTTTGCATTCATTCATTATCATCTGCTGGTTGTCTGTTTTTCTCTGTGTGGGGGGGAGTCAGTTGAGGTAAAAGGTCCAATACCCAGACCATGAGTGAAAATCTAGGATGATTAGGAATAGAGTGATTCATGGGAAGCGGGTGGTGTACGCCACTTAGCGGAACATTGACATCACGAGCAGTTCAGACCCTGGTGGGATATTATCGGTGCATACATCGGGTGTGCACAGGATGATATTCTGCGAAAGGTTATTTATGTTGCGTTTCTCTCGACCTTACCCTGGCCTAGACGACACCCGTGAGTGGGAGGGGATTGATCATTTTAACAGGTACCGTTGGTGACTTTGGTTCTGTTGGTGACTCTAGTTCAGACAACAGTGTGATCAGTTTGACCATAAGTTGGATTTATGTTCTGATCTTGACTGAAGCTTCGACCTAGTCAGAGTTTGCACAACCAGCTAGTCCAGTCTGCATCATGTGCATCATAGCATATTTATTTTTCAAAAGAAAAAAAAATCAAAAAAAAAAAGAGAAAAAAAACTAATCTCTGCATCCATATCATCAGAAAAAAAGAAAATTTTCAAGGAACTCAAAGGAGTTTATTTGCAAAAAAAATTCAAAACATGAAAAAACCGGAAAATTTTTTCACCCGATATATCTGATGAGATATTCTCATATATGATCAAAATGCTAAATATTTCAAAGTTTGCAAATAAAACCCTCGAGTTCCTTTGATATAAAAGCAAGCATATGCATAAACACTTCATGCATCATTTGCATCAGCGGGTGTTTTGTTCTGGTCTCCCGTCCTGTGGTCTGACCCTGCGATCTTCATTTATTTTGAAGACGCACTTCGCCAGCATTATACCAGAGCCATCTCTGCCAGATTGATGGATCATCCTGAGCAAGAGAATCGTGAACTCAGAGAGATATTTGCCAGACTTTGTACTGTTGATGGATTTATTCCTGGTTAACCGATCCCGGGTTGGTATTGGCTACTGTTCCGGGGCACTTAAGGAGCAAGATTTGTTCAAGAGTGGAGGATTCGTCCATGACGATCAACCTGAAGAAGAGGATGCTGCTATCTTGGAAGAGGACGCAGGGGATTTGAACAATTTCACCATTCCTGGTGGTGTCTGCCACAATTGGGTCACTGTGGGCGTTCCTACAGTTGTTCATAAGTCCTTGTAATAATCACTTTGTTTAAAAACCCTTCTCCCATGCCAAAAGGAGAAGTGATGACATTGTTGGCAACAGTTTGTGCAATGATATTTTCATTCAAATAATTCATGTTAAAACATTTGTTTTCCAATTGTTTTCCCTTTTCGCTTTTTGCATGAAATTGGTGATCACAAAAAACCCTAAAAAACAAGAATAAAAGCAATCTTTTCATCTGCATAACGATTGTCTTGTTTGATTTCCAAAAAGCTTTTATGCTCAAAATCTTTATGCAGGTTGTTTCTCAAACCCATTGAACATAATGATCGGACGTCATCTCCCAATTTTGAATTCCCTGTATTCGAAGTGGACGAAGATGATGTTGAAGGGATTCCTGACGAGATTTCCTGACTTCTTGAGCAAGAAAAGAAGATCACTCAGCTGCATCTCGAGAATCAGCAGAACAGCCAACTGGGGCATTATCAAAAAAAAGAGAAAAAAGAGAAAGAGGAGGGTGCAAAATCACAAAAAAAAAAAGAAATCAATCAAAATCAAGAGAAAGAAAAAAAAAAAAAAAAAAAAAAAAAAAGAAAAAAAAAGAAAAGAAATAGCACCCTCAAAGTCCCACGTTGACTGATGTTGAAATCGATCGAAAAGAAGAGATCAACTGCCATGTGTTATGGTCAGTCATATCAGCAGAGAGTGAAAAAGCATTTGATAAGAAGGTCAAGCCTCGTGTGTTCTGAGAAGGTAACCTTGTGCTCAAGAAAGTCTTGTCTTTTGTGCCCGATTCCAGGGGCAAGTGAACTCCAAGCTATGAACGTGCATATGTTGTCAAAAGAGCCTCTTCAGGCAATGTTTCGACACTTACAACAATGGATGGAGAAGTTCACTCGTCCTGGGAACTCCGATGCAGTCAAGAAATACTTCGCCTAAAACAAAAAATAGCAAAAGCTCGCTAAGTCGAACACCCCAAAGGGCGACTTAGGCAAAAAAGGAGCGTCTCGGTGGATTGAAAACCCGAAAGGGCGATCCAGGCAAAAGTTAGAGACATTGAAAAAAGAATGTGCATCCCGCTAGATTGAGCACCTCACACTGGGGCAATCTAGGCAAAAATTAGGGATTTGGCAAGTAACTGCATCTTGACAAGACTGTGCTCTATATCTGTCATCCGTCAGGGATTCTCGATTCATCGTCGACTGAAGCTTTGAATACATCGAAAATTCAGAATGGTAGAGGAAAGGTCATTATGTTCAATGTAGCCCTCTCCAATATATATCACCGATTTCAAACTTGTACAGATCTATGGAGTCTCGCCCTTTGCAGACTACCATTCCATCACATTAATTCGAGCTTTTATCCAATTATTTGCATTCTTATTTGCTTCAACTCAACAAAAGTTTTGCATGTTTTAATTGATAAAGTATCATTGTTTTTCAAAATAAACAAATTTTTCAAAAAAAAATTGTTCTTAAACAAAGCGAACCTTCACAATGATGGAAAGAATACTTAGGAGACCCGCAGTGCTCTCCCGGGGGTGGTATGATTACCAATAGGTAAGACAATTGTTCGTATCTCAAGCGTGACTGTATCTTTGTCCTACAGAACCTCGTATGGTCTCTCCTCAGTGAAGTTGCCCGACACATTGTTGTTTGAAGATGTTCATCTTCATGTCCCCAGTAGTGCAACATTTCTCCCTCCGAGTCCCTATTAGCTCTATTGTGGGGCATCCCCAGTAGAGTGTTGTTTGAGCCTTATCATGGGGCATACCTGGGGCACGTTTTTATCTGACGATCTCTTGTGCAGGGGCTGTTAGATATCTTCATTCACTTGCCAGTGGTAATATGAACCTTTTTGACAAAGAGATCCCCTCAGAGTCCAACCAGGGGCAAGGGATAGATGAACCGTGAAAAGACGGTGAAGGATTACGACAACGATCCTGGAAAGTTAATCAAGAGGACTCTTCAAAGTCTGATGATTGGAAAGTATGTATAAATCCCAAGAGTTCAACCTCCGTGAAGTACGAACGAGTTGGGAATACAAGATGATGGAGCAGAAAAGTCCAGAAGAGTCTGGGAGTTCTTAAAAGTGGAAAGTCAACACTATGGGTGGATGATGGATACTAGTGTTCGACGAGTCGACCGACATCCCTGTCAAACAAGTTGTATCTCCCCAGAGGATTGAGAGTATGATCTCCCTGGCAGATTCGAGATCGTTGTCTCCTCAGCAAGCCTGAAGGTTATCACGTCCCCAGCCCAAGTCAGTATTGAAGCTATCAGAGTTGTTTCCCCTGCAGAGATGCCTGTAGACAGTACCTTCTTTCCCCAGCAGATCTAAGGATTGCTTCTCCCCAGCAGGCCTATGCTTGCAGATTTCCCCAGTTGAGAATCCCCGCTGAGCGCCTGGCAGTTATTTTCCTCGGGAGCACCCCAGTGGAGTTTTTCTGTAGACCGTTGGTGTGTTCCCCGACAATTGGTTTTGTGATGCTATCATCTCCAGTGGGGCCGTGAGTGCTTATCCCAAGCAGGTTTGGGGAATTCATCTCCAGTATGATATGACGTGCTATCATCCTCGACAGAGTTGTTACTCTCACTGCTACGGTTGTTGTTCTCTCCACTAGGATCGTTCTCCTCAGCAGAATGGTGTGGTTTTTCCTCAGCAAGTTCCCCGAGTGGAGCGGGTCTCATGAAATACATCTCCAGCAGTGATTCTCCTACATATGGATTGGTTGGGTCGTCCCTAATGGAGTAGCATTTATTTCTCCAGCAGAGTTCATCCTACCAGTGGATTGGACGGGTTTCTGTAGTAGACTGATATCGGCATCCCCAGCGGAGTTGTGACTGTTTTCCAAGTCTGAAGCTGTCTTCCCAGCAGAGGTTGTGTTGATGGTTTTTCCCCAGCAAGGTTTGTCTTTCCCGGCAGGATGGAAGTTGACATGGTTATAGGATCCCCACACAGTTCCTGGAGTTCCCCGGTGTTGTCTCTGAAGGAGACGTGTGTTTATGCATTCATCATTTAGATAAGCATAGCATATCGCATCATTAGTGCATAGCATTTCCATAATCATGGGGCATTGTGTAAAGCAAGAAAAAAACTCATGCATCAACATTGCAAGCATATCCATTAGCCCTAGGCCGTGGCGACCAGCCGAGTTTGGGTTGTTGGAAAGAGTTTAGCATCGCGCCATTGGATCGGCTTCAGGATTGGGTTCATCAGCATGGTTGAGAGGTTGGTGTTTTCCCAACAAGTGATTCCTCAGTCGAGTGGGTATCCCCAGCAGTGTTACTCCCCAATTGTTAGCGTCTTGCCAACTTGGGTCTTTTTTCCTTAAGCAGATATGGGTGTGTCTGATCTCTCCCTGTAGAGTCTACCCCTTAAGCATAAAGTGTCAATCTTTTCCTGCCATTTCCCCACTGAGATACATCCTCGTGGATGACGGTTGCTTCCGTTCCCTCCCTAATGGGATGGGTTTTCCCTATTGAGTTCTTTCCTCATTAGGATGAGTCTTGATTCAGTCTGCCTTTTTGGATCGATCCTAAATTGGCTTCTTGTTGACTATCTCTTGTGCTGCCCTGGGGCATAAATGAATAGTCGCTCTCTAACCGGCACTCATTCATTTCATCCTCAGCGGAATTTGTTGTTGGCCTCTACCTACAACCCGGTAGTTGTAAGTCCTATCTTTGTGGTTTTCTACCTACTAGCTGGTAGTTGTAAAATCCCACGTTCTCCCCTTGATGGAGTTAACCCTTTGTGCTCATCCTATCGATGACTGGTTACTTTTCCGTGGTTTTCTACCTACTAACCGGTAGATGTAATCCCCTCTTTGCAGTTATCAGTATCCGGTTTGTGATATTGATATTCTTTCCCCTCTGGATACTTGCCTTGATCAAGCAGTATTGTCCCCATTGGGTCTTCCCCTTCCTTTTGGATACTTGCTCCGAGTTAGCAGCTTTATCCCCTGTTGATTGGTCATCTTTTGCATACCTAGTCTGGTACCCAGATGCCTTTCTTTTCGGTCGATTATTCATTTAACAACCTACAACCCGGTTATGGATAATTTTCCATGCGAGTGTATTATCTACGTTTTGACGGCTATAGATAATATGTACTTATGATTTCCCGGTATTCAGACCGAAGGAGTTTCCGACGATCAGGTCGATGTACTCATGGCACAAGGCCAATTTTCCGGTATTCAGACCGAAGGAGTTTCCGACGATCAGGTCGATGTACTCATGGCACAAGGCCAATTTTCCGGTATTCAGACCGAAGGAGTTTCCGACGATCAGGTCGATGTACTCATGGCACAAGGCCAATTTTCCGGTATTCAGACCGAAGGAGTTTCCGACGATCAGGTCGATGTACTCATGGCACAAGGCCAATTTTCCGGTATTCAGACCGAAGGAGTTTCCGACGATCAGGTCGATGTACTCATGGCACAAGGCCAATTTTCCGGTATTCAGACCGAAGGAGTTTCCGACGATCAGGTCGATGTACTCATGGCACAAGGCCAATTTTCCGGTATTCAGACCGAAGAAGTATTCTCCTCTCCGTTGGTGTCGATAAACGTCGAGTTTTTCCCGATCATCCGTTGATGATTTGGTTGTGTCCTCCTTCCCAAGTGAAGTATTCTCCTCTCCGTTGGTGTCGATAAACGTCGAGTTTTTCCCGATCATCCGTTGATGATTTGGTTGTGTCCTCCTTCCCAAGTGAAGTATTCTCCTCTCCGTTGGTGTCGATAAACGTCGAGTTTTTCCCGATCATCCGTTGATGATTTGGTTATGTCCTCCTTCCCAAGTGAAGTATTCTCCTCTCCGTTGGTGTCGATAAACGTCGAGTTTTTCCCGATCATCCGTTGATGATTTGGTTGTGTCCTCCTTCCCAAGTGAAGTATTCTCCTCTCCGTTGGTGTCGATAAACGTCGAGTTTTTCCCGATCATCCGTTGATGATTTGGTTGTGTCCTCCTTCCCAAGTGAAGTTTTCTCCTCTCCGTTGGTGTCGATAAACGTCGAGTTTTTTCTATTCGTCCTATGACGTCTAGTTGTACCTGTCCCCACGTGGATTTACCTCTCCGTTGGTCTTGGTAAACGTTGAGTTTTTCCCATTTCGTCCGTTGACGTATGGTTGTATCCCTTCCATTCATTCATTAATGTTTGGTTACCTCTCCGTTGGTCTTGGTAAACGTTGAGTTTTTCCCATTTCGTCCGTTGACGTATGGTTGTATCCCTTCCAGTCATTCAATAACGTCTGGTTACCTCTCCGTTGGTCCCGATAAACGTCGAGTTTTTCCTAGTTGTCCGTCGGCATCTAGTTGTGATTTCTTTCCCCATTCATCGTCGTTGCGATGTCTGGATGTGGCCGTACCCTTTGAAAACAAAACCAAAATATATATACCCAGTAATAAGTCCCGGTGGACGTTTCCATTGGTGGATCCCTGTTGTGCAAATTCTACAGTTCTTTGGTATTCAATCCCTGTTTACCCTGAAAGTCTGACAGCCGTTGCTCTCATCCATTCGGGTTCCCAGCTGATTGAATAGGGGCAGCTGTAGCACCTCAAATTTGCACCTATCATTGTACATACATTTTCATATTAGGTCATAGCATATCATGGTCCATTGCATAGCATTGCATTGCCTCTTTTGCCTCAAGTGCAAGCCAATCAAGGAATTAGGTCAAACTGATCAGGAGATCAGTCAATCAAGCAAGCAAGCACAACTTTCATTGAGCCAAGGCCTTAGGGTTTGTACAACAAGTTCACATGACTTGGGGGTCCATTTGAAGTGTTTTGGTCAAAGATTGGATGTTCAGAAGTCATCAGTTCATGCACAGTCAGGCAAAAAACCCTAGACAGTCAACAGTCAGTCAAAGTAGTGGATGGTGGCCATTCTTGTGGAATTTGGGCACCATGATCAATAATCAAGAGTTCATACAACTTGGGACATCATTTGAAGTCAAGTTCTCAAGGAATTAGGGTTTGGAATTCATCAGAAGAGGCTCAGTCAGGCAGAAACCCTAAAAGTCAACTGTTGGTCAACTGTCCATTTAATCAGTGATTTGATGATTGGATTTGGTTTGAGAGAGCTTATTCATGTCCAAATAGTCTTCATATAACATGTCAAACACCATCATGGAAGAATTTGAAGCCAGATAAAAAATTTCCCAAAATGGAAACTGGACCTGTAACTGAAACCTGCCATAAATGGAAAGTCTTGATCCTCAAACTTACATCATGATACAAGCTTCAAATGAATTTTTGCCCAACATGAAAGTTGAATATCTTGTTCTCCCATTTCCAAAAAGTCCAAGAACTCTCAATTCCCATGTGTGGTTGGCAAGTTATGATCGAATCGATTTCAGAAAATCTTGAACTTCAAAGGGCCGTATCTCTCAAACCATTTGGCCAATTTTGGTGGGGTTTTTTCCTACAAGTCACATTTGATCCCCTCTTTCCAAAAATATAAATTTCATGAGCCAAAACTTCACCAATCAAAATGGCATTTTTTGACCTATCTCACTTAAATGCAAGTTTGACCAATGTTTGACTTTTTGAGATAAACATTTTTCTAACATTTGGCCAATTGGAACAGCTCAGAAAAGTCATTTAAAACATGTTTGCAAGCTCAATTATGCAGTACATGAAGCCATTCTTTAACTTGCTTGAAATTTGGATAAAAGTACAAGTTTCACTCATACCACTCCATACTCCCATGAACCTTGCCATGCTTGGTACTTCTAGCAGCAGGTTTTCATGATCATTTGCTGTCAATTGAACATGTTGCAGCTTAAAAAACCCAACAGCAAAAAGAAGCCATGCCTTAGTTGCTTGAATTTTGGAAAGAAGGTACATTGTCACCATGCTACCACATCTTGCAACCATGCCTTGTACTGTCCAACAGCAGACTTAAGCACCATTTTTTCTGTCATGCTACACACTAATTGCAGCCACAAAAACATTGGAACACAGAAAAAAAGATAACTCATCAAAAAACTGCATTGACCTTGCTTGGCATTACTACTTTTCTGTCCAATCTCTCAAAGAACCAGCATTGCCTTACCTCAAGCAACATCCAATAGCATGGCTTCCTCACTTTCTGTCATGGAGTAGCAGCAGCCCATACTGCAAACAGATTTCACTCATGGACCTTGCTTTGGCATTTTGAGAAAAGGCTGTCAAAAGAAAACTCCAAAGTGGCAAGACATGGCCTAACCACAAAATAACATAGAACAGCAAATAAAAACACCATTTTCCTGTCATTAGAAAACCAATAGCAGCAGACACAGACCAAAATTCGCTAATGCTCAAAAACCCCACCTTGGCATTTTGCAAATCCTGTCCAAGAAAACTTCCAAACCAAAAGCAACTTCTAACAGCAGCCTTGTTCACCAATTTTTCATCATTGCCAAACCTTGCTAACAGCCACAAGACAGCATACCAACCTTTATGCTTTCACCCTCTCAAGTTTCATCTTTTAGCACTTTCAAAAAACAGTCAAGAACTCAAAAGAGAACTGAGCCTGGCCTTTGCTTTTTCCTTCATCATTCATCATTTTGAACCCTACTGGCAGCCATTTGATAGCAGAAAAACCAGAAATCATTCATCCTAAAAAGTTTCATTTTTGATGCACTTCTCAAAAACCAGTCAAGAGTTTCCAAGAACCTAAATCTAGCCATTGCATTTTCACCATCCTTTCATCATTTGAGTCACTACTTGCAGCCAAAACCAACAAACCTCATTCATTGTCTAAACATCATCTCATCTTGGCATTTGTCTAAGGTCTGTCCCAAAACCAAAAGAACTTAAGCATGGCATTTTGTTGTTTCCACATCCATCCATCATTGTTAAGCAAGTAGCAGCCAACATACACAGCAGAACCAACCTGCTTCAATCATTCTCCAAAAGCTCACTCATTGGCATTTTTCAAAACCAGTCAAGAAACCCTCAAAGAACAAAACCCTGCCTTGCTTAATACTACATCTATTCATCATTTTGAATCAGTTTTCATCAGCATCCTCCATCTGTAGCAGCATCTGGCAGGACTGGTTTTTGCAAAGCCTCAGCCATGACAGTCCACAATCTGAGCATTTCCAAGATGTCCTGAACCAAGCCAACTTCACACTCACCATTTGAAAGCTTAAAGGGTACCTGTTTGGAGTCAAAGTCACCAAATGCCAACTGAATCTCTACTGTCCATCAAATTTGGTAAATTTTCGAGTTCCACTATTCTTCAAATTGATACATGCTTTCAAAAGGTTTTTCTATGCTGGTTATCATGATGCTTTTACTTTTTGAAATGATTGTGTGTTCATGAAGATATGATGAGATGAAGTTTGATGCTCAAAAATGTTTCCATTGATTTCTTGATGTGTAGCTCAAATTAATGAAAACCAATGTTAGGATGTTGTTGTGTGTTGTTTGATGATCACAATGGTATAGCCAATTGCAATTTTTGGACAAGTTTGAAAACCACGATTTGGGATGATGATGAACAGTGAAACCCTAATTTCCCAATTGCATTTTCCAGATTTTTCTTTTGTTCTCACGTGCATGCATGGCTCCAATTCCACCAACCAATAGAAACATTTCCTTTAATGCCCAAAACGACTGTGTTTGGTTAAGTGAATCAGGGAATTACAAAAATGCCATTCTTGCTCCATTTATTCCATTTTAATTTCACATTTTATAACCAATCTTCCAAAAATCATAACTTGCTCATTTTTGATCCAAATTCAATGGGATTTTTTGTGTTGTGTTCATCATGATCTCTACTTTTTTATCATTATTTTTCTAGAATTTTTGGATGAGTGGTTTTTAAATGGTGCTAGGGTTTGTGACATGTGACCAAATTTTGTACACTTTGCCAAAACATTTGTGAAATGATGAGAATGTATCCAATGGCTCCCAAATTTTTTGTGCTCAAAATAGACACATTCATGGTGATTTTGGTGTAGAGTTTGTGAATTTATCATTTGTGGTTTGTGAGTTATGATTTTTTGAATTAGGGTGTGACAATTTGTGTCACACCATTGATGTCCAACTTCATGATTTTCATTACCATGCTTCATGACCTCCAATTGATCCAATTTTTTGCATGAACCTACTCTTGTATGTCTAGTTTACATGTGAATTTTCTTGGAATTATTTGTGGCATTTCCTAATTGTTTGAGATTTTCTCCCCTGCCTAGTCAATTGTTGACTTTGTGTGACACATGTTCCCATTTCCTTTGTGAAATTCTCATACTTTATTGGATGGACATGAAATTTTACATGTGATAACTAGACATCCTCATCTTTGCCATGGTTTTAGTCCCATTCATTTATCATACACCATTCTTGACTTATGATTTCTCTAAGTTGATGCATGTTTGGTTGACTTCATTAAGCATGTTCAAAATTGCTTTGACTTTCTGATTTTCATTGACTGCCTTCCACTTGTCCAAATGAGATGAAATTTGACATGCTTACCATGCTATGTGTTAGGTTTGATCATGATTTATTTGGTGATTTTTGGAAATGTTTTAGTTTGCTTTTGATGCAAGTCTTGCTGTTGACTTCTGTGAGCTTCTGTTTGCCATACTTTGACCTAATTTGTTCATGAAATGATGATAGTGATTGATATGAATGTGAACCCAATTGGTTTTGTTTCCTAATGGTTTGAACATGATTTTGGATACTTAACCCTTGTTGTTTTGACTTTCTCATTCATCTTTGACCCTAGGCTTGCCCTAGTGGTCCTGTTACTCACCTTTGAGCTTGTGTTTTCAGGTTGACCATCAAATGGCCATTGAGACCAATTCTTTTGTTTGAGCTTGCTTAAATATCATGACTAACTTGTTTGTTTTGTAGGTGGCTTGGCTCACATGCCTTAAGCCTTATGCCTTGCACATTCACTTGCTTGTGTCGACTGGTTGACATCTGTTTCATTTTGATTTAACTTTGACTTCTATACTAACATCTGCTTGACTGTTTCAGGTACTTTAGTTGCTTAGTTCCTTGTGAACTTTTTGCTTTTCTTTGCTTGTATAAGCAAGTTGCATTGAGGTATGTCTCTTTTACTTCATGTAGTCTGGAAGACCTGGCCTGTTACTTGGCCAGGCGACTGTCTGAAGTCCTCCTTAAGAGGCAATGTTTGTGGATGTTTAATTTTGTCCTTGCATAGAGTCAAAGACCTCCAAAGTGAAGAGGCAATTGGTGGAAGGTAGGGATATGCAATCTATCCCCCACTATTCAGTGTGTCATCTGCTTTGCTCACACCACTGTGTTGATGCATTGCGGATACAAACCCAAGATCTTGTACAATTATACAGTTGAGTCAGTTTTAAATGTGTAGAAGGGTTCCCACTTTCTGAACCCACACATTCTTGTCTTGAGCTCTCCCAGGCCAGGGATAAGAGCTGTGAAGTCTTACCTTCACTTACCTTTCATCTGCTTCACCTTAGCCCCTCAATGGCAAGGTTAAGAGCAACATTCACCCAGTTCCAGAGGTTTGTTTGTTGAGGTTGATATGACCCCTCGACTAAAACCTAACCCTTGTTTGAGCCACTTGCTTGTGTATAGTGTGTGCTATCTGTGCTTGTATGTTTGTTTGACTTGCTTCCTGTGCGAGTTAGGGTTAGTTTAGACTTGCTTCCTGTGCAAGTTAGGTTTTTGCTTGGCTTGCTCCCTGTGCAAGTTAAATGTGTGTGTGGCTTGCTTCCTGTGCAAGTCATGATTAGGATAGGCTTGCTTCCTGTGCAAGTTAGCTAGAAACCTTAACTTAGGGATGAATTTGTATGATAACATCTAGGCTCGAGTCGTAGTCTCCCTAGTTGTGTCTCCCTCTGTTATCTGGTTAGGCTAGTCCTTTATCCCTCCGTAGAGTAAACTACATCGCCCTGATCTTCATACCAGATGAAGTATGTAGGCAGGAGATTGAGCTGATCTCTCCGGGCGCCCTTTTCTTTTTTTGTGTGTGTTGTCTGACAGTTGCTAGGCTCGAGTGCCTGACTCCCTAGCAATTTGTTGTCTGTCTGTTTGAGTGTGTGCTTGACAGTTATAGGCTCGAGTCCCCGACTCCCTATTAATTTGTTGTGTTGTTGTGTGCTTGGAAGCCGATGTAAGTCCAGTGATTGGCATTTGGGCTCCATGTTTGCCTTCTTGCGTGTTTTGGTTCGGATGCTGATGTAAGTCCAGTGATTGGCATTCAGGCTCCATGCTTGCCTTTGCCTGTGTTTGTTTGTGTGCGTGTCTGCCGAGCTACGAATGCTCTGATTCTTCTCTCGTCCGAGAAGATACGTATGCATAGGATGCGATGTCCTAGCGAGCATGTGTCGTTTCCCCAGTCCGAACTACTTCGACTCTGATGTCTATGCCTGATAGACTAAGTAGGCCCAGGATGCGACATCCTGCCGAGTCAGTTTCAGTCAGTTTCTTGTGTCTCTTTCAGCCAGTGTGTGTGAGTATTTGAGCAGTGTTTAGCAACCAATTTATCCTTCCTTTTGTGCGTGGATCCCGTAGAGTACTACGGATGCGTAGGGGTGCTAATACCTTCCCTTCGCATAACCGACTCCCGAACCCATTCTCTTTGGTCGCGAGACCATGTTCTTTCCTAGGTTTACTCTGAGCGTTTCCTTTCCCTCTTTTGGGATAAATAACGCACGGTGGCGGCTCTGTTGTTCTTTCTTTTCCCGCCGGTTTTTCGCGTGATGCGACAACTTGGATCTTCAACAAATTGGCATTGTCCAAGTCCATTTAGCAAAGGAATGTTGCCTAAGTTCTAAGTCCAATGGGTCCACAGATCAAGCCAACAGTCCACTCAAATGTCTTATAGGGTTTTTGTTATTATTATGTACATTAATGGTCAAAGACCACACAAACGAGCAAAGTATACACAAACAAAATATATCACACAAAATGGTCCAAGTGGACAAAGTGAAAATTGCATTAACATAAACAATTAGAATGATATGTATAATGGCAAATGATATAAAGTGCTAAAAGTAAATTGCATTAAAGTAAAAGCTTGAAAGTAAAAGTTAATAGTTAATAAATTAGTAGTTAGTTTTATTTTGCTTTTGATTTCAAGGAATTCTTTGGAGAACACTCAACCCACTTGCCACAAGCATGGATTTTTGAACCAAAACATCTTCCAAAGGAAGGAAAGAAGGCCAAGTTTCCACACAATACCATGGGAGAGGGGAGACTTACAATCTCACTAACTAGAATGCTTGTGCGTTTTATGTCACAAATTTAGCGCTATGTTAAGCAATCGTAATTGGACTTATGTAGAAGTCATAACTATTTGAGGCCGGACAATAAACTTTTGGTGTTAATGCATGTTGGAGACATAGTATTATGAACTATGCTCATTAAACATACCACACACAAAAATATGCAAAAGGTGTGGCCTAATCTCATCCATACTCATGTTAATCTTTCAATAAACTAGCATTAGGACTTTGAGATGTCATTGGCCAAATGGAAATGAATGAATGAAGAAGGGGAATTAGATGAAGAGGGAAAAGGATGAATGAGATCACAAATTGGTCAAAGGAGGACTTTTACGAAATTAATATCATTCATTCATTTTGGGAGATGGAATGTACATTCCATAAATCCCCTAAATCCAATGATATTAACTTGACAGTGTCAAATCAACCTTGACCAAGACCCAACAACAAACAATAAACTCAAACAAGTCAATACAATTGGTCAACACAATTAAAAGGACATTTATTCAATTAAAAATAGTAAAATAATACACTAAATTCAAATATGGTTTGTCCAATTCCTAAAATCTCGTCAAAACACCAAAGAAATGGCCATGAGATTTATCATGGGTCAAACAAGGTCAAAGGACCTTGGAGAAAAAATTTCATAGTTTTGGACATTTAAAAATATTTTTAAATAATTAAAAAAAAATGCAAAATCAATTAATTCATGAAAAATATTAATAATAATCCAAAAAAAATGCAAAATCAATTAATTCATGAAAAATATTTGAAATTTTTTGGTGAAAGTCCCATATTTTTTTGATCAATATTGAATTTAATATAAATTATTGAAAAAATGCACTTAAAATAAAATTCAGAAAATGCTAAAATACGTGGACCATCAGATCTCCCTCATTAATTGAGGTGGCAGATTTGATGTTCCAAAACACGCGTTCCATGTGTTCCTGAGTCAACTGCGTGGTACCATTGATAATTAAAACAAATGCTTCAGATTAAAACGTGAGACTTGGATCAAGTGGTTCAGACACAAGACACATCATCACCGGAGCCAGAGCTCCGGTTGTCTTCTCCGGTGAGGTTCACCGAACTGGTCCACATGAACCATCACCAAAAAAGAAAACAGGGACATGATCTTAAAGAGAAAATGGCGCTGAGCTCGAATCTGACCTCCAATTCCTCAAATTCCAAATATATTAAGAGATATGTGGAATTGAAAAATGAGGTACATGATCTGAGTTGCTTCGATTTGGCCTCAAAGCAACTCAATCTTCTTACCTACATTGGTAGGACTTCAGACAACCAAAGAATCAATGGAATTGAGCAATAAATTGAGAGAATCGAAGAGTTTAAAATTTCTGCAAATTACCTTCAATGGAGGTCTGAACACAATGAATCTTGATCTGAATTGTGCTTGGCTTCACTTCAATTGCTTGCAGGAGAGGAATGGAAAGGTTTAGAAGCAATGGACTCCTGGAGAATTGAATTCCAAAACAGTGGAGATTCAAGCTCAAATTCAAATGAATTTATTAGGGTTATCCTATGAGAGTGAAGGGTTTTCAATGGAGATTCAAAGCTGGCGCAATGTGTATGTTAATTTTAAGCAAATGCAGCTGTATTTATAGCCAAATCCATGTGATATTTGCACACTCTTTCCACTTTCCAAAATTGGCAAAATGATGATGGAATGGTGGATGGGCGCGCATAGGCCCATGGGATGATAACTGAAAGTCCAAATTTGAAGTTCAGATGCTTTGACAATTGATTGGATTCCAAAGCACATGTGCAATGTTGCTTGAAGTTGGATCCATGCCAAATGATATCATCCTGTTTAAGCCATGCGCAGCCTATGCATTTCTCATCCAAAATAAATGAATATGAGCTCTTTGGAAAGGTAAGATCAAGAGGAACAAGTTTGATGTTGAACACTTTTTTATTTGGGGCTTAGAAGTTGGATAAATTTGATGTGGAAGTTTGGAAAAATTTGACATATTAAAAATTTTCTAAGCGTCAAGCGATATGTCTCAATATTCCACCTTTCTTAACTTTTTATAGGAGTTTAAAATTAGAAAAGTGTCTTCATAAATGCTGTATCTCTCTCAAAGACCTTCAAAATAGTCACCAATTTCATGTCATTTGGATTTGAAATGATAGAGTTATGCATTTTTGAAGTTTAAAAAAATCACTTGATCAATGGTATAGGTCAAAAGTGACCTATAATGTAGCCTCATATCACATGCTTAAAAAAGTTGAATTGGCTCCCACTCCAAACATCAAAGTTAAATTAGACACATTAAATTTGATTGTGCAACTTGTAAATCTTTCATATCATAAAAATTGAGAAAGTTATGGCCTTGGGAAGTTGACTTTCAAATTAAGGTTTAGACAAAATGACCTATAATGTTTCAACATAGAAAATAATTTTCCAAGAAAAACTAGCTCTAGGTCCCAACATGGAAGTTGTTTTTAATGTCATTTATAGTAAGTTGTATCTTTGAATGATTTTCATATGGTGAAAGTTGTAGGAGATAGGGTCTAGGGAGACCTAGTTTTGATCAGATGAATTCATCTGGCCAACCACCATCAACCAACTTGCTAACTTCCAATTCTCTTGACTTTCTTGTCTCATGGCAGGTCATATATGCATAATATTATGAATTTTGAAGTTTCCTTTGAGAAATTCTATCAATTGGTGAGATAGCTTGTTGGAGAAGTTACTCAAAATACCTAGTCAAACTAGGGTTTCCAAGGCAAATCACCCTTAAACTCTTGAAGAAAACTTGATCAATATAATATGTGGAGAACATTGGGACTCATATATAATGTTATTAACCATTCTTTAATCAATTATTTGGTTGTGCTATTTGTTCATGAGGGTCTCAAACCCTAGATGTGATCAATGAATCAATGAGATCATGTCCTACCTACAAAAGAGTTAGATAGACGTAACGACATATTTTTGGTATTTTGGTTAGTTAAATGATATATTACAATTATGATATAATCACAAATTTCTTGGTGATCTCTCCTAAAACAAACCCAATGAAAAGGGGATGAAAAGGATGCCAAGATATGATCCCAATGCTGATGCTTATGATGAAATTGCATGAGGGATCTTAGGGTCAAAATTGGGGTCTTACAATGATCATCCATGAACCCTAAAGAGCAAGAGAACTTCAAGTTTGCAAGATGGTTCAAAGAGGATGACCAGAGAAAGTCAACTAGTCAAAACTAGGGTTCCCTACACCCTATATCCTATAATTTGTGTCATATGAAATGATTCTAAAATAAACGTTACTCTTTATAACATTTCAAACAACTTTCATGTTGACATCAAGAGCTAATTTTTCTTGGAAAATTATTTTTTATGGTGAAAGATTATAGGTCATTTTGTATGTGCCCTAGATAGAATGTCCACTTCCAAGAACCATAACTTGCTCATTTTTTGTGATACGAATACCATCCAAGTTTCATGATCAAATTCAAGATGTCTTATCCAAGTTTCAAGTGAATGTTCCAAGAGGAAACAATAGAGCTCATTTTGGGCATCATCATTGAACAAGCATTTTTCCTCAACTTCTAAAATGCATAACTCCCTTATGAAATATCCAAATTATGTCAAGTTTGTGACCAAATTGAAGAGGAATTAAAGATCTACAACTTTTAAGAAGGAACTATTTTCATTTGAATCTCATAGAAAAATTTATTCAAGGTGGAAGAAGTCGTCATTTGACTTTGTACTTAGAAAATTTTCAACCATGTTTGATTTCTCCAACTTCCACCTCAAAATTCATCATGATACAAGCTCCAAATGTAAAAGTGTTCAACAGAAACGTTGTTCCCCTTCATGTTAGCTTTCCAAAATGTCTAAAATAATGGCATTTGGATCAAAATTGAGGGACTTGCAGATGGTTCCTTTGCTTGGTCTGTTTTGGCATTTTTTGCACTCAAATGATAATTCACATTACATGGCTTCATGATAGGACTTCATCATCATATACATATGAATTGGAATTGGATCACCTCATTTTTTGGGCTTCGTTGCAGGCCCATGCAAACATGCAAAAAAGTTTCTATTTTTGACTTTTTTTGGAATGGTGTGAAAATGAATGCAATAGCCTATAAATACATGTCCATTGCCTCAGAATTGACGAGACCTTGCCCAAGCATTGCTCCTGCAACCTTACCATCTCCATTAGAGGATAATCTTGAAGGTTTTCATTTGAAAATCGAGTCTCAATTTCACTTCTGTTTTGAAGTTGAAACTCCAAGAGTCCAAGCCATTTGAGCTCTCATTTCACCTCCTGCAAATAAGTAGAAGCAAGCCCAAGGCACTTGAGATCCATATAGAGCTTCATCACTACAAGCAAAAGATGATTTTCATGAAACTTTCTCTCTTTGATTCTCTCTCACTTCTCCATTATTTCCATTATTTTTTGGTTGGCTGAAGTCCTACCAATGTAGGCAACATGATTGAGTTTCTTTGAGGCCAAATCTAAGTAACTCAGATCATGCACCTCAAACTTCAAATGTACATATCTTTCAATATACTCAGATCATGCTCCTGAGCATTTTTCCTTTAAATTAGTGTGCTCACTTTTTGTTTTAGTGGAGGTTCATGATGGACCAGTCCGGTAAGGTCCACCAGAGAAGAAGACCGAGCTAGGGCTCTGGTGGTGCGTTGGCGCCTTCCCAACCATTTGTTCTTGTTCAAATGTTTTAATCCTGACCTTCGCTTCTGAGTACCAAGCGTGTACACGTGTTGACTGTGGTGCATGATGGAACGCATGCTTATGGCCATCAGATCTGCTACCTCAATTAATGAGGGAAATCTGATGGCCCTCGTTTTTCCTCATTTTATTTAATTTCTGATTTTATATTTTAATTAGCTTATTTTATTTCATTCATATTAAATTCATTTTTAATCCAAAAAAGATGGGACTTTCACCAAAAATCTTTAAATATTTTCCTCTTTTATATTTTGAATTAAAATCTTTTCTTGATTAATTTTGATATTTTTCATGAATTAAATGATTTTTAACTTGTTTTTTTAAATATTTTCAAATACTTCTGACTTTCCAAAAATTATGATTTTTTTTGTCTAAGGTCCTTTGACCTTGTTTGACCTAGGATAAATCTTGTGGCCATTTATTTGGTGTTTTGAAGGGATTTAAGGTTTTGTCCATTTAAAAATACATTTTAATTTATTTTAAAATTGATTTTTAATTGTTTATTTGTTTAAAAATATTGTTGATCCATTTAATTGACCTTGTGATGTTTGACTTTTTGTTTGGCCTTGGTCATTGTTGATTTGATTTTTATTTGACTAATACTATTGGATTTAGGGGGTTGATGAAATGTACATCTCATCCCCCCAAAAGAATGAATAATATTGATCAGATGAATTTCCTCATGTGATCAATTTGGGTTTCTATTTACTCTTTTCTCTTCATCTTCATCCCTACTCTTTCCCAATCCATCATTGACCAATGATTTCTCTAATGTCCAAATGCTAGTTGATTCATTAATGACCTTGTGTCAGATGAATCAACATGAGCTGGATTGAGATAGTTTCATCCCCCTTTTTTTAGTGTGTGATATGTTTTAGGAGTTTGGTTCTTTGTATCAAGTCTCTAACATGCATTAACACCTACATTTTTATTTCCCGACCTCAGATAGTTATGACTTCTATATAAGTCCAATTACAATTATTTAACATAGAGCTAAATTTGTCCCGTAAGGCATAGCATTCTAGTAAGTGAGATTGTAAGTCTCTCATTCTTTATGGCATTGTATGAAAAATTGACCTTTTTTTCTTTCATGAGAGCTAGTGGCATACTTGTTGATTTATCCAAGTTGGAGCCCTTGTCATGGATGATGTTTTGGTTCATGTATTCATACTTATGAATGGATGGTTGAGTGTTCTCCAAAGAATGACTTAATATAATTAAAACTCTTAACTAACCATTGACTAACTTCTTATTAACATTGCTTTACTTTCAAGTCATTTACTTAATGCAATTTAAATTTAAGTACCTTTATCATTCGTTGCCATTTACATTCCATGCAACTTGTTTATGTTTCAGTCCTTTTCACTTTGCTCACTTGATCCATATCTTATGATTGAATATATTGTGTGCTTTTCATTTTGTTTTGTTTGTGGTCTTAGGACCTTAAAATACTTAATAAACAACAAAAAGCCTCAAAATATCTTGGTGGGCTGTTGGACTTGATCTGAACTTTTGGACTTAGAATAGGCAACTTCCCTATGCTTCGAGGACTTGGCCAATGCCACTATCTTAGACTGAGTTATCGATGACTGTGCCTTTCATCTGATGCAAGCCTTGAAGTGCTCCTGATTCATCTGTTACCTTGTCTATATGTTTTGTTATGCTGTTATTATTGTTCATGTTTGATAATTGTGTCTGATGATCAAGGAATATTTTCATCTGATACATTGGAAGACATTGGAAGACTGCTAGCTATTGGAGTGCTTGCTTGGATGTTATGGCTATCTTTATTTGATGCCTTTGTCTTCACATGGTTTGCTTGGATATTGCTTATGCTTATTGATTGCTAAAGTCCAAAGGAAAATGGGTTTCTATATGACATTCTTGTCTGTTGGATTGCATCCCATTGATAAGATCTTTTCAACTCTTAACTTTTATTTTATTTTTTGTCTAGGATAGTCCCTTCATCTCCTCCCACTTATTTAATTTCAAAATCTCTCCCTCTTTTCAAAACTTCCTTTGTTTGTGTTTTTCAACTTAGACATGTTTTAATGATTAGAAACTTTGGCCTTATGCCATTGACTTCTAAACTTTTTCTTAAATAAAACTTGTGAATGAACTTAATAATATTGACTTTAATTTCAAAAAGACAAAAAGAATTAACAACCCCATTCAAGTCTTTGGACTTTTATTCCTTTTCTTTTAAATCTTTGATTAAAATCAATCCACTACCTTCTTTGAAAATTTTACCACGAATTACGGGGTTTTGATCCCTCATTTTTACTTTGGTACGTAGGCATAAGACTGAAGGTCTTGTCAAACATAAAAATATAATTATTGAATTATTTTCTTATCCCCCACTCTATATTTTACCAAACATAATTTTGACCAAAACACTTGCACACAAAAAAGGGCTCCCTAGGAGTACCTAGGACACTTTGGGTGCTAATACTTTCCCTCTGTGTAACCAACCCCCTTACATGTAATCTCTGATATTTTATTAATTTTGATTTCAAAACTTCTTATTTTTGGGTTTTGTTCGTACTTTTCCGTTTTCCTTTGGAAATAATAAAAGTGCGGTGGCGACTCTGATTTTATTGACATCTAGTTTATCCATAGCTTGATGGTCATGAATTGACCGCCACACATAGTAATTTCATTTTTCATCCAAAAAATCCCAAAAGAATTTCTAAAATTCTCTTTTATTTTTCTTCATTTGATTTTTATTTTTCACATTTTATTTCATTGATTTCTATTTTTCATGAATTTTCTATTTTCCACTTTGTTTTAATTGGTTTATAAATATATTTCATCATTTTTAAATTCTGAAAATTTTATTATATGCTTCTTATTTTATTTCCAACCTAACATATTTTTCTTGGCCATTTATTTGGTGTTTTGAAGGACCTTATATTTCTATTTTAAAATTCATTTAAAATACTTTTGATGCATTTATATTTCATTTTATTTTTGTGTGACCTTTGTGAACTTTGTTGGCCTTAAATCATGATGGTTTGGACCATAAGTCTCATCAAACTCAATGGATCTTGGGTATTGATGGGGTGAAAACCCTAATACACCAAAATTGATGATTAATTTTGATGATGACTTGATCAAACTTTTGATCCAATTTGGGTGTGACTTCTCTTATCTCATTCTTCTTCATCTTTTTCTTTTCCTCTTGATCAATTGGATGGTTTGTATCCATATTGTTAATGATGTGTGAATTGGTGCTTATTAAACTTATCATTTCAAATCTACCTCATAGATGATCATGGATCATTTAAGGTACTTTGGATTGATGCACAAGTCTGTCTTAAGTGTCATGAAGTATGGATTGAAGTAATGGACCATCCTTCTAGCCTTTTTGCTTGATCATTTCTATTTTTGGTGTGTCATGACTTTATGAGAATGATTTACATATCATTTCTCTAGCATGTATTAACACTAACATTATTATTGACCAGCCTCAGATAGTTGAAACTTCTACATAGGTCCAATTACGATTGCTTAACATAGCGCTAAATTTGTCCAAAAAGTAAAAGACATTTTTATAAGTGAGATTGTAAGTCTCCTACTCCTCATGGTATTGTATGAAAATATTACTCCCTTTTCATTTATGAGAGCTAGTGGCATACTTGTTGATTTTATCCAAGTTGGAGTCCTTCTCATAATGATGTATGGAATCATGTTTTAATACTTGTGGGTGAATAGTTGAGTGTTATCCAAAAAATGACTAAACCATCTTCCATTTTAATCACTAACATTTACAAACATCTTATTATATTAACTTTACCTTAATTCTCTTTATTCTTTTGTCATTTATTTCTTGCTATTTATTTTATTCTTTTATTTTAGGATCTCATATCATATTTTCTCTTTGTCCATTTGGACTTCTTTTATTTTAAAGATATTAATAAAGGAAAAAAAACCCTAAAAAATTGGTTCTTTTTATTTATGGACTTATGATTACTATCATTGGCATTATTCTGGAATTATTGACTTAGAATTAGGATATTGACCTTTGCCTTGGGACTTGTGATTTGAGACCTTGAGATTCATCTGGTACCTTTGACTTTGGACTTCTTTTGGAGACTTGGTTGAGTTATTTTGGTTTCATCTGATGCATGGATTATTATTTACTTATTTGGCTTACTTTAGGCTTAATCCAAAGGAGGGAATTCTTGCTTGACTTATGTGATAAAGCTTACTATCTCTTGGTTAGATCGTTCCTCCCTAGATTTTACTTTATGCTCTAGGATAGTCTCTTCTTCCCCTCTCCTTCTTAAATTTTCAAAACCTCCTCCCTCTCTTTTTTAAAAACATTCTTGTTTTCCAACTTGAATCATTTTCTTAATAAACCTTGACTTTTGTCAAGTGATTTTCAAAACCTTTTCCTAATAAATGCTAATTCATCTTAAGTATATCCAGACCAATTTCAAAAGACTTAAAAATGCATAACTTATTCAAATTGTTTTTGTGCCCTTTTCTCTTTAAATTTTTTCTCAAAGTTTAGACATGAGTCATTTCTATAGTTGAGATATAATTCTCCAATCTCCATAGTATTGATGACAATTGTTTTCCATACAAGAGATCTAGTGACATACTTGTTGATCCTTATTCAAGTTAGAGTCCTTCTCATGATGATGCAAAGTTCTCATACTTGTGGGACAAGTTGAGTATTCTCCTTAAAATGACAAAATGTCTTTTCATAAAAAAAATAAGTCTAAACAAACATCGTTGTTATTTTTATCATGAACTACGAGGTTTTGATCCTCCATTGCACTTTGTTGGTACGTAGGCACGAGACTTCAAAAGGTCTTGGCAAACACCAAAAATCATGAAAAAACATTTATTTTCTCATCTCTCCAATATTTTGCAAACAACACCTTTTTCAAACTAAAATGTACATATTTTCAAAGAGGTTCCCATGGAGTACCATGGATTTTTAGGGTGTTAATACCTTCCATTTGCATAATTAACCCTCAGACCCTTGTTCTCTTTTTATTAATTTTGTTTTAAAACTTCTTCGGGTTTTGTTTGTACTTTTTCCATTTTCCTTTGGAGACAATAAAAGTGCGGTGGCAACACTTGCTTTATGAATTAAGTAAATTAATAGCTTAATCTCAAAAACTTTACCGCTATAGAAAAGTGGCGAATCTGCTGGGGAGTAGTCCTTAGTGGGTTTAGCCTATCTTTGTTTATGTGTATATATTATGTTTGTTGTTGTTTGTTATTGTTTGTTCTGTCTGGTGCTTGGTGATCTCTGTATGGTGAGATAAGTCCTATACCCATACTTGAGAGCTCTTATGATAGGAGGGTGGTATAGTCTTGTTTGGATTACGTGGAGTTAATCCTTAATAAGCTGACTTGAGATCCCCCGCTCAGTGGAGGCCCCTTTGGGATTACTGATGTCACACGAGTAGTCATAATTGGCCTTAATTTTCCCAACCTGGGAGTCCGAGAAGTTGAGGACCTTAGAACCCTTAACCCATCTTGGCCTTTTAGGATGTAGTCCGGTGGATATTCAGGTGTAGGCTTGAATTAGTTATTATATGATACTACACTCGGACAAGTTTCTCTTGAGAATATTATTGGTTGACGAGTAGTCGTTTAAGCCATTAATATCTAAAAGATGGAATTATGACTTTGGGAACTTTTTAGAATCTTGTTCTACAAGTGATTATACCCTTTAGTACATATATTGTGGGTTGGTTCTTACCCTTGGCTCCATGCTCGTGACTTTGAACCTTTGGACCTTGTTTGTGTGTTTTGTGTGATCTTGTTTTGTGGTTGTTTCATCATGCACCCATTGCATTCATGAGCATTTTTATCAATTTTTAAGGAACTTAGAGACTCTATTTGAAAATATCGCAGATATTTTGACTATGGATATTGGAAGAAGGAATACTCAGAAATACAGTTTCAGATGTCCCGATCTTATGAAATTAAGGAAGCTAGCATCTTTTGTGGATGATCCCATGGATTTCAGAGACCATTTTGGGAGACTTTTGTTTATTCTATCTACTGATGTTGAGGATGACGTTCTTTGTACTTTTTCAATTCTATGATCCTGTTTATCGGTGTTTCACTTTCCCGAATTATCAGTTGTTGCCGACCATGGGGGAGTATGCTTATCTCTTAGGTATGCTAGTTTTAATAGAGTTCCTTTTAGTGGGGTGAAAGGGATTCTTGAGTCTCGAGTTATTGCTGAAGCTATTCACCTGAGGAAATATGACATAGATGCCAATCTCACTATCAAAGGAGGTATCTGAGGGTTGACTTCAAAGTTTCTAACTGAGGAATCCTTTTCTATTGCCAATGTCGGTTGCATGGTGGCCTTTGAAGCTATTTTTTCCTTACTCATCTATGGTTTGGTCTTATTTCCCAACATTGACAACTTTGTTGATGTTAATGCTATAAGGATCTTCTTGGTTGGGAACCCAGTTCCAACTTTTCTTGGCGACACATATTTCTCCATTCATCATATAAATTCTAAAGGATGTGGAATTATTGTTTGTTGTGCACCTTTACTGTAAAAGTGGTTTATTTCGCATTTGCCACAGTCTCATATCTTCAAAGAAAACAAAGATTGTGCAAGGTGGTCTCAAAGACTTATGTATCTCACCAATGATGATATAGCTTGGTATTCTTATGTATACGACGATGTTGAGATTACTGATAGTTATGGGGAGTTCTCTAATGTGCCTCTACTTGGTACACAAGGAGGAATCAACTACAATCCAGCTTTGGCCAGGCATGAACTAGGGTTCGTTATGAAAGACAAACCTAACAATACTTTGTTAGAGGATTTATTTTTCCAGGAAAGGAGAGACACTCAAGGATTGAAGGCTAGGACGGTGCATGCTTGGCACAATACTCATAGGAAAGGAAAAAGTGAGCATGGATTAAAGGAATGTATAGATTTGGAACCTTATACTAGTAGGGTGTGTTGGTGTAAGCCCTAGAGGCCAATACTTTTTGTACTTGTATCGAATTATTTATTAATAATAAAAGGCTTTTTCTTTATTATGGTTGTTTAATAAAGTCCCTAGAATAGCTAGTCCGTTTAATGTATCAAGTGTGACTTAATCATGAGATCACATTACACATAAGGACATTATTCTTAAAGTATTCGTAGTCGAGCCTTATAGTGAAGTGGGATGACATTAAAGCATTAAGACTATTATGTATATAGACTGACGATTACATCTCATGGATCATGGATAAGGAGTTATCAAGTCTTAAACATAGGTATGAATATTAAGAGTAATATTTATATTGGATTGACCCGTTATGAGAATACTATATAGAATGTTATGCAAAGTGTCATAAGTTATTATCATGGTGATAATGGTGTATAACACACTTCAACCTGAAACCACTATGGACCCTAGATGTAGATTTGAGTGCCTTATTCCTGATCAAACATTATTCGTAACTGGATGACCATAAAGACAGTTGGTGGGTACTCCACGAAGCATGCTAAGGGACATGAGTGACCTAGATGGAATTTGCCCATCCTGCGTAACAGGATAAATGTCTATGGGCCCAATATTGAACTGGACAAGGATGACACAGCCTATGGCTTGTGTTCAATATAGACATAAGGGCAAAAGGGTAACTGTACACATAAGTATTATCACAAAAGGATTTGTCAGATCACATGACATTTTCGTGTCTTGGGTAGCAGTGATGTGTTGCTAGGTACCGCTCACTGTTTATTATGTTAAATACGTGATTTAATATAATTTCCAATGCCGCGAAAACCTATAGGGTCACACACAAAAGGACGGATTAATGAGAGATAGAGTAACTAAGGAACACCGTAAGGTACAATGCATTTAAGTGAATTGTAGGACATCGTAAGGTACGGTGTACTTAAGTAGAATACGAAATATGGTAAGTGTAACACCTCAAAATTTGCCCTCCTCTCTTGGGACTAGCATAACATATTGCATATCATTTTTAGGTCATTAGGCATTGCATATTGCATATCATGTGGTTACATTGTGCAAGTTATCCTCCTAAGTCTTGGTCAGCAGATAAGAGGTGGAGATGCAAGCTAGGGTTTTATTGACTGATCATTAGCCATCTGGGGATTGGGCTATAAATTAGGGTTTTTTGATTTCTCAAGGGGATTGGTCTTGATCTTGTTTGCAAGGATACATCATCATCATCATGGTCTTGATATCATCCAGAGGATTCAGAAGATTGATCAGATACCTTGAGATTAGGGTTTTGACCACTGGTCAACCCTAATCAGTTGCATTGGGCCAATCAGGGCATGGCAGGGAGATGGGGTCTACAATGGATATGGGGATCATTTCATGATTGTATTGAGCTTATTGAGGCTAGGGTTTCACCCTTGAGCCATTTCATCAGAGGATTGGGGCTCAGTTTGATCTATGCATTGCCAAATTCATCTATCAGTTGAAAAAGTCAACTGTGGTCAACTGTGCTTGATTTTATGGATTTGGAGGTGGGAGAGAGTTGGATACACTTCATTCATGTTGAAACAAGTGTTATTTGACATTTCAAAGCTCAAGAATGGAGAAAATAAAGTCAGAACAAAAGTTGCCAAAAATAGAAAGTGACTTGTAATGGAAGTTTCCAAAAATGGAAAGTTTTTCATCACAAAATTACATGTCCAAGGAAGCTTCATATGAAAATTTGTTCAACATGAAAGTTGTAGATCTTGGTCTCACCTTTCCAAAAAGTCCAAGAACTTGAAAATCCCATGTATGGTTGGCAAGTTATGGTCCATTCAGTTTCAAAAATGACCTATAATCAAAGTGGCATAACTTTCACATGGAGTGTCCAAATTGAGTGATCTTTTTATGTGCAAACTCCATTTGACAGGTACTTTCATGGTGCATAATCAAAATTCATCAAAATTGGTCAATGCAAAAGGTCATTTTTCAAGTGCACAATTAAAAATCCAAAGGCAAAATGGTCCAAGTTGAGGAATATTTGGAATTTTGGCATGGGAGTTTTTGCAACACCTCACATATGCCAATTGGAGATGGTTTGAATTGTCACAAGTGCTCAAGGTGCAATATTTGGTTAAGTCATTTTGGAACTTCACTTGAAAATGCATAATTTGGCATAACATAGTGAAAATGAAAAATACAATGCCAATTGATATGGGACCAAAGCCAACACATCACAAATGACATTTGGAAGATGTCTGAGCTGTCATACAGCTGTCACAAAGCCTGATGTGGAAAGTCATTTTTGCCCTTTCACTCAAATGGCACATTATGCTAATTACATGTGTTTTGCTAATTGGTGATTAAGTGAGTGATTAGAGTGGAGTATTTAATCATAATTGTAACAGAATGTTAACCAGAATCACATTTCACAAAAGCTTGTAACTGTTTTTCCCTCCAAAAGTGAAAATTCATCAAGAACCTTCATCAACCAAATTCATTGAAACTTCATCAATTCTTCATCATTTCATGAAATTCTTGTTGCTTCACCTTCCTTGGATCAAGATCTCCATCTGTTTTGACTTCTCCATTGCCAAAAGCTTCCAAATCGCAGTTGTCCAAAGTATGTGCATCAATGGCATTTGAAGATATCTTTCACTTGGATCAACTTTGAGCTTAGCTACGAGTTCCAGTCATCTTCCTAAAGCTTCTTCTTCGTCTGTTTTGGATCATTGGAGCCAAATACATCACGAATCACAACTGCCATTGCAAGGTGCATAAATCTCGAATTTCATCATTCTTTAAATTGTTACATGCTTATTGTAGTTCATCCAATGTAGATTAACATGCTAGGTGTAGTTTTTGAGATGATTGATTGTAGAAAAAGAAATCGTGTTTTGAAGTTGGATGTGTGTTTAGGTTTTTGATCGATCCGTGAGATACAGTTAGAATTAGGTGAAATTGGTTACATATTTGGAATCCTCATGCTTAGACCTTTCCATTGGTTATCCATTTGCCAATTTTAGTGGAGATTTGATGTTCATGTGTTCTTGAGTTTTCTGGAAAAAAGTTGTTGAAGAACGATGAATTTCTGGAAAATTGTGGCATTGGATTCGTTTTGCTCGCGTGCCAATTTGAACTTTTGTTTCCCTCCAAGCGCAACCAATCAGCGCGTGACAACAATTAAATGAAACGGTACCGTTTTGGTCCCTGGGAGCGTTATTTACGAAATTGCCACAGCCTTAATTTAATTCATAATTCATTTTAAATAATCATTCAATAATTTAACAAAACTTTAAAAAATCATAAAGACCTCAAAACACATCCAATTTTTGTGAGATTTTTTGTGCCATGCTCATGGAAATGTGTAGAATTTAATGATATTTTTTGTGGATTTTTTGCATGTATGGAAAAATAAAATGCTTAGGGATTGTTTGATGTGTCACATTTTTGTACACTTTGCCATTTTTAACATGAAATGCTCATACTTGCAAATAAATGGATGAACATTTTTGTGCTTATTCTGGACATGCTGGTGGTGATTTTCATGTAGAGTTTATGAATTTTGGATACTTGGTTGATTAGATATGAATTTTTGGATTAAGGTGTGACAATTTGTGTCACACCAAGCTAGGTCAACTTTCTGATTTTATTTAAAATGCTTAGGAATGTTGGTTTGAGCTGAAATTTTGTGTGGATGATCATTGATATGTCAAGATAACATGTGATTTTTGCTGGAATTTTTGATGTCATTTTCTAATTGATTGATAATTTTCTTCTCTGTATGCTCATTTTGTGACATTGTGTGACACAGGTTGGCATTTTGCTTGTGAAATTCTCATATGGTACTGGATGAAGATGAAATTTGATATGTTGATTGTAGACACATTGTGGGACATCATGCTTTTGATCCCATTCATTTCTAATGTGTTGTCACTGTTTTATGAATTATTGAAATGGATGCTTGCTTGGATGTCTTGAATTAGCTTACATAATTGTGTCTGGACTTTTTGATTTTCATTGACCTACTTTATTTTGTCCAATTGAGCTGAAAATTGACATGCTACTTGTTGATTGTGTCCTGTTTAGGTGTGAATTATTTGAGGATTTTTGGAATTGTTTTGGTATGCCTTTGATTGAAGTCATTCTGTTTGGACTTTTGGTGTTGTATTTGACCTAGTTTGTGGTAAATTGTGCATGAAATGATAATTGTGAATGGTATGAGCATGGGATCAATTGCATTTGCTTTTGAATTGTTTGAATGTGATTTTGGATTGGTTTTTCTTGCTGTTTAGATTTTTTTTATCCCTTTGGACCCTAGGCTTGGCCTAGTGGTCTAGTTTCTCACATTTGGTGTGGATTTTCAGGTTGAAATGCAAAAAGGCTTAAAGGAAAAAGTGCAAGTTGATTAAATTGAGTTTTGTTTGATGTTGTAAAGTAACATTGATTTTGTGTTGTATGTTTGATGCTTGAGCTTGAGCTCATAGCTTGCACTTATGTGCATTAACTTGTGTTGTCTGTATAGATTAACTTTTGCTGTTTATTGTTGGTTTGTCTGAGTACTGATGATACTTGATTGATTTCAGGTACATTTAGTCGCTTACAGTTCTTTAAGAACTTGCTTGCTGCTGCTTGGTTTTTAAACCATTTGAGGTAGGACTTCTATTCTTCATGTAGTCTGGAAGACCTGGCCTGTTACTTGGCTAGGCAACTGTCTGAAGTCCTCCTTAAGAGGCGATGTTTGTGGTTGTTTACATTTGTGCCAAGAAGGTAAAGACCTCTATGAGGCAATTGGTGGATCAAAGGGATATGCAATCTATCCCCCACTATTCTGTGAGTCGTCCCTCTGCTCACACCACTGTGTTGATGCATTGGGACACAAACCCAAGATCTTGTGCTGTTGCACAATCGAGTCAGAGTCTTGAGCGTAGAAGGGTCCCTCCATTCTGGACCCACGCTCCTTTGTCTGAAGCTCTCCCTGGACAGGGATAAGAGCTGTGAAGTCTAATCTTCACTCACCTTTCATCTGCTTCACCTTAGCCCCGCAATGGCAAGGTTAAGAGCGAATACTACCCATGTACAGATGACTTGCTTCGGCAGTCAAACCCATTGTTTGAGCCTCACTTGACTGGTTATAGTGTGTGCTTTGTGAATATTTGTTTGCTCTGTTTGCTTGTATGCTTGTATGCTTGCTTTCTTCCTGGATAGGATTAGATTGCAGTTGTGCAAGTAGGTAGAAACCTCAACGTAGGGCAATGATGCATGACAACACTAGGCTCGAGTCCAGCTCCCTGGTAGTGTGTCTTCCCTTGGTTTCTGGCTAGATTTTCTTTCCCTTTCAGGGGAACTACATCGCCCTGATCCTCGTTCCAGACGAGGTATGTAGGCAGGAGACCGTGCGAGGTCTCTCCGGGCACCCTTATCTTTTTTGCGTGTGTTTGGTTTGGCAGCTATCAGGCTCGAGTTCCCGACTCCCTGTTAGTCTGTGTGTGCCGTTTCTTCTGACGTCTCAGCGTCTCTTCTGGCTTGCTTGATGACTTGTAGGCTCGAGTTCCCGACTCCCTACTAGTTTGCATGTTCTTTCTTTCCCTTTCAGGGGAACTACATCGCCCTGATCCTCGTTCCAGACGAGGTATGTAGGCAGGAGACCGTGCGAGGTCTCTCCGGGCACCCTTTTCTTTTTTGCGTGTGTTTGGTTTGGCAGCTATCAGGCTCGAGTTCCCGACTCCCTGTTAGTCTGTGTGTGCCGTTTCTTCTGACGTCTCAGCGTCTTTTCTGGCTTGCTTGATGACTTGCAGGCTCGAGTTCCCGACTCCCTACTAGTTTGCATGTTCTTTCTTTCCCTTTCAGGGGAACTACATCGCCCTGATCCTCGTTCCAGACGAGGTATGTAGGCAGGAGACCGTGCGAGGTCTCTCCGGGCACTTTTTTTCTTTTTGTGTGTGTTTATTTGTTATCTGCTTGTGTGTCAGGATATGGACGTAAGCCCAGCGATTGGCTGTACGTATCCTGATTGCGTTTGTTTGGTTCGGAAGCTGACGTAATTCCATTGAGTGGTTGTCGGGTTCCCTGTTTGCCTGTGGGTGTGTGTGTCTTGTTTGGCGTGCGTGAGCCGAACTACGGCAGCTCTGATTCTCGTTCCAGACGAGATACGTAGGCATAGGATGCGACGTCCTATCGAGCTCTCTTCCCCTTAACCCCACCTGTGTTGTCTTAGCGTGTGTGTATGATGTTTGTCTGTTTATTTTAGCAACCTTTTCTTTCTTTTAGAACGTGGATCCCGTCGAGTACGACGGACGTGAGGGGTGCTAATACCTTCCCCTTGCGTAACCGACTCCCTTACCCTTTCTCTTTGGTCGTGAGACCATGCTTTTTCCAGGTTTCTCTGAGCGTTTCCTTTCCCTATCTTGGGATAAATAACGCGCAGTGGCGGCTCTGTGTTGTGTTTTTGTTTTAGCCCGCCGGTTGTTTTTCGCGGATGCGACAGTAAGGTACCACGCGCTTAAGTGATTTTGGCATATTATAAGATATGAGCCACATTCACTTAAGTGGGCCTTTTAGCTTGTAGCCCACACAAGTGGTTCTATAAATAGAACCCTTTTGCAGAAGCATTAGGGCAGTTGTAATTTCGTTTCTCTCTCTTTGTCTCTCTCTTTCTCTCTCACACACACACACACTCACTCAAAGCCTTCATTCGTAGCAGCTAGCACTAAGATTGAAGGAATCTGTTCGTGTGGACTGAGTAGAGGCATTGTCATCGTTCAACGTTCGTGATCGCTCTGTTGATCCGCATCAAAGGTTTCGATCGTCACAAGAGGTAATGATTCTATCACTGATCATGCCCATTTGTAAGGATCACTAAAGGAGTTTTTTTTAAGTTCTGCTGCGTTTTGGATCGCCCTTCTCCTTCAGTGGTATCAGAGCCACTTACGAAACCATGCATTTGATAGTTGTCTATTTTCTGTATTTTTTGTATTAATATGATTGAAAGACAGAATGAATCAAAGAATAAACGAGTAATTAAATTTGGCATCATGTGTGTACGATTTGGATGGTTGGTGTTGACTATGCTTCGGAATCCGACATTAGTATGGTGAAGCAGGAATACATCGATCATCCATAGGCTATGCAATTGAGATCGATCCAGTTATATATATGATATAAGTAATCCTGAGGAAAAATACAGTATATATGATATATTGTTTATGTTTCATTCATTAAAACACTTAATGGTTGTTTTCCTTTGAGCGATCAATGGTCATTTGCTTCTTGATCTGACATTAGTATGGTGAAGCAATGACGTGTTGATCAATCATACTGAATTAACAATCGAGTTGTGTTGGATGGTCTAAAATTGGTGCATTAGGGTTAATAACGGCACAAGGGTTGTGCTGTCAAAGAGTTAGGCGATTAGGGTTGTGACTACGCAATAGTTGTGCTTTAAAGTATCAAGTGTTGATACGAAAAACGACGTCGATTTCAAATGAATTGTTTAATAAAATTTGAGTCGGGGCGCTGCCCCTCAACCTCGCATGGGGGCGCTGCCCCCTTGAACCCCGTCCGTTGACCGGGCAGCAAAACCCCCGGCTAACTCTGCGTAGTGTGATCGGTCGCCGAAATTTAATTTGGTTTTAATTAATTAACAAAATTTAAATTAATAATAATAATGTGTTTATTATTATTGTCTTGTGGTGATCGATTATGGCCTTAGTTTTCCTTTATTTTGTTTTGGGATTTTAAAATACGACATGTGTGTCGTGCCTCTCTTTTAATCTCTTAATATAACTTCTTTTCTCATCTGACTCCCTCGTATGTAAAATGAGTTTCTTTTATGTAATGTAATATTATGAAGAAAGAGAAGAATACAATATCAAAGAAGGACAACCTTGAAGATCTTGCTTGGAGAATCTTAGATCGTTATTAGGTTAGCTTAGGTTCTCTCATTGGCTTGGGAGAACAATTGCGCTAGGGGCCATAACTGTTTCATTATGTATGTTGATGCATGTGAATGTATGTTGATGCATGTGAGAGACGATTTATATGATAAATAAGCTGGCGAGATCAGAATAATTGCAAATTCCCTCAAATTAAATATTAAGTTTATGCTTTCCAAGTTTTAGCACTCATCAAGACTAGTATCAGATAATATAGGTTTCACCTACGCGAGGTGCAAATTCTATATTAGTAAGGTGTGATGGGATAATTGTAATATCCAATTGCTAAAACAATGGGTCAAACTTAACTAAACAAATTATAATAAGATTATATATGTTTAGAAGCAAGAGATGGAAATGATCCATGTGATGGATTGGAATAAGGAGTTATTTACCCAACTAAAATATTCGAGAGTTGTATTAGTGTCGCATCTCGAAAAACACGATTCCTCGCGATGGTCGCGGAAAAATTAGTCCCCAGCAGAGTCGCCAGTCTGTCGCACCTCAAAAAATGATGATAATGCGATCCCTCGCGATAGGACGCGGAAAAATGTTGTTCGAAACAGAGTCGCCACCGAACTTTATTCATTCCAATGAAGGAATAGGAAAATATCGAGAAAACCTTTAAGAAAAAGAATAATGGTCGTCGCAACCATATCCGGGTTCGGGAGTCGATTACGCAAGGGGAAGGTATTAGCACCCCTCACGTCCGTTGTACTCAACGGGAACCTTTTAGTCTGATTTTTCTATTTTGACTGTTAACTGAATGTTTATCTGCTTGCTTCGAGTGATTAGAATTGATGGTAGATATGGATGAAGACCTCAGGAGGGGGAAAGGGGAGGTTTTTTATTAGTGTGCTCGCGAAGATACAACAATCTCCTGCCTACGTATCCTTATGGTGCAATAAGGAAATCAGAGCAATCGTAGTTCGGGCTACTACGAATATTTGGTGTGTTTTGTGTTGATGAACGACTGTGTAGGTCGGCGTTCTAACGGCTAAACGCTGGCGTTGTCTACTCTCGGGGGAGGCTCTAGCACTGGTTTGTTGGGCGCATTAGAAAGGATTTACAGTGTTCTCTTTAAAAGGGTTTTGGTCACGCGGGGGTGACAAGTTAATTTGATGTGTTTGGGTGTTTGGTTTCGATCGCTCGGGGGCGAGAAATTACGTTTGATTTGTTGAGATTTTTTTGAAGAACGACGAAAGGTTGAGCGATGTGGTGTACACCAATCGTCCAATTCTTTCGAGGAATAATAAGGCGACCGCCTTCTATTCCTTTTTTCGTTTGAATTTTTATCGAAAGTTTGTTTGCGGATGTTGAATATGCACGGTAATGAGGCGTACGCCCCCTACTGGCTTATTCAAAGAATAATGAGGCGTGCGCCACCTATTCTCTTATCCAAGTTTATTTAACATGTTTTAGTCGGAAGTCGATAATTTGTGCAATATGGCGTACACCAATTATTCAAATAATCGAGAGATGGCGAGGCGAACGCCTCTCATCTTTTGTCATCCGAGGTTTAAATTGTAAAAAATATGTTTGGATGTCGCATGTGATTTGCGGAAATAGTTTGCATTTGAATTGGTAGGATTTGAAAGGTCGATAATTTGAGCAATGTGGCGTACGCCAATTATTCAAATAATCAAGGAGTGGTGAGGCGTACGCCTCCCATTCTCTATTGAAGTTTAAGTTGATTTGGTGAAATTGCGTTTGATATGAAAGGTGATTTGAGTTTGTGTGATTTAAGGTTTAAAATTGATGACGAAGATTCGAGCAATGTGGCGTACGCCAATTATTCGAATAATCGAAAGATAATGAGGCGTACGCCTCCTATCCTTATATTATCAGAAAATTAAATGGTCGTAGAATTTGTAGTTGATAAAAAAAAATTGAATATGATGGTTGAAGTTTAGAAATGATTTGAATTTAGAACCTATGTTTGATTTGAAAAATTGATTTGAAATTGTATGATTATTAGGGTTTTAATTGAACGACGAAAATTCGAGCAATATGGCGTACGCCAATTATTCGAATAAATCGAGAGATAATGAAGCGGATGCTCACTATTCTCCTTTTCATTCAAAAAAAAATAGAATTAAAAGTTTTGAGGAAAATATTTATTAAAGATTTGAATTCGATTTTACAAAACCAATAAAGTTTAGATAAAAGTACTTGGTATTTACATTATTTATTTATTTTTAGAACATTATGATTAAACGAGTAGTTGATTTATTAAACTAAATAAGTGCTTAATTCATTATGTATCTTGTCACTAAATTAATTTTGAGCAAATACCAAGTACTTTTATCTAAACTTTATTGGTTTTGTAAAATCGAATTCAAATCTTTAATAAATATTTTCCTCAAAACTTTTAATTCTATTTTTTTTTGAATGAAAAGGAGAATAGTGAGCATCCGCTTCATTATCTCTCGATTTATTCGAATAATTGACGTACGCCATATTGCTCGAATTTTCGTCGTTCAATTAAAACCCTAATAATCATACAATTTCAAATCAATTTTTCAAATCAAACATAGGTTCTAAATTCAAATCATTTCTAAACTTCAACCATCATATTCAATTTTTTTTTATCAACTACAAATTCTACGACCATTTAATTTTCCGATAATATAAGGATAGGAGGCGTACGCCTCATTATCTTTCGATTATTCGAATAATTGGCGTACGCCACATTGCTCGAATCTTCGTCATCAATTTTAAACCTTAAATCACACAAACTCAAATCACCTTTCATATCAAACGCAATTTCACCAAATCAACTTAAACTTCAATAGAGAATGGGAGGCGTACGCCTCACCACTCCTTGATTATTTGAATAATTGGTGTACGCCACATTGCTCAAATCATCGACCTTTCAAATCCTACCAATTCAAATACAAACTATTTCCGCAAATCACATGCGACATCCAAACATATTTTTTACAATTTAAACTTCGGATGACAAAAGATGAGAGGCGTTCGCCTCGCCATCTCTCGATTATTTGAATAATTGGCGTACGCCATATTGCACAAATTATCGACTTCCGACTAAAACATGTTAAATAAACTTGGATAAGAGAATAGGTGGCGCACGCCTCATTATTCTTTGAATAAGCCAGTAGGGGGCGTACGCCTCATTACCGTGCATATTCAACATCCGCAAACAAACTTTCGATAAAAATTCAAACGAAAAAAGGAATAGAAGGCGGTCGCCTTATTATTCCTCGAAAGAATTGGACGATTGGTGTACACCACATCGCTCAACCTTTCGTCGTTCTTCAAAAAAATCTCAACAAATCAAACTTAATTTCTCGCCCCCGAGCGATCGAAACCAAACACCCAAACACATCAAATCAACTTGTCACCCCCGCGTGACCAAAACCCTTTCAAAGAGAACATTGTAAATCCTTTCTAATGCGCCCAACAAACCAGTGCTAGAGCCTCCCCCGAGAGTAGACAACGCCAGCGTTTAGCCGTTAGAACGCCGACCTACACAGTCGTTCATCAACACAAAACACACCAAATATTCGTAGTAGCCCGAACTACGATTGCTCTGATTTCCTTATTGCACCATAAGGATACATATGCAGGAGATTGCTGTATCTTCGCGAGCACACTAATAAAAAACCTCCCCTTTCCCCCTCCTGAGGTCTTCATCCATATCTACCATCAATTCTAATCACTCGAAGCAAGCAGATAAACATTCAGTTAACAGTCAAAATAGCAAAATCAGACTAAAAGGTTCCCGTTGAGTACAACGGACGTGAGGGGTGCTAATACCTTCCCCTTGCGTAATCGACTCCCGAACCCGAATATGGTTGCGACGACCATTATTCTTTTTCTTAAAGGTTTTCTCGATATTTTCCTATTCCTTCATTGGAATGAATAAAGTTCGGTGGCGACTCTGTTTCGAACAACATTTTTCCGCGTCCTATCGCGAGGGATCGCATTATCATCATTTTTTGAGGTGCGACAGACTGGATCTCTCTAATGGACAAAATTCCACACGTCCTATAGTAGGAGGCGTACGCCTCACTACCGTGCATATTCAACATCCACAAATAAACTTTCAAAATAATTCGAATGAAAAAGGAGTAGAAGGCAGACGCCTTATTACTCCTCGAAAGAATTGGACGATTGGTGAACACCACATTGCTCAATCTTTCGTCATTCTCCAAAACATCTCCAATATTAAACCTAACCTCTTGCCCCCAAGCGATCGAAACCAATCAAACCCAAACACATCAATTCAACTTGTCACCCCCGTGTGACCAAAACCTTTTCAAAAGAACACTGTCAATCCTTTCTGATGCGCACAACAAACCAGTGCTAGAGCCTCCCCCGAGAGTAGACATGCCAACGTTTAGCCGTTAGAACGCCGACCTACACAGTCGTTCATCAAAACAAAACACACCAAATATTCGTAGTAGCCCGAACTACGAATGCTCTGATTTCCTTATTGCACCATAAGGATACGTAGGCAGGAGATTGTTGTATCTTCGCGAGCACACTAATAAAAAACCTCCCATTTCCCATTTTGAGATCTTCATCCATCTCTATTATCAACTCTAATTACTCGAAGAAAACAAATAACATTAAACTAACATTCAAATAGCAAATTAGACTAAAAGGTTCCCGTTGAGTACAACGGACGCGAGGGGTGCTAATACCTTCCCCTTGCGTAATCGACTCCCGAACCCGAATATGGTTGCGATGACCATTATTCTGTTTTTCAAAGGTTTTATCGATATTTTCCTATTCCTTCATTGGGATAAATAAAGTTCGGTGGCGACTCTGTTCGAACTAATTTTTCCGCGACCATCGCGAGGAATCGTGTTTTTCGAGATGCGACAATTAGATGCAATTGGAAGGAGTTCCTACCTAAATAACCTAGTTTTGTGTAATCCGCCTACGCGAACTTAAAACAAAGTGAAATGTGAATCTCGACCCACTATAAATTCTTCCAATGGGATTTTCCGAATCAAATGGTGAGGGTCATTTATTTTGAGTAAAATAGTGGGAGCATATTTAATTAAAGGCCTAATTAAATATGTTATTGATACTTAAATTTTCATTATTTTCATGTAGATCACCATGACAACAAACACCTCTAACATCATATTTGCGATCAATCCTTGACAAGGAAAAATATTGTCTAGGACAAATTTTCTGGATTGACACCGAAATCTGAGGATTATCCTCAAACATGATAGAAAGCTATATGTCTTGGAGAAACCTGTTCCTGAAGAGGACCTCCTAGTTCTGCACCTAAGGCAGAAATAAATGCTTATAAGTGTAGGTGTTTAATTGGCTGCATTATATGCTAAAACACTAGCTGGTTACAAATGTCTTGACTGATGTCATGACATGGTATGTATGTGTGACTACATTGTAGGTTAGAATATCTAACTCTACTCTGATGTCTTGACTGATGTCATGACACACTTGAGTAGTTACTGCAGGATTAGCTAACACAGGATTTATTGAATGTCAAACTGGATGCTGTGACATTCATACCTGTCAACAGATACTAAGGAATAGAACAGCTGGTGTTTTGTTAGAACTTAGTATTTATTTCCAGTCTGGAAAGACCAAACCTGGCATAAGGCCTACTGACTGAATGTCAAATTGGATGTTATGACATTCATCATTGACAGCAGCTACTGAACATTAGACAGAGTGGTGTTCTGCTATACTTCAGCATGTAACTTAGTTTGTTCTTCAAGAGAATAACAGAACTAACTTAAGGCCAAATGTGTAAATGTTAAGTTGGACACTTTAACATTTATTAATGTAAGTTGTTACTGTAGTATGGTCATTTTGATCATGTACAGGTCAGCAAAATTGTATAGTCTGTTTTCTGGAAAAACAGACTCAGCATATGGACCTTGATGTCAAGCTGAATGTCGTGACATTCATTCCTGATAGCATATGCTATATTGTAGGTTGTTCATTTTTTTGTTTCAGCTTTTCTTGGGCTATTCTTCAGGAAGTCAACAGCTTAGAGAAAAACCAGGAAACCAACAACCAAGTTACATTTAATGAACCTAACAAATAGCCTATTTGTTAGTAACCTAAATGTTGAATTTATGGGAACTCGTGTGACCTTAAATTCAGGAGAATACAGGTGCAAAAGCCCAGGTACTGCAATATAAAAAGGAAGGCGTTCCTTCATTCAGTTTCGGGGATTTTGAGGCGTGAAGATTAAGTGTGTCCATCATACTTCACTGCTGTATTTTTGTGAGTCTTATATTAGACATATCTTGTAAGCCAAGCCATTGTCACGTTGATGATTGCTTTGGTATAGGGTGTTCATTGAGTTGTAAGTGTTGTGTCACTCAAAGCTTTTAAGCGTGAGTGCTGTGTATCTTGATTAAAGCTGTGAAGCACAATCAAGAGTTGTTTGAAGTGTGACTTCAAATTGTCTTTAATATTGATTAAAGGTAGTAATCACTGAGGTGATTGAGGGGGAGTGAGTAGGAACTCTGATCTTAGTGTAAGATTGAAATTGCATTGGGTAGGGATTAAGTGATAAGTTGTAAACGGGTGAGTTTAGCTTTGAATTGATACTACTAATAGTGGATTTCCTCCCTGGCTTGGTAGCCCCCAGATGTAGGTCATGTTGGACTGAACTGGGTAAACAATCACTTGTGTTATTTACTGCACTTACGTTTAAGTTCTGCATAATTCCTGTCTGTGCAGAATTGGATGTCATAACAACCCGTGTGACATCTAAAGTCTGATAACTAGAATTTCAATTGGCATCAGAGCAGGCACCCTGCCTGTGAATTTCTGGGTGAGATCTAGGGAAGTTACTTTCTAGTACCATGGACAAGGATATAGGTCACTCAAACAGACCACCCATGTTGAATGGCTCTAATTATGATGACTGGAAGCCTCGTATGATAGCCTTCTTAAGGTCTCTAGACAACAAAGTCTGGAGAGCTGTCAATAAAGGATGGGAACATCCAATGAGGACAGGTGAAGATGGAGTCAGTGTGCAGATTCCTGAAGAAGAGTGGGACAAGGAGCAAGAGGCATTGGCTCTTGGAAATTCCAAGGCCTTGAATGCATTGTTCAATGGAATCAGTAAGAACATCTTCAGGCTGGTACACCACTGTGAACTAGCTAAGGTAGTTTGGGATACCCTCAAGGTAAATCATGAAGGTACTTCCAAGGTGAAGATGTCCAAACTTCAGATGCTGACCACCAAGTTTGAAAATCTGAGGATGAAAGAGGATGAGACTATTCATGACTTTCACATGAATGTTCTTGAAATTGCAAACACCTCTGGTGGACTAGGTGAGAAAATGGCTGAAGAGAAACTTGTAAGAAAGATTCTCAGGTCCTTGCCTAAGAGATTTGCTATGAAGGTCACAGCCATAGAGGAGGCGCAGGACATCTGCAATATGAAGGTGGATGAGCTCATTGGTTCTCTCCAAACCTTTGAAATGGGCTTGTGTGAGAATGATGAAAAGAAGAACAAAAGCATAGCTTTTGTATCTAATGCTGAAGAGGAGTCAGAAGCAGGATATACTGAAGGTGATGAAAGTATATCAGAAGCCTTAGCCATGCTTGGGAGACAGTTCAACAAGTTCGTGAAGAAGATTGATCAAAGAGGGAGACCTAATGTCAAGAACATCCCGTCTGACATCAGGAAAAGATCAACTTCTGAAGAAAAGTTCAACCAAGGCAAGGGAATCCAGTGTCATGGTTGTGAAGGGTATGGACACGTCAGAGCTGAATGTCCTACTTATCTCAAGATGAAACAGAAGGGGCTAACTATCACATAGTCTGAAGGAGATTCTGAAAGTGAATCTGATGGAGAATCTGCCAAACATGTTACTGCACTAACCAGTGTTTGTGCCTCTGATGATGACTCAAGTGCAGATGAACTGACCTTTGATGAACTTGCTGCAGCCTATAAGAAGTTGTGTACCACCAGTGCAGAAGTGCGTGCACAAGGAGAAAAGCAGAAGAACCTCATCAAGGAACTGGAAGATGAGAGACAGAAGCAACTGTCTATCATAGAGGGTCTAAATGGTGAGATAGCCCTGCTGACCTCCAAGCTGAATTAGATGACCAAATCCATCAGAATGATGAATAAGGGAACTGACATCTTGGAAGAGATCCTAAAGGTGGGACAGCAGTCTGGAACCAAATCTGGCCTAGGATTTGGGAAAAGATCCTCAGCTGAACACAAACGCCCAAAGGCAAAAGTTCAGAAGTTCAAGCGGAAGTCAAAGCCAATGTCTCAACATCGAGGAACTAGGATGAATGATCATCAGAAGAGGAAATACCAGGAGTGGAGGTGTCACCATTGTGGTAGGCTTGGTCATATAAAAGCCTTCTGCTACTGGATTCATGGTTTCCCTAACCAAGCCACGCGTGTCAGGCCTAAGCATAAATCATATAAGCGCTATGTTCCCATCAAGAAGCAACAATGGTATGCTAGGATAGCACACACTGCTCTAAGGGCTTCTACCAGAGAAGACTAGTACTTTGACAGTGGATGCTCAAGACATATGACTGGTATGGAAAATCTACTGGTGGATATTCAACCTCACACTACCAGCTATGTGACCTTTGGTGATGGTGTCAAAGGTAAAATAAAAGGTGTGGGTAAGCTGGACTGCTCTGGAGTTCCAAAACTGAATAATGTGTTGTTAGTAAGAGGACTAACTGCAAACCTCATCAGCATAAGTCAGCTGTGTGATCAAGGGTTTCATGTTCAGTTTACTAAGGAGCTTTGCATTGTGGCTAATGGTGACAATCAGGAAGTTATGAGAGGAACCAGGTCCAAAGATAACTGTTATCTGTGGGAACCTAAAGTCTCTAACTTTTCTACAATATGCTCCTCAACCACGGAAGAACAGGAGGTGAAGATGTCGCATAGACGTCTTGGACATCTCCACTTAAGGGGAATGAAGAAGATTATATCCAAGGAAGCAGTCAGAGGGATCCCAAAGCTGCTTATTGATGAAGGAAGAGTCTGTGGTGAATGCCAGGTGGGCAAGCAAACCAAGATGTCACATCCGAAGCTGGGACATCCTACAACTTCCAGAGTTCTGGAACTGTTGCATATGGACTTAATGGGACCTATGTAGGTTGAAAGTCTTGGTGGGAAGAGATATGCCTACGTGGTGGTTGATGACCATTCCAGATACACGTGGATAAGCTTCATCAGAGAGAAGTCAGATACATTTGATGTCTTCAAAGACCTGTGCATCAGACTTCAAAGGGAAAATGACAGTTGTGTGGTCCGAATTAGGAGTGATCATGGTACGGAGTACAAGAATTCCAAGTTTGATGAGTTTTGCTCGTCTGAAGGAATAAGTCATGAGTTCTCATCCCCTATAACTCCCCAGCAGAATGGGATAGTTGAAAGAAAAAATAGAACTATTCAAGAATCTGCCAGAGCAATGATTCATGCAAAGAAGCTCCCCATGCACTTTTGGGCTGAAGCAATGAATACCGCGTGCTATGTTCACAACAGAGTCACCTTGAGAAAAGGAACCTCCTCCACTCTGTATGAAATATGGAAAGGCAGAAAACCTACTGTGAAGTACTTTCATATCTTTGGAAGTAAATGCTACATTCTCACAGATCGTGATCAGAGAAGAAAGCTAGATCCGAAAAGTGATGAGGGTATATTTCTGGGATACTCCACTAACAGCAGAGCCTACAGAGTGTTCAACTACAGGACCAATGTCCTGATGGAATCCATAAATGTTATTGTGGACGATAAAGAGGAAGGAACCGATGTCATGGAGGATGTTGAAACATTCCTGACAGTTCAACTGACATTCCAGTCAAGTCTGAAGAAGTAGAGGAACCTCCTCCTGAATGTGAAGTAGATGCAACCACCAAAGTGCCATCTATCAGAATTCAGAAAGACCACCCTAAGGATCTTATCATAGGGGATCCCAATAGTGGTGTGACTACCAGGTCACGGGGAATAAGCTCAAATTCCTTCTTTGTATCCAAGGTTGAACCAAAAAATGTGAAAGAAGCCCTGACTGACGAATACTAGATCATTGCCATGCAAGAGGAACTTGAGCAGTTCAAAAGGAATGAAGTACGGGAGCTAGTTCCAAGACCTGAAGGGACCAACATCATTGGTACCAAGTGGATCTACAAAAACAAATCTGATGAGAAAGGAGTAATTACTAGGAATAAGGCAAGACTAGTGGCTCAAGGATACACTCAAGTTGAAGGAGTATATTTTGATGAGACATTTGCTCCAGTGGCTAGGCTTGAGTCCATCAGATTGCTGTTAGGGGTAGCATGCATCCTGAAGTTTAAACTATTCCAAATGGATGTGAAGAGTGCATTCTTGAATGGATACTTGAATGAAGAAGTCTTTGTGGAACAACCTAAAGGGTTCTGTGATCCTAACCAACCTAAGCATATATACAAGTTGAGGAAAGCCTTGTATGGGTTGAAACAAGCACCTAGAGCATGGTATGAAAGGTTGACCGAATTTCTAACCTCAAATGGATACAGAAAAGGTGGAATAGATAAAACCTTGTTTGTGAAGGATGAAGACGGCAAAATCATGATTGCTCAAATCTATGTGGATGATATAGTCTTTGGTAGAATGTCAGAACAAATGGTTCAACAATTTGTTCACCAGATGCAATCTGAGTTTGAAATGAGTCTAGTTGGAGAACTGACCTATTTCCTTGGAATGCAAGTAAACCAAATGGAGGACTCTATGTTTCTCTCCCAAAGCAAGTATGCCAAGAACATAGTTAAGAAGTTTGGTATGGATAATGCTAGGCACAAGAGGACTCCTGCGCCTACTCATCTGAAGTTAACCAAAGATGATGGAGGGCCTGGTGTTGATCAATGCTTGTATAGAAGCATGATAGGAAGCCCACATTACCTAACTGCAAGTAGACCTGACATTTCTTATGCAGTTGGAGTATGTGCTAAATACCAAGCAGAGCCTAAAGTGAGCCACTTGAATCAAGTCAAAAGGATTCTCAAGTACATCAATGGGACTTGTGACTATGGGATGCTGTATTCACATGGGTCTGAACCTGTCCTATCTGGGTACTGTGATGTTGACTGGGCTGGGAGTGCTGATGACAGAAAAAGCACATCAGGTGGATGTTTCTTCTTAGGAGACAATCTCATATCTTGGTTCAGCAAGAAGCAGAATTGTGTTTCTCTGTCCACTGCAGAGGATGAATACATAGCTGCTGGAAGCAGTTGTTCCCAACTGGTTTGGATGAAACAGATGCTCACTGAGTATAATGTCACTCAAAATGTCATGACATTGTTCTGTGATAATCTCAGTGCAATCCATATCTCCAAGAATCCCATCCAACACAGCAGGACCAAACATATTGACATTAGGCACCACTTCATCAGAGATCTGGTGGAAGACAAGGTGATCACTTTGGTACATGTAGCCACGGACCTTCAACTGGCTGACATATTTACAAAGGCTCTGGATGCTACTCAGTTTGAAAACTTAAGGAGGAAACTGGGAATATGTCTCTCTGAGACCTTATAGCAACCACTAATGTTTGGGATGTATTGTTTAATATCTCTGCCTATTAAACAATTGGGACTATGCTCTGATTGTTCAACAGATCACAACTATGCTACTTGCAACAAGTGTGGCTACAAGAGGGTAAGGAGACACCCTACCGTGAGAAGGCCAATGTACCTGCAGGAGTTCAAGGATGTTGTTCATGCAGGAGTGGTTCTGGATGTCAGAAACAAAATCATGGCATCTGATATGGTGGTACCTTCTGTAAAGCAAAAGTGGGTGATTACTTGATCAAAGTTGTGAAGCAAGATCAAGTGGATGCTAACTTGGTTGAAACTGTGGAGTAAAACCAAGTCTGTAACTCTGTCATTATTCTCTGGTTTTGTTGTTGGCTTTGGCAACATTTTTGACAAAAAGGGGGAGTAATAACCACCACCCCTGACAAACAGAGTGGATCTCTACAACAGACTCTCGTGACAGATTCCCTCCCCTGCAGCTACTGTGTGTTGAAGTTTAGATTTAACTTCTGTATGTGTGTGCTGTTGTGTGAAGTTTTTCTTTAACTTCCATGTGTGTGAGTGTGCTGCCACTCTGAGTGTATTAGCTAGTATTATTTCCTGCTAGGTGTGTGATTCCGCTGCTATGAACTCTGTTATGGGGATCAAAGTGTTTTAGCCAAAAATTTGCCAAAGGGGGAGTTTGTAGGTGTTTAATTGGCTGCATTATATGGTAAAACACTAGCTGGTTACAAATGTCTTGACTGATGTCATGACATGGTATGTATGTGTGACTACATTGTAAGTTAGAATATCTAACTGTACTCTGATGTCTTGACTGATGTCATGACACACTTGAGTAGTTACTGCAGGATTAGCTAACACAGGATTTATTGAATGTCAAACTGGATGCTGTGACATTCATACCTGTCAACAGATACTAAGGAATAAAACAGCTGGTGTTCTGTTAGAACTTAGTATTTATTTCCAGTCTGGAAAGACCAGACCTGGCATAAGGCCTACTGACTGAATGTCAAATTGGATGTTATGACATTCATTATTGACAGCAGCTACTGAACATTAGACAGAGTGGTGTTCTGCTATACTTCAGCATGTAACTTAGTTTGTTCTTCAAGAGAATAACAGAACTAACTTAAGGCCAAATGTGTAAATGTTAAGTTGGACACTTTAACATTTATTAATGTAAGTTGTTACTGTAGTATGGTCATTTTGATCATGTACAGGTCAGCAAAATTGTACAGTTTGTTTTCTGGAAAAACAGACTCAGCATATGGACCTTGATGTCAAGCTGAATGTCGTGACATTCATTCCTGACAGCATATGCTATATTGTAGGTTGTTCAGTTTTCTGTTTCAGCTTTTCTTGGGCTATTCTTCAGGAAGTCAACAACTTAGAGAAAAACCAGGAAACCAACAACCAAGTTACATTTAATGAACCTAACAAATAGCTTATTTGTTAGTAACCTAAATGTTGAATTTATGGGAACTCGTGTGACCTTAAATTCAGGAGAATACAGGTACAAAAGCCCAGGTACTGCAATATAAAAAGGAAGGCGTTCCTTCATTCAGTTTCGGGGATTTTGAGGCGTGAAGATTAAGTGTGTCCATCATACTTCACTGCTGTATTTTTGTGAGTCTTGTATTAGACATATCTTGTAAGCCAAGCCATTGTCACATTGATGATTGCTTTGGTATAGGGTGTTCATTGAGTTGTAAGTGTTGTGTCACTCAAAGCTTTTAAGCGTGAGTGCTGTGTATCTTGATTAAAGCTGTGAAGCACAATCAAGAGTTGTTTGAAGTGTGACTTCAAATTGTCTTTAATATTGATTAAAGGTAGTAATCACTGAGGTGATTGAGGGGGAGTGAGTAGGAACTCTGATCTTAGTGTAAGATTGAAATTGCATTGGGTAGGGATTAAGTGATAAGTTGTAAACGGGTGAGTTTAGCTTTGAATTGATACTACTAATAGTGGATTTCCTCCCTGGCTTGGTAGCCCCCAGATGTAGGTCATGTTGGACTGAACTGGGTAAACAATCACTTGTGTTATTTACTGCACTTACGTTTAAGTTCTGCATAATTCCTGTCTGTGCAGAATTGGATGTCATAACAACCCGTGTGACATCTAAAGTCTGATAACTAGAATTTAAATAAGAAGCATATCAATGATGCCAATGAAACTGCTTGCCTCATGCTAGCTACCATGAACTCAGAGTTGCAAAAGCAACATGAGAATATGGCAGCATTCGATATGATCAAACACCTGAAGATGCTCTATCAAGAGCAAGCAAGGCATGAAAGGTTTGAAGTTTCAAAAGCCCTTTTTCAAGGCAAGTTAGCTGAGGGAGCCCCTGTAGGTCCCCATGTGCTCAAGATGATTGGGTATGTGGAAAACCTTGAGAGGTTGGGTTTTCCCCTCGGAAAGGAACTTGCGACTGATTTGATCTTGCAATCTTTGCCAGATAGATTCAGTCAATTTATCTTAATTTCAATATGAGTGATATAGACAAATCTCTTCCTTAACTGCTAGCCATGTTAAGAACTGCTGAGCAGAATCTGAAGTCAAAAGGGAAGTCCATTCTGATGATCGGAAATGGAAAGAGATAGAATAAAAGACCCACCAAGCAGGGTGATAAAGGTAAAGGCAAGGAAGTTGCCAAACCCAAACCCATTGTTGCTTCTTTGAAGCCTAGTGGAGGCATAACAAAGGAAGGCACCTGCTTCCATTGCGGTAAGACCGGACACTGAAAGAGAAACTACCCAAAGTACCTGAAAAATAAGAAGAATGGAGTAGAGACTTCAACTTCAGGTAATTTTGTTATTGAAATTAATTTATCTACTTTTGCATCATGAGTATTAGATACTGGATGCGGTTATCACGTTTGTACCAATGTGCAGGTGAAGTTGACCTATGAGTTGGCAATGGAGCAAAGGTTGCTGCTTTAGCCGTAGGAACTTATGTATTGACTTTACCTAGTGGTTTAATAATTCAGTTAGAGAACTGTTATTATGTACATGCAATTAGCAGGAATATTATTTCCGTTTCTTGTTTGGACAAGTTTGGTTTTTCATTTATAATAAAGAACAATTATTGCTCAATTTATTTGAATGATATATTCTACGCTACTGCACAAATGAACAATGGACTATATGTCCTTGATCTTGAAATGCCTATTTATAACATTAATACTAAAAGGATGAAATCTAATGAGTTAAATCCAACTTACCTTTGGCATTGTCGATTAGGCCACATAAATGAGAAATGCATTTCCAAACTCCATAAAGATGGACTCTTGGACTCTTTTGATTATGAATCATATGAGACATGCAAATCTTGGTTAATTGGAAAGATGACAAAGTCTCCATTCACAGGAAAAGGTGAAAGAGCTAATGATCTTTTAGCCCTCCTACATACTGATGTATGTGGACCACTGAACATACCAGCCAGAGGAGGTTTTCAGTACTTCATCACATTTACTGATGATTTCATTAGATATGGTTATGTGTATTTAATGAAACAAAAATCAGAGTCCTTTGAAAAGTTCAAGGAATTCAAGAATAAAGTACAAAACCAACTAGGTAAGAATATTAAAACTCTTCGATCATATCGAGGCGGTGAGTATTTAAGCCTAGAGTTTGATGACCATCTGAAAGAGTGTGGGATCTTATCCCAACTTATTCCTCCTGGAACACCCCAATGGAACGGTGTATATGAGAGAAGAAATCGAACCCTGTTAGACATAATCCGATCCACGATGAGTCACGTCGATCTTCCAAACTCCTTTTAGGGACATGCACTATTGACAGTAGCTTACACACTTAACCGTGTTCCATCCAAAAAGGTTGAGAAGACACCATATGAGATATGGAGTGGTAAGAAACCACATATGTCTTACATGAAGATTTGGGGTTGCGAAGTTTATGTGAAACGACAAATTTCAACAAGCTTGGCCCAAATCTGACAAATGCTTATTTGTGGGGTATCCTAAAGAAACAAGAGGGTATTACTTCTACAATCCTTCTGAGGGAAAAGTGTTTGTCACTCGAACTGGAGATTTCCTAGAAAAGGATTTTATTTCCAAAGGACTCAGTGGGAGGAAAGTAGACCTTGTAGAAATTTGAGAATCATAAAGCATTCATACACCTATGGAGGAATTAGAGCAGGAAATACAAGTAGTTGTGGAAGAGCAACCTGCTCAAGTAGAACAAGACCAGCGTAGGTCAAGCAGGATACGTCACCTACCTGAGAAATATGGATATCTCATAACTTATCAAGCTGATGTATTACTCATGGATCAAGATGAGCCTGTGACCTACCAAGAGGCTATAACTAGTCCCGAGTCTAAGAAGTGGCTAGAAGCCATGAAATCTGAAATGGATTCCATGTACATAAACACAGTTGGGACCTTGGTAGAACATCCTGTAGGAGTTAACCCTATAGGATGCAAGTGGATCTTCAAAAATAAGACTTACATGGATGGTAAAGTACAAATCTATAAGACAAGACTGGTTGCAAAAGGATATAAACAAATTCATGGGGTTGACTATGATGAAACCTTTTCACCAGTTGCAATGCTTAAATCTGTTCGGATTTTACTTGCTATCGCTGCATATCATGATTATGAAATATGGCAGATGGATGTCAAAAATGCTTTCCTTAATGGGAATATTCTTGAGGATGTGTACATGACACAACCTGAAGGATTTGACATACCAGAAGAATCCCAAAAGCCATGTAAGTTACGAAGACCAATCTATGGATTGAAGTAAGCTTCCAAAAGCTGGAATCTTCGTTTTGATGAAACAGCAAAACAATATGGATTCATAAAGAACGAAGATGGGCCTTGTATCTACAAGAAGGTTAGTGGGAGCATGATCGTTTTCCTGGAATTATATGTAGATGACATATTACTCATTGGAAACGATGTCCCTACCCTACAACAAGTAAAGTCTTGGTTGGGGAAATGCTTTTCTATGAAGGACCTAGGTGAAGCAGCCTATATATTAGGAATCAGAATATATAGAGATAGATCATAAAAACTGCTTGGCCTAACTCAGAGTACATACATAGACAAAGTGCTGAGACGCTTTAATATGCATGATTCCAAGAAAGGATTCATACCTATGCAACATGGCATGTGTCTATCAAAAACACAATCCCCTTAAAATAAGGAAGAAAGGGATCGCATGAATAAGATTCCATATGCATCTGCAATAGGATCTATCATGTATGCCATGTTATGTACTCGACTATATGTCTCGTATGCTTTAAATGCAACGAGTAGGTACCAATCTGATCCCGGTGATGCTCATTGGGTAGCTGTCAAGAATATCCTTAAGTATTTGAGAAGGACTAAGGACTCATTCTTGATATATGGGGGTCCGGAAGAGCTTGATGTAATTGGATACACCAATGCTAGCTTCCAGACAAATAAGGATGACTTTAAATCATAATTTGGTTATGTGTTTTGCTTAAACGGTGGCGCTGTGAGCTGGAAAAGTTCAAAGCAAGATACAGTTGTTGATTCTACAATCGAGGCCAAGTATATTGCTGCCTCAAGTGCAGCAAAGAAAGCTGTTTGGATCAAAAGTTCATTAGTGAACTTGGCATAGTTCCTAGCATTGTGGATCCCATTGGTCTCTATTGTGATAATAATGGTGCTATCGCACAAGCTAAGGAGCCTAGATCTCACCAACGATCCAAACACATACTTAGGCGTTATCACCTCATTCGAGAGATAATAGATAGAGAAGATGTAAAAATATGCAGAGTACCTACACTTGACAATAATGTTGACCAACTGACAAAGCCTCTTGCGCAGCAGAAACATGATGGTCATACTAGATCTATGGGCATTAGGGGTATGCCTGATTGGCTCTAGTGCTAGTGGGAGATTGTTGGTGTAAGCCCTAGAGGCCAATACTTTTAGTACTTGGATTGAATTATTTATTAATAATAAAAGGCTTTTTCTTTATTATGGTTGTTTAATAAAGTCTATAAAATAGCTGGTCCGTTTAATGTATCAAGTGTGACTTAATCATGAGATCACATTAAACATAAGGAAGTTATTCTTAAAGTATCCGTAGTCGAGCCTTATTGTGAAATGGGATAACATTAAAGCATTAAGAATATTATGTATATAGACTGATGATCACATCTCATGTATCATGGATAAGGAGTTATCAAGTCTTAAACATAGGTATGAATATTAAGAGTAATATTTATACTGGATTGACCCGCTATGAGAATACTATATAGAATGTTATGCAAAGTGTCATAAGTTATTCTCATGGTGATAATGGTGTATACCACCCTTCGACCTGAAACCACTATGGACCCTAGATGTAGAGTCGAGTGCCTTATTGCTGATCAACCGTTGTTCATAACTAGATGACCATACAGACAGTAAATGGGTACTCCATGAAGCATGCTAAGGGACATGAGTGACCTAGATGGAATTTGTCCATCCTGCGTAACAAGATAAATGTCTATGGGCCCAATATTGAACTGGACAAGGATGACACGGTCTATGCCTTGTGTTCAATATAGACATAAGGGCAAAAGGGTAATTGTACACATAAGTATTATCACAAAAGGATTTGTCAGATCACATGACATTTTCGTGTCTTAGGTAGTAGTGATGTGTTGCTAGATACCGCTCACTATTTATTATGTTAAATACGTGATTTAACATAATTGCCAATGCCGCGAAAACCTACAGGGTCACACACAAAAGGACGGATTGATGAGAGATAGAGTAACTAAGGAACACCGTAAGGTACGGTGCACTTAAGTGAATTGTAGGACATCGTAAGGTACGGTGTACTTAAGTAGAATATGAAATATGGTAAGGTACCACACGCTTAAGTGATTTTGGCATATTATAAGATATGGGCCACATACACTTAAGTGGGTCTTTTAGCTTGCAGCCAACACAAGTGGTTCTATAAATAGAACCCCTATGCAGAAGTATTAGGGCAGTTGCGATTTCGTTTCTGTCTCTCTCTCACTCAAAGCCTTCATTCGTAACAGCTAGCACTGAGATTGAAGTAATCAGTTCGTGTGGACTGAGTAGAGGCGTTGTCATCATTCAACGTTCGTGATCGCTCCGTAGATCTGCATCAAAGGTTTTGATCATCACAAGAGGTAACGATTCTATCACTGATCATGCCCATTTGTAAGGATCACTAAAGGAGATTTTTTTTTAAATTCCGCTGCATTTTGGATCGCCTTTCTCCTTCAGGGTGAAGAAGAGAGCAAGAGAATTCAAGATGCCATATGCTTATGAAAGACCTATGTCTGTAGTAATGGTTAAATCACCCACTATTAAAGTCATAGAGGAGTTGCAAGAGTCTTCGGATAAGATGAAGCAAGAGAGTGATGATTGGGAAGACAAATTTCACACCTCACACCTTGAGAAGATAGATTTGTGAGAGAAATTGAAGGAAAAGGATAACTTAGTAGAATTGTTTGAGCAACATGCTGTGAAGAGATCAAGAGACCAAGAGGATTTATTTTCCTCTAGCATTTCATCTACTCATCTTCCTACTTTTGGTGGTTGGAAAGGCATTGTAGACCAGCTCGTGATGGAGAAGGATGTTATGAAAAGCAACTATGAAAAAGAGATCAAAAGACTTCGTAAGAAGTATCAGCTTGGAGTTAGGTCGTCATCGGACATGATTCCATAGAGCTAGTTTCTTTCCGTTTATAATCATTGAAGTTGTATTTATGATTGTAATCCTTTACATTATTAATAAAATGAGGTATTTTTAGTACTTCAAAACGCGTTATTCCCTTTATGATGTTTTCAATTTATGTCTTAAAGTTCCTTGAAAAATAATAATAATAACATTCACATTTGCATTTGCATATCATGTATCATCTTGGTCTGGCTTTAAGTAAGTTTGCCAAGGGTATTATTTCTTTCTTGGTCTTCATCCAGACAAGTTGTCTCACCGGTACAATACTTGAGCTAATCAACTAAAGAAGATTATCGTCTAGAGCTAGAGAATTGTGAACTCCGTGAAGAGGTGACTACTTTGAGGTACCATTATGAAAGGCTTATTGCTATGATGGAAACTCTGGTGGTTGCTCAGAATCAGCCACTACCTCCTTCTCAGACTCCACTTCAGAGGACTATGATTTTCGAAATTGTCTCTAAACCTATTTCTATGGCTCCAGTCAGTGCTCCGCGGCACCACATGCCTTTTGGTTTCCCTTGGGGCATGCCTCCTAACTTTGTTCCTGAAGGGTATCACCCCATTGTTGAAGTTCCTATGGCTTAACCGGTTATGTCAGTACCGCCTCCCGTGGTTCATCTTGCTCCTTATGTCGAAGAACCTATTTTCATGCTGACCAGAGTGAAATTGTTGGAGTCTACGAAAGGACGGACGAGTTTCAAGATCAGTTTCAAGCTATGCAGAAAGAGATTCAGGCTTTGAGAGGGAAAAATTTGTTTGGGAAGAATGCTCATGATCTGTGCTTAGTTCCTAATGTGAAGATTCTGCACAAGTTCAAAGTTCCAGATTTTGAGAAGTATAAGGGAAACTCTTGTCCTTTGAGTCATTTGGTGATGTACGCTCGTAAGATGTCGACTCATACTAACAACCATCAATTATTGATCCACTACTTTCAAGATAGTTTGACTGGTGCCGCTTTGAAGTGGTACATGAGACTTAAGAGCACTCAGATTCGAATGTTCAATGACCTAGGTTAGCCTTTCGTTCGTCAGTACAAGTATACTGTCGAAATGGAACCGATCAACTCATGTTATGTCCCAAAAGGATAAAGAAACTTTCAAGGAGTACGCGCAGAGATGGCGCGAGATTGCTGCGCAGGTCTGTCCTCTGTTGGAATAGAAGGAAATGACAAAGCTGTTTTTGAAGAAGTTGAGTCCATTTTACTATGAACGGATGGTTGAAAATGCTCCTAGTCATTTTACCGAGATGGTAAATACGGGTTTGAGATTAGAAGAATGTGTCAGTGAGGGACGATTGAAAGATGGTGGTTCATCTGACAATTCCAAAAAGTATGGGAATGGGTTACCCAAAAAGAAATAACATGATGTTAACGCTATCTCGCAAGAGAAATGTAGTAGATCTCCGAGGAACAGTTAACACCATCAGCATGTGGCGTCAGTTACTCAAGTTATTAATTTTGCCTCGGCTGTTCAAGCAGCACCAAGTTATCAACCGCGTTTTCAACAATGTACAAATCAATAGAATCAACAGAATCGTGCCCAGAGGCCCGTACAATTTGATCCAATTCCAATAACCTATACAGAGTTATTTCCTGCTTTAATACAGAAGAGTTTGGTACAAACAAGAACTCCACCAGCTGTTCTGAAAGAGCTTCTGTGGTGGTATAAACCAGATCATCATTGTGCATTCCACCAAGGAGCACCCGATCATGATATTGAAAATTGTTTTTCTTTGAAAGCTGAGGTGAGAAGGTTAATGCATATTGGTATTTTATCTTTTGAAGATACTGGTCCCAATGTACAAGTCAATCCGTTGCCCAAACATGGTGGCGTAACTGTGAATATGGTCAAAGGATGTCCTAGAAAATACCTAGTTTTTGAAGTCAATCTGATCAGAAGATCCTTGTTCAAAATGCACGCAACTTTGTGCGAGTTGAGATATTATGAGTATGACCATGCTTCATGCCATATTTGTTCCAGAAATCCCCGAGGGTGTGTTGTGGTGAAAAAAGACTTACAAGAAATGCTAGAATAAAATCCCCGTTTTAATATCCTAGAACCAGTTGTGGTTGCGTATAAAGGTCATAAGTATGTTGTTTCTCCGTTGGTAATTCGTTTGGCGGGTTCTACACCCTACGAATCTTATAAATATGCTTCTTATCAGTACAATGCTACCATGTTGAAAGATGGTAAAAAGGTGGCTATTCCTTCTTTTTCATTTGTTGTGAACATTTCTGATGTAAGTAGTGTGACCTGAAGTGGTCGAGTACTTGTTGTTGCAACTCCTAGAGGAACTGAAGTTGTGATGATAGAGAAGCCAACTCAATAGAAAACTCCAGTTATGAAAACTGGCCAGTCCAGCATTGCGAATCAGAGTCCTGATCAAGATGAAATGTTGAAATTGATTAAGAAGAGTGATTTCAATGTGGTGGACCAGTTATTGCACACCTCGTCTAAGATATTCGTATTATCTTTACTGATGAGTTCAGAAGCTCATCGAGAGGCTTTGTAGAAGATCCTACAGCAAGCCTATGTGGACCACGATGTAACATTGATCAATTTGATGGAATTGTGGCCAATATTACCGCATGTAATAATCTGAGCTTCAGTGATATAGAGTTGCCCGATCAAGGGAGGAACCATAATTTGGCTTTGTATATCTCTATGAACTATCAGGAAGATGCCATGTCCAATGTGCTGGTGAACTTTAGCTCTTCTCTGAATGTTTTTCCCAAGTCCACTTTGTCCAAACTTTCTTATCAAGGTGCTCCGATGAGATTCAACAGGGTTGTTGTGAAGGCTTCCAATGGCTCGAGGAAGACCATAATTGCGGAGGTTGACCTCCCAATGAAGATAGGTCCAGCATTATTTCATATCACTTTTCAAGTGATGGATATTCATCCCGCCTACATTTGTCTCTTAGGACGTCATTGGATTCATGAGGCAGGGGCAGCGACATCAACTCTCCATCAGAAGTCGGAGTTTGTAAAGAATGGGAAGTTAGTGATCATGGGTGGCGAGAAGGCCATGTTGGTGAGTCATATCTCTTCATTTTCGTACATTGATGCCGATGAAGCTGAGGGAACATCGTTTCAAGCTCTTTTTGTTGATAATATTGCTACTAGGAAGAATGGGGAACCCATGGCATCTTTGAAAGATGCTCAACATGTGGTGGAGAATGGTCAATCTGCTATATGAGAACAAGTTGTTAAGCTTGCCGAGAACAATAATAAAGTTGGTTTGGGCATTTCACTCGATTCAACCCAAATAGATTTAAAGCGAATTCAGGAAGTGTTTCACATTGTTGGATTTATTCATTCCAAAGATCAGTCTGTTGCCGCAATCTTAGAAGACAATAAAGATCAAGAAGCGCCAAACCTTGTGACGCATGGATCGATATTCCAAAATTAGATTGTTGTTGATATTACTTATGTTATTCACTAGTCAAAGTAATATGTTTTTATGTTATTTTCCAAAATCCTTTCACTATGCCCAAGGTGAAAGTGAATCTATGTGGGCTTTGTTTTAGATTTTATCATCATTAATAAAATGTTATTTCGTTTATCCCTATTATGTTTTTTATTTTTGATTCTTTTGAAAAATGGTAACAAAAAAATCAAGATAATAATCGCTATTATATTTGCATCACAATGTGCATTTATTTGTTCATATTATAAAATCAAGCATAAAATCATTGTGCAGATTAATTATTCAACCCATTAAAAACAATGACCCTATGCCCTCTCCCAAATTTCAATTCCCTATTTTTAAAATGGAAGAAGAGGGTGATGAAGAGATTCCTGATAAGATTTCTCATTTGATTGAGCACGAGGAAAAGGCTATTTAGCCTCATAAAGAGCCGTTGGAAGTGATTAATCTGGGTTCTAAAAATAACAAGAGAGAAGTCAAGATTGGGGCATTGCTTTGTCCAGATGTTAAGAAGAGGATGGTAAAGCTTCTTAGAGAATACATGGATGTATTTTCTTGGTCTTATAAAGATATGCTAGGTCTTGATACTGATATTGTGGAGCATCGATTACCATTAAAGCCAGAGTGTCTGTCAGTTAAGCAGAAGTTGAGAAGAACTCATCCTGATATGGATGTCAAAATCCAAGAAGAGGTTCAAAAGCAGATTGATGTTGGTTTCCTTGTTACTTTTAAGTACCTTCAATGGGTGGCCAATATTATGCCTGTTCCAAAGAAGGATGGAAAAGTTAGGATGTGTGTTAATTATAAAGACTTGAACAAAGCTAGTTTGAAACGATGTTCTCCGGTTATAATCAGATCAAGATGGAACCCAAAGACATGGAAAAGACGACATTTATTACACCTTAGGGAACATTCTGCTATAGAGTGATGCCTTTCGGTTTAAAGAATGCGGTGCCACATACCAACGAGCCATGACTATCTTTTTCCACGACATGATGCACAAAGAGATAGAAGTCTATGTTGATGATATGATTGCTAAGTTAAATACAAAAGAAGATCATGTTGAAAATTTGTTGAAGCTATTTCAGTGGTTGAGTAAGTTTAAACTCCGGTTGAATCCTAATAAATGTACTTTCGGTGTCCATTCAGGAAAGCTGTTGTGTCAACCAGAAAGGAAATGAAGTAGATCCTGATAAAGTTAGAGTTATTCAAGAGATACCTACACCAAAGACAAAAAAGAAAGTCAGAGGGTTCCTCGGACATCTGAATTACATATCCAGATTTATATCTCACGTGACTGCCACGTGTGGGCCAATCTTCAAGCTTCTTCATAAAGATCAAGGTTGTGTTTGGACAGAGGACTGCCAGAAAGCCTTTGACAACATCAAGGAGTATCTTCTTGAACCTCATAACTTGTCTCCTCCAATGGAAGGAAAACCACTAATTATGTTTTTGATTGTGTTAGAAGAGTCCATGGGTTGTGTGATTGGATAACAAGATGAAATTGGTAGGAGGGAGTACTAAAGGAAAATTACGATCCAAAACGCAACGGAAATTAAAAAATTCTCCTTAGTGATCCTTACGAATGGGTATGATCAGTGATAGAAATCGTTACCTCTTATGGCGATTGAAACCTTTGATGCAGATCTAAGGAGTGATCACGAGCATTGAATTGTGACAACGCCTCTACTCATACCACACAAACAAATTCCTACAGTCTTAGTGCTAGCTGCTATGAATGAAGGCTTTGAGTGAGTGAGAGAGAGAGAGAGAGAGAAACAAAATCTCATCTAATGAAATGCTTCTGCACAAGGGTTCTATTTATAGAACAACTTGTGTGGATTGCAAGCTAAAAAGCCCACTTAAGTGTATGTGGCCCATATCTTATGGTATACTGAAAATAACTTTAGCGCGTGGTACCTTACCATATTTCGTATTCTACTTAATTCTGTAGCGGTAAATTCATGATCATCAAGCTATGGATGAGCTAGACATCAATAAAACCAGAGTCGCCACCGCGCTTTTATTGTTTCCAAGGGAAAAGGGAAAAGTATGAACAAAACCCGAAAGTAAGAAGTTTTCAAATCAAAACTAATAAAATGTCAGAGATTACAGGTAAGGGGGTTGGTTACACAAAGGGAAGGTGTTAGCACCCAAAGTGTCCTAGGTACTCCTAGGGACCCCTTTTTGTGTGCATATGTATTTGGTACAAAATGATGTCTATAAACAAATAGAGTGGGGGATGAGAAAAGAATTCATTAATTATATTTTTGTGTTTGACAAGACCTTCGGACTTGTGCCTACGTACCAACATAAAAATGAGGGATCAAAACCTCGTAGTTCGTGATACAAATTGCAAAGTGGATGAATTGCTTTTAACAAAAATTAATTTTGAAAGGCACAAAGGCCTAAAAATGGTTGAGTTAGTTCTTTTTTGTCTTTTTGAAAGTTTAAGTCAAGTTTAATTAAGTCTATTTACATGTTTTATTAAGAAAAGGAAGTTTGAAAATTCAATGGCATAAGGCCAAAGTTTCTATCTTTTTGCAAAGTGGTCAAAGTTTAGAACAAAACTAGTTCAAACAAAGAAAATTTTAAAAATGAGGGAGAGATTTTGAAATTAAAGAAATGGGGAGGAGATGAAGAGACTAATCCTATGCATAAAATTAAAAGTTAAGGGTTGAAAAGATCTGACCAATGGGTAGCAATCCAATAGGCAAGAATGTCAATAGAAACCCAAATTCCCTTGGACATTTAGTATCAAGCAACACACAAATGCACAATTATATCAATCTCAAAGAGCAAGGCATCAAATAAAGATAGCCACATCCAAGCTTAGCCACTCCATGATCTTCTTCAACATAGCTCATGTAACAGATGAATTCCACAAGTCACAAGTTCAAAATAACAGCTTCACAATGATCATGTTGCAGATGAACTCAAAGGGATCTTGAATGATGTATCAGATGAAGTTTCAAATTGCAATTACTTGGTTTCACAAAAGATGGCATTGGCCAAGTCTTTTAGCATTGGAATGTTTCCTAAGTTCTAAGTCCATTTGTCCAAGACCAAGTTAATAGTCCACACAAAAGTTTTTTTAGGATTTTTGTTGTTATTATGTACATTAATGGTCAAAGTCCAGAGACACAAACAAAGTATACACAAAATGGAATATATCACACAATATGGTCCAAGTGGACAAAGTGAAAATTGCATTAACATAAACAATTAGAATGGTATGAATAATGGCAAATGAATAAAGACTAAAATTAAATGACATTAAAGTAAATGGCTTGAATTTAAAACTTAGTTGTTAATGAGTTAGAAGTTAGTATTGTTTTGATTTTGCTTTTTATTTTTAAGTCATTCTTTGGAGAATACTCAACCCACTTATCACAAGCATGGATCCTTGAGCCAAGACATCTTCCAAAGGAAGGATAAAAGGCCAGGTTTCCACACAATACCATGAAAGAGGGGAGACTTACAATCTCAGTAACTAGAATGCTATGCCTTTTGTGTCACAAATTTAGCGCTATGTTCAGCAATCGTAATTGGACTTATGTAGAAGTCACAACTATTTGAGGTCGGGCAATAGAATTTTGGTGTTAATGTATGTTAGAGACATAGTATAATGGACTATGCTCATGAAACATACCACACACAAAAAAATATGCAAAAGAGGTGGTCTAATCTCATCCATACTTATGTTGATTTTTCAATCAACTAGCCTTAGGATTTTGAGATATCATAGGCCAAATGAGATAAATGCATAAAGAATGGGAATGAGATGAAGAGGGAGGGGAATGGATCAAAACTCAAATTGGACAAAGGAGGACTTTTACCAAATTAATATCATCCATTCATTTTGGGAAATGGAATGTACATTTCATCAATCCCCTAAATCCAATTATATTAACTTGACAAAGTCAAATCAACCTTGACCAAGGCCCAACAACAAGAGTCAAACTCAAACAAATCATCACAACTTTTGCTTCTGGCGGGCATTCTGGCTTCAACGACAATCTATGCTCCACAATCTCAGAATCCAAACCAGGCATGTCTTGATAGGAATAAGCAAACACATATGAATACCCTCGAAGAAGATCAATCAACCCCTTCTTGACATCTGGACACAATCGAGATCCAATCTTAACTTCCTTCACATCATCATTGGAACCCAAGTTGACTAACTCAATCTGCTCTTTGAACGTCTGAATGGTCTTTTCATCTTGCTTAAGAAGACGAGATAATTCATCACTCACTTCTTCATCACTTTCCTCCTCGACCTCAAACAAGGGGAATTCAAAATTTGGAGAAGGAGAAGGATCATTCTATTCAATGGGGTTAGGAACCAACCTGCATAATGATTTTATATTTTGATTTTAGAGAAGTGGATTTGTGACCAAATATTATGCAGATGGACAATTATATTGTTTATTTATGTTTTTTCGTGATTACCATTTTCTGAATAAAGAAAAAAGTAAAAATAAAACATCATAGATGTGGATGAATATAATTAATTTTATTAATGATCAATTTGAAAATGCCCAAACAATGTTCACTTCTCCCTTAGGCATAGGAGAAGGATTTTGAAAACATATAAAAGCAATTAATTAGATCGATGCAAAATAAAAGGAACATCAACAGCAGTTCAATTGTTGCAAGCCTTTCCATGCGTCACAAAATTGGTGCAGTCTTCCTCTTCGTCATCCCCTAGCATAACAGCTAAGTTTTGTTCATTTCCATGAATGAACCCTCCGCTACGGAAGCTAAGTTACATATCTTCAGACCTTGAAGTTGATGAACCTTTCTGGAACCCTAAAGCGGTTCTTCCTTTGTTGTCGGAGACCTCTACCATGTGCCCCCACTGATCAACATTACCTTCTTCAACAATCTTCTTGGCATCTTTCAATGAGGACATAGGTACCCGAACTCTCTTTTTAGCAGCAATAGATAAGACCTGGAGCGGAGTTCCAACCTTATCCTCAACTTCAACATAAGAGAAAGATGACAGGTGGCTAACCAACAGCGCCTTCTCCCCACCAACAATCACAAGCTTCCCATTCTTAACAAATTTAAGTTGCTGATGCAAAGTGGAGGTAACAACTCCTGCTTCATGGATCCATGGCCTTCCCAACAAGCAACTGTAGGCCGAGTGAATATCAATTACTTGAAAAGTAATTTGAAAATCACTTGGACCTATCTTAACTGGAAGGTCCACTTCACCAATAACCGTTTCGCCCGAACCGTCAAAAGCTTTGAAGATTGCACCGCTATACCTCATAGGCGCTCCTTGGTATGATAGCTTGGACAAAGTTGACTTCGGTAGTACATTCAGTGACGACCCGGTGTCAAGAAGCATATTTGACAAAGCATCTTCTTTGCGGTTCATAGAAATGTGCAAAGCCAGATTATGATTTCTGCCCTCCTCGGGGAGTTCTTCATCATAGAAGCTAAGATTATTGGAAGAAGTGATGTTAGCCACGATATGATCGAATTGATCCACTGTAACATCATGTTCTACAAATTCTTGTTCCAAAACTTTCTGCAATGCTTCTCTATGCACTTTAGAATTCATGAGCATAGACAACACTAATATTTTTGAGGGGGTTTGGAGCAACTGCTCTACCACATTGAACTCACTTCTCTTGATCAAACAAAGTACCTCATCATCATCGTTAGACTTAAAATTGTTTGATTCACCAGACTTACCCTTTGAAGTACCAACTGGATCTACAACAGGCACTTCCACCTTCTTTCCAACAACTGATTCTTTCTTATCCTTCAGGAACATCGGCCCAAACACTCGACCATTGCGGGTCACCTTGGTAACACCATCAATGCTCACCACAGAGTTAGTCGTAGGTAACGGGACCTCTTGACCACCTTCTATCATTATAGCATTATACTGGTATGGTACAACTTTATCGGATGAATACGGGACTGGGCCCTCTAACCGTATAACCAACGACGATACTAATCTATTGCTGACATTGTTATTGTTGTTGTTGTCGTACTGAATTACCAATCTCTTTGGCTGCTTGAAAATGGGCACTATGAAATTCACTTCGTCATCTACATGATGGGATTGAACAATTTGAATCATGCCTTCATCCATCATTCATTGGACGTCCCTTTTCACAACTTCACAACCCCTTGAATTAATACTACAAACAACACAACCATCATGGTCATGCTCACAATCACTCACCATAAAAATGTCCTTATGCATCTGCACCAAGGATCCCCGGATAAAACGAACATCAAGTACCTTAAACTCGCCAGGACAACCATCCACCATATTCACAAAAGAGTTCCCATGAGCGGGTAGTGGAATTGCTTTCACATTCGGTGCACGGTCCTCGAAGGACACCATTCCACTCTTCATCAGCTTCTGAACATCATACTTGAGCGGATAGCAGTTCTCAATGTCATGGCTGGGTGCTCCTTGATGAAAAGCATAACGGAGCTCAGGCTTGTACCACCATGAAAGTGGTTCTGGAATTTACATCGAGTTTCTTGGTTGGATTAGGTTCTTGAGAACCAAAGACAGGTATCATTCTGCATAAGACATATGAATTAGGTCAAAAGAGACCTTCTTCCTCTCAAAGTTTTGTTGATGATGATTGTTGTTGGTATTCCTGTTGTTATAGGTGTTTTCTCGTTGTTGTGGTTGTTGTTGTTGACGTTGTGGTTGTTGAACTGGTGTTGATTGTTGATTAGAAAATATAGGGATAACTGAAGATACTTGATGATGATTTTGACGGGATGGTTGATTCCTTCTTATCTGAGGCCTCCTCTGCCTCCCACTGCTTATTGCATTCTCTTCATTGTCCCTCTTCTTCCCAAAATTGCTGCATATCTCTTACTCGAAAATGTTTCATCTTTCGACAAACTTCCCTCTCGGACTCCTTCCTCAATCCTCATCCCCATGTTTACCATTTCGGTAAAGTCACTGGGGGAACTAGCAATCATTCGTTCATAATAAAATGAACTCAGAGTTTTCAGAAAGATCTTTGTCATCTCTTTTTCCTCCAAAGGAGAAGTTATCTGGGCAGCCAATTCCCTCCATCTCTGCGCATACTCTTTAAACGTCTCCTTATCCTTCTGAGAAATAGACCTCAGTTGGTCTCTATCAGGAGCCATGTCCATGTTGTACTTATATTTATTGACAAAAGCCTCTCCCAAGTCATTGAAAGTATGAACGCTTGCACTGTCTAATCCCATATAGCATCTGAGCGCAGCACCGATCAGACTGTCTTGGAAGTAGTGAATCAACAATTGATCATTGTCAGTCTGGGTAGACATCTTGCGAGCATACATCACTAGATGACTGAGTGGACATGTGTTCCCTTTATACTTTTCAAAGTCAGACACTTTGAACTTCACCGGGATCTTGACGTTGGGCACTAAACACAACTTTGCATCACTCTTTCCAAACAAGTCCTCACCCCTTAGCGTCTTCAATTCCTTGCGCAGCTCAAAAAACTGATCCTCCATTTCATCCATTTTCTCATAAACATCCGGACCCTCAGACGGCTCGGAGTGATAAATGGTGTCCTCTACACGAGGTAAGGTATGCACAACGGGAGGTGGCACAAACATGATCGGGCTAGATGCCAGCATCGAAGCAAATGTAGGCGCAAAGCTTTCAGGCATAAAGTTCGGCGGCATCCCCCACGGGAATCCGGCAGGCATAGTGGGTGCAAAATGAGCGGGAGTAGCAGGCATGGTAGAGTTAGCCACCTCTGAAATAACAATCCCCTAAGGAGGAGGAGTTGTAGGTGTTAGAGAGGCTTGGCTCTGAGCAGCGAGAACTGACTCAATCTGGGCAGTCAGGCGGGCGATCTCGTCCTTCAGCTCTTTGTTCTCTTGCTCTATATGCTCCATAATTTTCAGATGATTGGTGCGGGTATTGTACCGTTGAGCCAGCTTGGCTAAAGCATAAAAGAAACACCAATGAGACATCTGGCGAAAGAGAAACCTGCTTATGCAAATGATGCATGAAATGCAATGCTTGTTTAATTTTTATTTTTTTATTATTTTCAAGGAACTTACTATATCATTTGCAAATATATATATCAACAATTGCAATAATTTTTATATGACCAAAAATCTCTTTTCATTTATATAATTGGAAGGATTACACTGAGTACAATTTCAGAAACCAAATGGAAAATACAAGAGAAAGGAAGACTAGTCATCCTAAGGATCCCTAACAACAATGTCAAAAGACCTAGCTGAAGGCGCGTACTTCCTTCGAATGCGACGGATCTCGGTCTTAAAAGAAGTCCTCATCTGAGTCTTCTTGAGGACAAGCTGATCAACAATCTTCTTCCAAGCAATGAAAGGCTGAGGCATGCTAGAGGATAAAACATATGGCTCTCTCTGTCTCTTTGTCACTCGGTCTTCATGTAGCTCAATAAGTGCATCTTTGTCCTTAGACTCCAACTGCAACTCTTCATGCTTCTTGCTCAAAGCACGTAAGAGCTCTTCCCACATATCCTTCTCTTGCTTCATCTTGACGAGTGTGTCTTCCAACTCCTCTATATCTTGGTTAGGGAGAGTTAATGTCTCAACCACAACCATAGACATAGGTCTTTCACAAGGATAAGGCATCTTCAACTCCAAAGCTCTCTTCTTCACCCAAAGAATGTAAGCTTCCAAAGTTATACAATTGCGCGGACCAAACTCGGATCTTCCTTTCCTATGTACATTATGCCAAGCATGCACAATCTTCTGCTTCAAATATTGGGGATCTTTACCCTCTTGATAGAAAAGACCTTCTAATAAAGTGTTATTAGGTTTATCTCTCAAGGGGAACCCAAGTTGACGACGAGCCAAAGCAAGGTTGTAGTTAATTCCTCCTTGTGTACCAATTAGAGGCACATTAGAGAATTCACCACAACTATCAATAATCTCCAAACTTCTCAAAGACGGATCATACCAAACAACATCATCATTAGTGAGAGACATAAGTCTCTGAGACCACCGTAGACATTGTTTGTTCTCCACAAAAGCAGGTGTCTGAGGCAAGTGCGAAATAAACCACTTGTACAGAAGAGGAATGCAACAGACAATAGTTTCACCACCCTTAGAATTCCTTAGATGCAAAGAGAAATACATATCACCCAACAAAGTAGGCACGGGATTCCCAATCAAGAAAAGTCTAATGGCGTTAACATCAACAAAACTGTCAATGTTAGGGAACAAAGCTAATCCATAAATGAGCAACACAAAGATAGCTTCAAAAGCATCCACACTACCAGCTTGAGCAAAAGTAGTAGCTTCCTTGATGAGGAAATCAGATGGAAACCCAAATAACCCTCATTTCTTCACCCAATGATCCTCTATCTCAGACTTCTTCAAGTGAAGAGCTTCAGCAATAAGACTAGATCGGGGAATCTCCTCCAATCCACTAAAAGGTACTCTACTAGAAACAGGTACTCTACTGAAACTGTACTTCTTAGTGTTCCTTCATCCACAATCCATGTTCTGAAAATATTTGCAAATAATACCTCAGTTCCTTGAAATTTTCATGTGATGAATGTTATGATGCACATGAATGTATGAATGCAACAATCACAGATAAGGGATCACACACAAGGCAAACAAACAAAGTTCAAGGGATGAATCAAGTCATTGTCAAGATCAATCATCCATTTTGGTGGATTATGGTTTATACCTTATCAACACCCAAGTTCCATTGATATTGACAAGACTTGATTAGATCAACCAAGAATCAAGGGTTTGTTGTAAGGCACGAGCATGGAGTCTGGGTAAGAACCATCCCAAAGGAGTTAACTAAGGATAAAAACATGTAGATCATGTTCTAAAAAGTTCCCAGAGTCTTAATTCCATCTATCGAATATTACAGGTTAAGATGACTGACTCATCGACCCATAATATTCTCAAGACAAACTCGTCTGAGTGTAGTATCGGGTAACAACTGTTATCAATTCTACACTTAAACAATCTCCGCACTACGTCCTAAATAGGCCAAGAAGGGTAAATTTTCTACAGTCCTCAGCTTCTCGGACCCAAATTAGAGATAGTAATCCCTAACCATCAATACTTGTGTGACATTTCCAAATCCAAAAGGGTCTCCACTGAGCAGATGAATCTCAAGCCAACTTGTTAAGGATTACTCCACACAAGTCGAACATGACTATACTATCCTCCTATCTTAATTGCACTCAAGTTCGGGCTAGAACTTATCTCACCACTCAGAGATCACTAAGCACAACAAGCAGATTATATCACACATACATATATACAAACATCACATATATACAATTATATACACATAAAAAGTAGGCTAAACCCACTTGAGACTACTCCCCAGCAGAGTTGCCACTTAATTTCTGTAGCGGTAAATTCATGATCATCAAGCTATGGATGAGCTAGACATCAATAAAACCAGAGTCGCCACCGCGCTTTTATTGTTTCCAAGGGAAAAGGGAAAAGTATGAACAAAACCCGAAAGTAAGAAGTTTTCAAATCAAAACTAATAAAATGTCAGAGATTACAGGTAAGGGGGTTGGTTACACAAAGGGAAGGTGTTAGCACCCAAAGTGTCCTAGGTACTCCTAGGGACCCCTTTTTGTGTGCATATGTATTTGGTACAAAATGATGTCTATAAACAAATAGAGTGGGGGATGAGAAAAGAATTCATTAATTATATTTTTGTGTTTGACAAGACCTTCGGACTTGTGCCTACGTACCAACATAAAAATGAGGGATCAAAACCTCGTAGTTCGTGATACAAATTGCAAAGTGGATGAATTCCTTTTAACAAAAATTAATTTTGAAAGGCACAAAGGCCTAAAAATGGTTGAGTTAGTTCTTTTTTGTCTTTTTGAAAGTTTAAGTCAAGTTTAATTAAGTCTATTTACATGTTTTATTAAGAAAAGGAAGTTTGAAAATTCAATGGCATAAGGCCAAAGTTTCTATCTTTTTGCAAAGTGGTCAAAGTTTAGAACAAAACTAGTTCAAACAAAGAAAATTTTAAAAATGAGGGAGAGATTTTGAAATTAAAGAAATGGGGAGGAGATGAAGAGACTAATCCTATGCATAAAATTAAAAGTTAAGGGTTGAAAAGATCTGACCAATGGGTAGCAATCCAATAGACAAGAATGTCAATAGAAACCCAAATTCCCTTGGACATTTAGTATCAAGCAACACACAAATGCACAATTATATCAATCTCAAAGAGCAAGGCATCAAATAAAGATAGCCACATCCAAGCTTAGCCACTCCATGATCTTCTTCAACATAGCTCATGTAACAGATTGTCCTAGGTACACAAAGGGAAGGTGTTAGCACCCAAATTGTCCTAGGTACTCCTAGGGAGCCCTTTTTGTGTGCATATGTATTTGGTACAAAAGGATGTTTACAAACAAATAGAATGGGGGATGAGAAAAGAATTCATTAATTACATTTTTTTTGTTTGACAAGACCTTCGGACTTGTGCCTACGTACCAACATAAAAATGAGGGATCAAAACCACGTAGCTCGTGATACAAATTTCAAAGTGGATGCATTGCTTTTAACAAAATTAAAGTTTGAAAGGCACAAACGCCTAAAAATGGTTTGAATGAGATAGTTCTTTTTGGCTATTTGAAAGTTTAAGTCAAGTATAATTAAGTCTATTTATAAGTTTGATTGAGAAAAGGAAGTTTGAAAATTCAATGGCATAAGGCCAAAGTTTCTATCTTTTTGCAAAGTAGTCATAGTTTAGAACAAAACTAGTTCAAACAAATAAAATTTTAAAAATGAGGGGGAGATTTTGAAATTAAAGAAATGGGGAGGAGATGAAGAGACTAATCCTATGCACAAAATTAAAAGTTAAGGGTTGAAAAGATCTGACCAATGGGTAGCAATCCAATAGACAAGAATGTCAATAGAAACCTAAATTCCCTTGGACATTTAGAATCAAGCAAAACATAAATGCACAATTATATAAATCTTGAAGAGCAAGGCATCAAATAAAGATAAACACATCCAAGATTAGTCACTCCATGATCTTCTTCAAATTAGCCCATGTAACAGATGAATTCCACAAGTCACAGGTTCAAAATAACAGCTTCACAATGATCATGTTGCAGATGAACTCAAAGGGATCTTGAATGATGTATCATATGAAGTTTCAAACTGCAATCACTTGGTTTCAGAAAAGTTGGAATTGGCCAAGTCCTTTAGCATAGGAATGTTGCCTAAGTTCTTAGTCCATTTGTCCAAGATCAAGTCAACAGTCCACACAAAAGTTTTTTTAGGATTTTTGTTGTTATTATGTACATTAATGGTCAAAGACCACACAAACAAACAAAGTATACACAAAATGGAATATATCGCACAATATGGTCCAAGTGGACAAAGTGAAAATTGCATTAACATAAACAATTAGAATGGTACGAATAATGGAAAATGAATAAAGAGTAAACTTGGCTTTTTTTTCCAAAGGAAGGAAAAAAGGCCAAGTTTCCACACAATACCATGAAAGAGGGGAGACTTACAATCTCACTAACTAGAATTCTATGCCTTTTGTATCACAAATTTAGCGATATGTTAAGTAATCGTAATTGGACTTATGTAGAAGTCACAACTATTTGAGGTCGGGCAATAGAATTTTGGTGTTAATGCATGTTAGGGACATAGTATAATGGACTATGCTCATGAAACATACCACACACAAAAAGAATATGCAAAAGAGGTGGCCTAATCTCATCCATACTTATGTTGATTTTTCAATCGACTAGCCTTAGGATTTTGAGATATCATAGGCCAAATGAGATGAATGCATAAAAAATGGGAATGAGATGAAGAGGGAGGGGAATGGATCAAAACTCAAATTGGTCAAAGGAGGATTTTTACCAAATTAATATCATCCATTCATTTTGGGAAATGGAATATACATTCTATTAATCCCCTAAATCTAATGATATTAACTTGACAAAGTCAAATCAACCTTGACCAAGGCCCAACAACAAGAGTCAAACTCAAACAAATTATCACAATTGGTCAACACAATTAACTGGCATTTATTAAAATTAAAAGGACTGAAATAATACATTTAAATTAAATATGATTTGTCAAATTCCTAAAACCTCATCAAAACACCAAAGAAATGGCCATGAGATTTATCATAGGTCAAACAAGGTCAAAGGACCTTGAAGAAAAAATTTCTGAATATTTAAAGACTTAAAAGTATTTTTAAACAATTAAAAACAAACACAAAATCAGTTAAATCATGAAAAATATTAATAATGATCCAAAAAATAATTTAAATTCAAAATATGAAAGAGGAAATTATTTGAAAATTTTTGGTGAAACTCTCATATTTTTTGGGTCAATATTAAAATTAATATGAATTAATGAAAATAAAAGGATTAAAATGAAAATCAGAAAATAGCAGAAAAAACATGGACCACTTGATCTCCCTTATTAATTGAGGTGGCGGATCAAGTGGTCCTCAGCGCGCGTTCCACAACATGGATGGTATTTATAACCAATGCACGAGATTAAAACGTCTTGCAAGGATCCTATGCTTTGAGACGTGCCAACACACGGCCGGAGTTGTAGCTCCGGTCTTCTTCTCCGGTGGACCTCACCGGACTGGTCCATCCTCAACCATCACCAAAATAAAAAAGGAGGACATGATCTGAAAGAAAAATGGCGTAGAGCACGAATCTGACCTCAATGTTAACTAACTCCACATATATAGAAAGATATGAGGAGTTGAATTTTGAGGTGTGTCAACTGAGTTGCTTCGATTTGATCTCTAAGCAACTCAATCTTTTTACCTACATTGGTAGGACTTCAGACAACCAAAGATCCAAGAGAATTGAGTAGAATTGAGTGAGAATCAAAGAGATGAAGTTTTCTGAAAATTACCTTCAATGATATGCAGTTCTTGATGTTGCTTGCTTCAAACACGATTTGATCACACTTGAGTTTGCAAGGATGTGGATCCTGGAGTTCTTGATTCTCCAACAGTTGAATTCAAACTCAAATTTCAAATTGAAATTTCTCAGGTTTTCCTTTAGAATGAGAGGGTTTCAATTGGGGGCAAAGTTGGCGCGCAAAGTGTGATTCAAGTGAGCTCATAAGCCTTCTATTTATAGCCAAAGGGAATGATATTTGCACACTTCAAAATTTGTCCAAAATTGGCAATGTGGATAGCACGAGTGCATGGGCATGTACAGGTCCATGATGCAATGCATTAAGGTCCAAAAATGATTCAAATTGAAGTCTGAATGAGGCTTGACTGGAAAGGCATTGTGAGCTGAAGTTTGTACAATTGATTCTTTCCAATGATGCAGCCATGTTAAGGCCATGCGCAGACCTAGCAATCTTTGTTCAAAATGCATGAACCTGGGTTTTTTGGAAAGCTTGGATTAAGGGGAACAAGTTTGATGTTGAACACTTTTTCATTTGGAGCTTGGAATATGGAGAATTTTGAGGTGGAAGTTTGGAAATTTCAACATGTTGAAAAATTTTCTAAGTGTCAAGCCATATATCTCAATATTCTATCTTGCTTAACGTTTTATGTGAGCTTCAAATGAGAAAGGTGTCTTCATCAACGTTGTATATCTTTCAAAGACCTTCAAAATGGTAACCAAGTTCATGTCATTTGGATTTAGAATGATAGAGTTATGTATTTTTGAAGTTGAGAAAAATCACTTGTTCAATGGTATAGGTCAAAAATGACCTATAATGTATCCTTATATCACATGCTCATAAAAGTTAAATTTGCTTTCACTCCAAATATCAAAGTTGAATTAGACATCTTAAATTTGATTTTTCATCTTGGAAATGTTTCATCTCATAAAATTTGAGCAAGTTATGGCCTTGGGAAGTTGACTTTCAAATTAGGGTTTAGACAAAATGACCTATAATGTTTCAACATAGAAAATGATCTTCAAAGCAAAACTAGCTCTATGTATCAACATGAAAGTTGTTTGGAATATCATTTAGAGTAACTTTTCACTTGGAATAATTTTCATATGGTGAAAATTGTAGGAGATAGGGTCTAGGGAGGCCCAGTTTTGATCAGATGAATTCATCTGGCCAACCACCATCAACCAACTTGCTAACCTTCAATTCTTTGGACTTTAATGGTTCATGGTAGATCATATATGCATAAGATGATGAATTTTGAAGTTTCCTTTGATAAATTTAACCAATTGGTGAGATAGCTTGTTGGAGAAGTTACTCAAGATACCTAGACAAACTAGGGTTTCCAAGGCAAATCACCTCCAAACTCTTGAAGAAAACTTGATCAATATAACATGTAGGAATCAATGGAACTCATATATGATTCTCATTACCATTATTGGATCAATTCATGATTGTGCTCTTTGTCATGAGGGTCTCAAACCCTGGATATGAACTTGATAGATCAATGGTGATCATGCCCTACGTACAAAAGAGTTAGGCAAATACAAAGATATATTTTTGGTATTTTGGTTATTAAAATGATAATATACAAGTATGATAGAATCACATAGAGCTTGGTGATCTTTCCCAAAACAAACCCAATGAAAGAGGGGTAAGGAGGATGCCAAGGTATGATCCCAATGCTAATGCTTATGATGAAATTGCATGAGTGGTCTTAGGGTCAAAATTGGGGTCTTACAAATTCCACCGTACCTTAGGATGTTCAACAATTCACTTAACTGCATCATACCTTACGGTATTCCTTATTTACTCTATCTCTCATCAATTCGTCCTTTTCTGTGTGACCCTATAGGTTTTCGCGACATTGGAAATTATATTAAATCACGTATTTAACATAATAAATAGTGAGCGATATCTAGCAACACATCATTGCTACCCAAGACATTAAAGTGTCATGTGATCTGACAAATCCTTTTTTGTGATAATACTTGTGTGTACAATTACCCTTTTTACCCTTATGTCTATATTGAACACAAGGCATAGACCGTGTCATCCTTGTCCAATTCAATATTGGGCCCTTGGACATTTATCCTGTTACACAAGATAAGAAAATTCCATCTAGGTCACTGATGTACCTCAGCATGCTTCTTGGAGTACCCATCAAATGTCTTTATGGTCATCTAGTTACGGACAATGTTTGATCAGCAATAAAGCACTTGACTCTACATCCATGGTCCATAGTGGTTTCAGGTAGAAGGGTGGTATACACCAATATCACCATGATATTATCTTATGACACTTTGCATAACAATCTATGTAGTATTCTCATAGCAGGTCAATCCAGTATAAATATTACTCCTAATATTCATACTTATGTTTAAGACTTGATTACTCCTTATCCATGATCCCTGAGATGTGATCATCAGTCTATATACATAATATTATTAATTCTTTAATGTTATCCCACTTAACAACAATGCTCGACTACAAATACTTTAAGAATATTTTCCTTATATTTAACGGGACCTCATGATTAAGTCACACTTGATACATTAAACATACTAGCTATTCTAGGGAATTTATTAAACATACATAATAAAGAAAAATCCTTTTATTATTAATAAATAATTTGATAAAAGTACCAATAGTATTGTCTTTAGGGCTTACACCAACAAGCATGCCATCTACTATCTGAGTAAGAAGTTTACAGACGCGAGTCTCGGTATTCCATGCTTGAGAAGACTTGTTGTGCTCTAGTCTGGGCTACCAAACGTCTATGCCAGTATATGATCATACATACCACTAGGTTGATATCCAAAATGGATTCAATAAAGTATATTTTTGAAAAGCCTGCTTTGACTGGAAGGATAGCTCGTTGGAAGATGATATTTTCTGAATATGATATTGAGTACCGTACTTAGAAGGCGGTAAAAGGAAGTATTCTTGCAAACCATTTGGCTCACCAGCCAACCAATGACTATCAATCCATCAGGTTTGACTTCCCTGATGAAGATGTTATGTACTTATAAGCTAAAGATTGAGATGAACCGTTGCCTGAAGAAGGACCAAAGCCTGGATCCGATGGGGTTTAGTGTTTGATGGAGTTGTTAATGCTTATGGTAATGGAATTGGGGAAATCATTATTACTCCTAAGGTTTCTCATATTCCTTTCACTGCAAGATTTATGTTTGATTGTATGAATAATATGGTAGAATATGAAGCTTGTATCATGGGTCTTGAAAAAGCCATTGATTTGAGAATTAAAATCCTTGATGTATATGGAGATTCAACCTTGGTGGTTAATCAGATTATAGGAGAATGGGAAACTCATCATCCTGGCTTGATTCCTTGCAAAGATTATGCAAGGAGGTTATAAACTTTCTTCAATAAAGTTGAGTTTCATCATATACCTCACAAAGAGAATCAGATGGCGGATTCTTTAGCTACTTTGGCTTCTATGTATAAAGTAAATCGTTGGAATGACGCACCCAGTATCAGAATTATACGCCTTGATAGACCTACTCACATGTTTGCAGCAGAAGAAGTTACAAATGATAAAACTTGGTATTATAATATTAAGTGTTTCCTCCAAAGTCATGAATACTCGCTTGGGGAATCCGACAAAGATAAGAAGACTTTGAGAAGAATGGCTGACAATTTCTTTCTGATTGAAAATGTGTTGTACAAGAGAAACTATGACATAATTTTGCTCACATGCATGGATAAACACGAAGCATATATGTTAATGCAAGAAGTTCATGAAGGATCCTTTGGTATGCATGCCAATAGATATACAATGGCTAAAAAGATGTTAAGGGCAGGTTACTATTGGATGACCATGGAATTTGATTGTTGTAAATATTTGAAGAAGTTTCATAAATGTCAGATTTATGCTGATAAGATTGATGTTCCTCCGACACTTCTCAATATCATTTCATCTCCACAGCCCTTCTCTATGTGGGGAATTGACATGATTGGTATGATTGAACCCAAAGCTTCGAACGAACATCGTTTCATCCTAGTAGATATTATTACTTCACCAAATGGGTTGAAGCAACATCTTATGCTAATGTGACCATGAAAGTTGTGGTTCAGTTTATCAAGAGTCAGATTATTTGCCGATATAGTGTTCCAAGTAAGATCATTACTGATAATGGGTCAAATTTGAATAATAAGATGATGAAAGAGCTTTATGATGACTTCAAGATTTAACATCATAACTCTTCTCCTTACATACCTAAGATGAGTGGGGTTGTTGAAGCTGCAAATAAGAATATTAAGAAGATTATCCAAAAGATAGTTGTGACATATAAAGATTGGCATGAGATGCTACCTTTTGCTTTGTATGGATACCGTACATCCGTCCGCACTTCAATAGGGGAAACCCCTTTCTCTCTAGTGTATGGCATGGAAGTAATGCTCCCTGTAGAGGTTAAGATACCATCAATCCGAGTCCTGATGGAAGTAAATTTATCTGAGGCTGAATGGTGTCAGAACAGATACGATCAGTTGGATTTAATTGAATAGAAAAGAATGAAGACTTTGGGTCATGACCAATTATATCAAAAGAGAACGAAGAAAGCGTTTGACAAGAAGGTTCGACCTCATGTATTTAGAGAAGGCAACCTTGTGCTCAAGAAGATCTTGTCTTTCAAAACTGATTCTAGGGGCAAGTGGACTCCTAATTATGAAGGCTCATATGTTGTTAAGAGATCTTTCTCTGATGGTGCAATGATTCTTACAACTATGGATGATGAGGAGATTCCTAGTCCTATGAATGCCAATGCAGTCAAGAAATACTTTGCCAAAAAATTAAATAAAGGAGCAACTCACTAAGTTGAAAACCCGAAAGGGAGACTTAGGAAAAAATGAGTGTCTCGGTGGATTGAAAACCCGAAAGGGCGATTCAGGCAAAAATTAGAGACATAAATAGAAAGTAATCATCCCGATAAATTGAACCTGAAAGGGAAATCTAGGCAAGAGTTAGAGATTATGGCAAGTAACTGCATCAGGTCGGACTTGATCATTCTAAGCAACCGTGCCTATCACATATTATCATTCAGTCATCCTCGACTGAAATTCAAAGCATAGTGGAATTCAAAGTTGTTTGGGAGAAAAGTGGTCATTGTATTTCAATGTAGCCCTTTCCATGTATTTACCATTTTTCAACTTTATAATAATCCATGAAGTCATGCCATTTGCATACTACCATTCTATCAATAAAATTTGAGCCTTTTGCCCATTCGTTTGCCACTCTTATTTTGTGTCAGTTTACGAAATTTCACTTATTTTTTATGATAATTTTTGAAACAAAAGATATCTAAACAATCATGTTTTGGAAATTTACAAAAAAATATTCTTCCTCGACTTGTGAATATGAAAGAGGAATGTTAATAGAAATCTCAAGGATGGTAAGATCCTGAAGAATGGAATTCAATGACTTCCCCCAAACAAGATTCCCCCTTTGTTGCATGTATTCAAGAATAACAATTTCCCCATCATGAGATTGTAGAAATGGTAGAATCCTTAGCAAGTTTTCCACCAACATCCCCTTCTTGTTCAGATTAGCCAAGTATCTGACTGTACCGTGTTATCAGTCTAACTCCCTTTGAACCTGGTTTGTTAGCATATTCATACACATATTTATATCATCATGATGTTTGTTTGTGCATTTTGCATTTTTTTGGTAGTTCCCCACTTTTTGGTGTTTTCACTCCCCATAGAGTGTGTGTGTCCTCTCTCCAATAGAGTGTCGAACTTAAGCAAAAAATTCTTATCCTTTCGAATTCCCTACCGAGCTTGATCCTCGTGGAAAATTTGGTTTCAGTTTTCCTTCTATTTCATCACTTGGATGGAATTAATCTCCAGTTGAGTTCATTTCCTCATTGGATTGAGTCTTTTTTGACCATTTCTCTCTATTTCATTCATGGGTTGAACTTTGGCCCCCCTTTGGTTGATTACCTTTGTTAAGCTATCACTTGAATGGTAGTTGGTAATCTTCCATTGAGCTTATTAACTTTGTTAAGCTATCACTTGGCTGGTAGTAGGTAATATTTCTCTTACCTTTGGTTAATTACCTTTGTTAAGTTATCACTTGGCTGGAAGTTGGTAATCTTTCCTTGAACTTGATTACCTTTGTTAAGCTATCACTTGGCTGATAGTAGGTAAAAGTTACTTTTACCTTTGATTGATTACCTTTGTTAAGCTATCACTTGGCTGGTAGTAGGTAATATTTTTCTTACCTTTGGATGATTACCTTTGTTAAGCTATCACTTCGCTGGTAGTTGGTAATCTTCCCTTGAGCTTATTACCTTTGATAAGTTATCACTTGGCTGATAATAGGTAATATTTATCTTACCTTTGGTTGATTACCATTGTTAAGCTATCACTTGGTTGGTAGTTGGTAATCTTCCATTGAGCTTATTACCTTTGTTAAGTTATCACTTGGCTAATAGTTATGCAATATTATTCCCCCCGGTGGAGCCTTGCCTTGTTAAGTCTTCCTCGTTGGGTCTTTGTTTGTTCTTTCTCTAACTATACATTATTTTCTTTCCAAATGAAAGTTATTTCTGAGCCCTTTCGTTTGTCCTCAGCCGGGATCCCCTTTTGGAAATTGTTATTCCCCTGCAGAGTTTCAGTCTCCTTTCCAGCATTTATTTGTCTCTCGTGGCGCTATATTTCCCACAGAGATCCGTGTTTGCATTCATATCATATCATAAGCATTTTGCGGTATCTTATGAAAAAAAATTGGGTCTTTGATATTTAAGTCTCTTCAATCTTGTCGAGACAAAGATTTCAAAATTCATATCTCCAAATTCAAGAAAATTAAATAGGGGCATCTATCATACCCTATTTTTTTACCCTAAGATCCAAATATCATTGGCCTCTTTGCACACAAACATGGTCACCTCTTGGTCCCCCTACCTCTCATCCTTGGGCTTTTCTTTTGCATGGATCATCAAGCACCTCTTCGTTGATGTTTTAGCTTTGTGGTTGTATGTTCATTGCTTATCTAACCACTCATGAAATAGCAAAATATGATTTCTTTAAATTTATTATGCAAGGTAGGGCTTGTCATCAAGAGAATCAAGTTTGATTCCTCAGTTAGGTTTTCTTTGATTCCTCAGCAAGGTGTGGCCAACCATTGATTCTAAAAGGAGCTATATTTCAAAGCATGACATCAAAGTTCTAAGGAACCTTTCAGTCTCATTTTGATCAAGAATACCTCAAAGTTTTGTTGCTTGATTCTCAAGGAAAGTGAGAGGTTCATATGTTTATTTCCAAGCCTTCTACACTAAGTTACTTCAAGCTTTGCGCAATCTAATTCAGAATAAATCAAGAAAACCTTATTTTGATTTCATATGATCAACCATGTGCTTTAAAATGCAAGGAAAGTTCAAGTATACAAGCTTGTTCCAAGTGGTTTGACCAAAAAGTCAACATTTTGAAATGAAAGTTCCAAGGATCACAACTCCTTCAACTCTCAAGGTTTTTGAATGCTTCTTTTTGCATATGACTCTTCTCAACATCCTTTAAAACCTCTATTTACATGAAAATATCCAATTATGCTTGGAGGATCATCAAAAGTTTGGAGACATTATAGGTCATTTGTGGACTTAGTGAAATTTGACCTATTTTCAAGTGAATTTTTCTCAACTTTCAAGATTCATAACTTCTTCAACTTTCAACATTTGAAGCTGATTCTTTTTGCACAATGTCATTTGTGATGCCCTATACAAGTTTTCTTCAAGGATCAAGGTCAAAATATGCTTGGAAGGCCATGGGATTTATTGAGACATTATAGGTCATTTTCAGCCATTGCACACTTGAATTTTTCTAAGTTATATAACCAGTTTTTCAAGCCAACTTCAACATGCCATAACTTTGTGCTCAAGCATCCAAATTCAACATTTCTTGGAACATTGTAATCTTTGCTATGATGTTAAAATATATGCAAAAAGAGTGGGCTCAAAAAGCCTCATGAGTAGGATGCCCCATTGGGTTGAACATGGTGACTTGGAACTGAAGAAATTACCATTGCCCGAAATTTGAACTTCACTAATCTTAATTCCAAGCCAAACTAGCATGTTTTTTGGACCTAAACATGTTTAACCAAGTCTCTAGAAGTTAATTGACCTTTGACACGCATTATTTGGCTAAGTTTTGATGAGTTACAACTCACACTTTTCTCACATTCGGATCAAATTCGTTTTGCACGAATTCAACATCATTTCACACGTATTTGGATCCAAAAACATTCTTTATAAATAGAGGAAGCTACTGCATTCATTTCCAAGCTTTTGAGAGTCAAGAAATCCCTGTTGCAACTTCAAATTTTTCAGAAAAACTCAAGTATCGTGTTTTGAATTCCAACTTATTTCAACCCAATTTCTTGATTCCATTAGCATCTTTGACATCCTCTGAAGCTTTTGCAATAATTCTCAAGCTCTGAGACCTTCTGAAGTGCTCTAAACAGATCGAGCTTCATCAACTTCTAATCACCATCTGGACAAGGTAGTTCTGAGCATCATTTGAACTCAAACAAGTTACCACAATGTAATCCTTTACTCTCTGATGCTTTCCCCAAACTTAGATGGTGTTGATTGATTGTGTTAATCATTTAATATTATTTTCATGGCTTTCTTGATTCTGAAACTTCTCTGAAATTCCTTTTGCTTAATTTAGATAAATGAATTTGGAGCATAAGGTTGAATTTGGGATGAGAAGAGGATCACAATGGTGGTGGTCTCGTGTTATGAATTTACTAAATGATGAAACTTCGGTGAGAACTCACCGGAGAAGATGACCAGAGTGTTCCAGGTCATCTGAGTTTGGCCAGACACATTGGACAAAAGAAATGTTTTGATTGACTGGTTTTGAATTGGATCCCGTGTGTTGTTTGTATCGCGATTCACTGTGCATCCTAATCTAAGGAGTGTTGGATTTGCCACATCAATTAATGAGGCGTGATCCGACGCTCAATGTTTTTTCTGATTTTTAATTTTTTTGTTTTATTATTTTTAATTTCTTTTTATTTTAAAATTCATAGTAATTTCATTTTTCATCCAAAAAATACCAAAATAATTTCTAAATTTCTCTTTTATTTTCTTCATCTGATTTTTATTTTTTCACATTTTATTTCACTGATTTTCTATTTTTCATGAACTTTCTCTTTTCTACTTTGTTTTAATTGGTTTAACAATACTTTTCTGCATTTTTAAATTTTGAAAAATTTATTAGATGCTTCTTATTTCATTTCAAACCTTCCATAATTTCCTTAGCCATTTATTTGGTGTTTTGAAGGACCTTATGGATTTTTCATTTTTATTTCTATTTTAAAATTCATTTAAAAATACTTTTGATGCCTTTTTATTTCACTTAATTTCATTTTATTTTTATGTGACCTTTGTGAACTTCTGCTAGTCTTGGATCATGATGGTTTGGACCAGAAGTCTCATAAACTTAATGAATATTGAATGTTGATGGGATGAAAACCCTAATCTACCAAAATAGATGATTGATTTTGATGATGACTTGATCAAACCTTTGATCTAATTTGGGTGTGACTTCTCTTGTCTCCTTCTTTCTCATCTTTTTCTTTTCCTCTTGATAAATTGGATGGTTTGTGTCCATCTTATTCATGATGTGTGGATTGGTGCTTGATGAACTTTCATCGTTTCAGATCTACCTCATAATTGATCATGGATCATTTAAGGTACTTTGGATTGATGCACCATTTTGTCCTAACTGTCATAAAGTATGGATTGAAGTAATGGACCATCATCTTAGCCTTTGTGCTTGATCATTTCCTTTTTTGGTGTGACATGGCTTTAGGAGAATGATTTGTGTAACACCCCGATGAAATAAGGATAATTATTTAATTTAAATTAATATAATATTTATTAATTTAATTAATTAATTGGATTATCATTATTGGATTATTATTATTAGTATTATTGAAATAAAAGTTGGAATTAGAAAAGGTCCCATTTGGTAAAAGAGAGTTTTCACGTGAATACAGAAAAACGACTCTAAAGTGGAGAAAGGGAAAAAGAGCCAGAGAACAAGGGTTGAAGAGAGGAAGAGCTTGAAGCTGAAGGATTGCCGGATTAACTCAGGTAAGGGGGGTTTATCATCGTTTAATGGGTATTATGGGATAACATGTAATGGGTAGTGATAAACCATTGATTTGACTCTGATTAGAATGATGTATGCTGAAATTTGTGAAATATTGGATGAACGAAATTTGGATTATGGTTGAAGGAAAATTCGTAAGGATTAGATGGAATAATGTTAGAATTTGTGAAATTGAATAGGGTATGATTTGTGTTAGATGATATGAACGAATACTGTGAAAAATTGGACTATGGAAGGTTAGATCTGAGAAAATTCGTAGCAGAGAAAACCATAGCAGATCTGGAAATTTTGGTTTCTGGTCATACGCGTATGGCACTAGGCAATACGCGTATGAGATGGTCTGGTACGCGTATGGCACTAGGCAATACGCGTATGGATGAGGAAGATGATGTTTTGAACGTAGTTTGGTCTCTGTTGGTACGCGTATGGGGAAGTGGTACGCGTAGCATACGCGTATGAGACGGTGTTACGCGTATGGGATTTGGTCAGGAGATGGGCCATACGCGTATGGGACTATGCAATACGCGTATGGGCAGAATTGTGATTTTCTGCGCTGTTGTTGTGCAGTTTTTGGTTGTTCAGCTGAGTAATGTAATTTTAGCTGATGTATGATATAGTAGGGATCATTTCCCGTTGTTTTGAGCAGTATAGGTATTAGTAGAGTGTGCTAATACTGTGGTTATTAATTGACATGATATGATTTTGTGATAATATGCTGATGATGTATGATTGTATGCATAATGCTGTGAATGTATGTATTATGTGGAATGGACTGTTTTATGGCTTAGAGTGTGAGCATATGTCTATTTTGGATTGTTGTTGATGTTGCATGACTAAGTGATTTAGCTTGCATATTGTGGCCTTTATGGTGGTAGCTAATTCCCATGGTGAGGAATTAGTGAGTGAATTATTTTGGATTGTTATTGATGTTTGCATGCTAGGTGATTAGCGTGCATATCATAGCCCTTGGGGTGGTAGCTAATTCCCATGGTGAGGAATTAGTGAGTGAGTCACTAGGTCTCAAATGAGTGGGACTAGTGAGCTTGGTAGCCGTATCTGGATTTGATCGGTGAGGTTGAACTATATGTTCACGAATAGTCGGTACCGCATGCATGGAGTCTCATTGCATAATGTATGTATGGCGTATAATATGAATGGATGTATTCCAATATTATACGTGTGTTTTGTGGTTGTGTTGAGTTGAGTATGATGATGATGATGATGATTATGAGTTGATATTGCCATTGCTGAATATGTATTATGATTAGGGTGATGAAATGTGTTAACTTACTTAACATTACATGATATTTTATAATGCTTATTATATCGATTGAGGAACTCACCCTTACAACTATTTTTCAGGTAACGAGCAGTGATTGAGTAGAAGCTAGTACTTGGAGTCTAGTGTAGTTCCTTAGTGGGTCATGCTCTGGTAGATGTAACATCGGGACGGGATGTTTTACCTTATTTTCATTGTTGGTTGTTGAATGATCTTACATGTAATGTGTTACATGGTTTGCATGATTGATAGATCTCTATTAGCTGCGTATTGTGCAATGTTTTATTTTGATAAATAAATGAGTATGACCAGATATATTGGAACATGGTGTGAAGTGTCAAGTGTGACACCCTTGAATTGCATATTTACTCTGATTTATATTTTGTTGATTTAATTAATTATTGGGGTATTTTAGAAGGGTGTTACATTAGTGGTATCAGAGCATAGTCGGTCGAGTCGAGTCGTAATTATTCTGTTTTCCCTGTACGGGATAGGTGTTGTGTAACCCTATCAGTACTTATTGTTTTATCTTGTTGGATTAACTCAGAATAGAGATGGCTGGAAGAGGTAGAGACGATGCTGCGATTGCTGAGGCTCTGGGTATGCTAGCTGGAGTATTTGGAGGGAATCCGAATGTTGTGGGAATGGGGGCTGCTCGTCAACTGAGTGAGTTCCAAAAGAACAATCCTCCAATGTTTAAGGGAGCATACGATCCAGATGGTGCTCAGAAGTGGTTGAAGGAGATCGAGAGGATCTTCCGAGTGACTGAGTGTGCCGATAACCAGAAGGTCAGGTTCGGTACGCATATGCTGTCAGAGGAAGCAGATGATTGGTGGGTTGCTACCCGCACTGAGTTGGAAGCTGCTGGGAATGCTGAGATCACTTGGGCGGTGTTCAGAGAGAGATTTCTGAGGAAGTACTTTCCAGAGGATGTCAGAGGAAAGAAAGAGATAGAGTTCTTAGAATTGAAGCAGGGCAACCGGTCTGTTACTGAGTATGCTGCTAAGTTCACAGAGCTGTCGAAGTATTACCCTCCCTATAACGAGGCTACTGGGGAATTTTCAAAGTGTGTGAAGTTTGAGAACGGGTTACGTCCCGAGATCAAGCAGGCTATTGGGTATCAGCGGATTAGAGTGTTTTCTGACCTGGTGGACTGTTGCAGGATTTTTGAACAGGATACCAAGGCCAGAGCGGAGAGCTATCAGCAAAGGGTTGATAGGAAAGGCAAGAATCAGAATGATCGTGGGAAACCGTATGCAGCTGGCAAAGGTTTCCAGAGACAGAGTGGGATGAAGAGGCCTAGTGGGGGAGACTCCAGTGCCCCTGCTAAGTGTTACAGATGTGGTCAGGCGGGACATCGTATCCATGAGTGTACCAGTAATGAGAAGAAGTGTTTTAAGTGTGGAAAAGGTGGTCACTTGGCTGCAGAGTGCCGGTTGAAGACTGTGACTTGTTTCAACTGTGGAGAAGTGGGTCATATCAGTCCACAGTGTCCTAAGCCGAAGAAAGAGAACCAGTCGGGAGGCAAGGTCTTTGCTTTATCGGGTTCTGAGACTTCTGCAGATGATCGTTTGATCCGAGGTACGTGTTATATTAATGGCTTTCCTCTTGTAGCTATTATTGACACAGGTGCGACTCATTCCTTTATATCCTTGGATTGTGCTGTGAAACTTAATTTAGAGATATCTGAGATGCATGGGAGTATGGTGATTGATACTCCTGCGAAGGGTTCAGTGACTACTACTTCAGTTTGTTTAAATTGTCCTTTGAGTATTTTTGGTAGAGACTTTGGGATGGACCTTGTGTGTCTTCCACTAGTGCAGATTGATGTTATCCTGGGTATGAACTGGTTGGTGTTTAACCGAGTTTATATCAATTGTTTTGATAAGACTGTGATCTTTCCTGAGATTGAGGAAGAAAAGAGTTTGTTTCTATCAGCGAGGCAGGTGAATGAGGAAGTAGCAGATGGGGCAGAGTTGTTTATGCTGTTAGCGACTTTGGAGGCTAAAGATAAACTTGTGATTCGCGATCTAGCTGTAGTGTGTGATTTTCCTGATGTGTTTCCTGAAGAAGTGAATGAATTACCGCCAGAGCGTGAAGTTGAGTTCTCGATTGATTTGGTACCTGGTACTAGGCCGATGTCGATGGCTCCGTATCGTATGTCTGCTGTTGAGTTAACTGAATTGAAGAGTCAGTTGGAAGATCTGTTGGATAAGAAATTTATTGGTCCGAGTGTGTCGCCGTGGGGTGCACCAGTGTTATTGGTTAAGAAGAAAGAAGGTACTATGAGGTTGTGCGTGGACTACAGGCAACTGAATAAAGTGACGATCAAGAATCGGTATCCTTTGCCGAGGATTGATGATTTGATGGATCAGTTGGTTGGTGCGAGTGTGTTCAGCAAAATAGATTTGAGATCTGGTTATCATCAGATACGTGTGAAAACTGAGGATATTCAGAAGACTGCTTTCAGAACAAGGTATGGACATTATGAGTATTCTGTAATGCCTTTTGGTGTGACTAATGCGCCTGGAGTGTTTATGGAGTATATGAATAGGATTTTCCATCCGTACCTAGATCAGTTTGTTATGGTGTTTATTGACGATATTTTGGTGTATTCGAAATCTGAAGAAGAGCATGCTGAGCATTTGAGATTGGTTTTAGGAGTTCTACGAGAAAAGAAGTTATTTGCTAAACTGTCTAAGTGTGAATTTTGGTTAGAAGAGGTTAGTTTTCTTGGTCATGTGATTTCAAGAGGTGGTGTTGTTGTTGATCCTTCTAAGATAGAAGCGGTATCTAAGTGGGAAGCTCCGAAGTCAGTTTCTGAGATAAGGAGTTTTCTTGGACTTGCAGGTTATTATAGGAAATTCATTGAGGGATTTTCTAAGTTGGCGTTATCGTTGACGATGTTGACTAGAAAGGGGCAAGCGTTTGTTTGGGATTCAAAATGTGAAGAAGGTTTCCAAGAGTTAAAGAGAAGGTTGACTACTGCTCCTATTCTGATATTACCGAGTTCGTCGGAATCATTTGAGGTTTACTGTGATGCTTCATTGTTGGGTTTGGGTGGTGTGTTGATGCAGAATAAGCAGGTTATAGCTTATGCTTCGAGACAACTGAGGGTTCATGAGAGGAACTATCCGACACACGATTTAGAGTTGGCAGCCGTGGTATTTGTTCTGAAGTTATGGAGGCATTACTTGTACGGGTCAAGATTTGAGGTTTTCAGTGACCATAAAAGTTTAAAGTATTTGTTTGATCAGAAAGAGCTGAATATGAGACAGAGGAGATGGTTAGAGTTTCTGAAGGATTATGACTTTGGTTTGAATTACCATCCGGGTAAAGCAAACGTAGTGGCTGATGCATTGAGTCGGAAATCAGTGCATATGTCTATGTTAATGGTTAAGGAATTGGATTTAATTGAGCAGTTTAGAGACTTGAGTTTGGTGTGTGAGAGTACTCACAATAGTGTTAAATTGGGAATGTTGAAGTTAACGAGTGGTATTCTGGATGAGATTAGAGAAGGTCAGAAATCCGATGTGCTTTTGGTTGATAAGTTGACTCTAGTGAATCAAGGTCAAGGTGGTGAATTCAGAGTGGATGAGAATGGTGTTTTGAAATTTGGTAATCGGGTGTGTATTCCGGATGTTACCGAGCTTAAGAAGAGTATTCTTGAGGAAGGACACCGTAGTGGCCTGAGTATTCATCCTGGAGCTACGAAGATGTATCATGATTTGAAAAAGTTATTTTGGTGGCCGGGAATGAAAAGAGAAATTGCGAGTTTTGTTTATTCTTGTTTGACTTGTCAGAAGTCAAAGATTGAGCATCAGAAGCCGTCTGGGCTAATGCATTCGTTGGCTATTCCAGAGTGGAAGTGGGATAGTATCAGTATGGATTTTGTTTCTGGTTTACCGAGGACAATTAAGAATTTTGAAGCTATTTGGGTGATTATTGACAGATTGACAAAATCGGCTCATTTCATTCCGATCAGAATGGATTATCCGTTAGAGAGATTAGCTGAGTTGTATATTGAGAAGATTGTAAGTTTGCATGGTATTCCGTCGAGTATTGTTTCGGACAGAGATCCTAGATTTACATCGAAGTTCTGGGAAGGTTTGTAGAGGGCTTTGGGAACTAAGCTGAGATTGAGTTCTGCATATCATCCGCAGACTGATGGTCAGACTGAGAGGACGATTCAGTCACTGGAGGATCTTTTGAGGGCTTGTGTTTTGGAAAAAGGAGGTGCTTGGGATTGTTATTTACCTTTGATTGAGTTTACCTACAACAATAGTTTTCATTCGAGCATTGGTATGGCACCGTTTGAAGCTTTGTATGGTAGGAGATGTCGGACACCTTTATGTTGGTATGAGTCCGGTGAGAGTGTTGTGGTTGGACCGGAGATTGTTCAACAAACTACGGAAAAGATTAAGATGATTCAGGAGAAGATGAGGATTGCTCAGAGTCGTCAGAAGAGTTATCACGACAAGAGGAGGAAGTCACTTCAGTTTCAAGAGGGAGACCATGTGTTTCTTCGTGTTACTCCGATAACTGGGGTTGGTCGAGCTTTGAAGTCGAAGAAGTTGACACCTCGATTTATTGGTCCTTATCAGATTTTGGAGAGGATAGGGGAGGTAGCCTATCGTATCGCTTTACCGCCGTCACTTGCGAATTTGCATGAGGTTTTTCATGTGTCTCAGTTGAGGAGGTACATTCCTGATCCGTCGCATGTGGTCCAAGTAGATGATGTACAGGTGAGAGATAACCTGACTGTTGAAACATCACCTATGAGGATCGAGGATCGAGGGTTGAAGCAGTTGCGGGGTAAAGAGATTGCTTTGGTAAAGGTAGCTTGGGGAGGACCAGCAGGTGGCAATGTGACTTGGGAACTTGAGAGTCAGATGAAGGAGTCTTATCCTGAGTTATTCACTTGAGGTATGTTTTCGAGGACGAAAACTCTTTTAGTGGGGGAGAGTTGTAACACCCCGATGAAATAAGGATAATTATTTAATTTAAATTAATATAATATTTATTAATTTAATTAATTAATTGGATTATCATTATTGGATTATTATTATTAGTATTATTGGAATAAAAGTTGGAATTAGAAAAGGTCCCATTTGGTAAAAGAGAGTTTTCACGTGAATACAGAAAAACGACTCTAAAGTGGAGAAAGGGAAAAAGAGCCAGAGAACAAGGGTTGAAGAGAGGAAGAGCTTGAAGCTGAAGGATTGCCGGATTAACTCAGGTAAGGGGGGTTTATCATCGTTTAATGGGTATTATGGGATAACATGTAATGGGTAGTGATAAACCATTGATTTGACTCTGATTAGAATGATGTATGCTGAAATTTGTGAAGTATTGGATGAACGAAATTTGGATTATGGTTGAAGGAAAATTCGTAAGGATTAGATGGAATAATGTTAGAATTTGTGAAATTGAATAGGGTATGATTTGTGTTAGATGATATGAACGAATACTGTGAAAAATTGGACTGTGGAAGGTTAGATCTGAGAAAATTCGTAGCAGAGAAAACCATAGCAGATCTGGAAATTTTGGTTTCTGGTCATACGCGTATGGCACTAGGCAATACGCGTATGAGATGGTCTGGTACGCGTATGGCACTAGGCAATACGCGTATGGATGAGGAAGATGATGTTTTGAACGTAGTTTGGTCTCTGTTGGTACGCGTATGGGGAAGTGGTACGCGTAGCATACGCGTATGAGATGGTGTTACGCGTATGGGATTTGGTCAGGAGATGGGCCATACGCGTATGGGACTATGCAATACGCGTATGGGCAGAATTGTGATATTCTGTGCTGTTGTTGTGCAGTTTTTGGTTGTTCAGCTGAGTAATGTAATTTTAGCTGATGTATGATATAGTAGGGATCATTTCCCGTTGTTTTGAGCAGTATAGGTATTAGTAGAGTGTGCTAATACTGTGGTTATTAATTGACATGATATGATTTTGTGATAATATGCTGATGATGTATGATTGTATGCATAATGCTGTGAATGTATGTATTATGTGGAATGGACTGTTTTATGGCTTAGAGTGTGAGCATATGTCTATTTTGGATTGTTGTTGATGTTGCATGACTAAGTGATTTAGCTTGCATATTGTGGCCTTTATGGTGGTAGCTAATTCCCATGGTGAGGAATTAGTGAGTGAATTATTTTGGATTGTTATTGATGTTTGCATGCTAGGTGATTAGCGTGCATATCATAGCCCTTGGGGTGGTAGCTAATTCCCATGGTGAGGAATTAGTGAGTGAGTCACTAGGTCTCAAATGAGTGGGACTAGTAAGCTTGGTAGCCGTATCTGGATTTGATCGGTGAGGTTGAACTATATGTTCACGAATAGTCGGTACCGCATGCATGGAGTCTCATTGCATAATGTATGTATGGCGTATAATATGAATGGATGTATTCCAATATTATACGTGTGTTTTGTGGTTGTGTTGAGTTGAGTATGATGATGATGATGATTATGAGTTGATATTGCCGTTGCTGAATATGTATTATGATTAGGGTGATGAAATGTGTTAACTTACTTAACATTACATGATATTTTATAATGCTTATTATATCGATTGAGGAACTCACCCTTACAACTATTTTTCAGGTAACGAGCAGTGATTGAGTAGAAGCTAGTACTTGGAGTCTAGTGTAGTTCCTTAGTGGGTCATGCTCTGGTAGATGTAACATCGGGACGGGATGTTTTACCTTATTTTCATTGTTGGTTGTTGAATGATCTTACATGTAATGTGTTACATGGTTTGCATGATTGATAGATCTCTATTAGCTGCGTATTGTGCAATGTTTTATTTTGATAAATAAATGAGTATGACCAGATATATTGGAACATGGTGTGAAGTGTCAAGTGTGACACCCTTGAATTGCATATTTACTCTGATTTATATTTTGTTGATTTAATTAATTATTGGGGTATTTTAGAAGGGTGTTACAATTTGCATATCTATTCTCTAGCATGTATTAACACTAAAATTATTATATTCGATCTCGTATAGTTGAGACTTCTACATAAGTCCAATTACGATTGCTTAACATTGCGCTAAATTTGTCCCGAAAGCAAAATGCATTTTTATAAGTGAGATTGTAAATCTCCTACTCATCATAGTATTATATGAAAATATTGTTCCCTTTTCATTATGAGAGCTAGTGGCATACTTGTTATTTTTATCCAAGTTGGAGCCCTTCTAATAGTGATGTATGTCTTCATGTTTTCATGTTTGTGGGTGAATAGTTGAGTATTCTCCAAAACATGACTAAACCATCTTCCATATTAATCATTAAACTTTACTAACATCTTATTATATTAACTTTACTTTAATGCTCTTTATTCTTTTGTCATTTATTTCATGCTACTTATTTTATGCTTTTATTTTAGCATCTCATATCATATTTGCTCTTTGTCCACTTGGATCTTTGTTTATGTTTATGTTATCCTTTTTCCCTTTATCCATTTAGACTTCTTTTATTTTAAATATATTAATAAAGGAAGAAAACCCTAAAAAATTAGTTCTCTTTGTTCATGGACTTATGATTTCTATCCTTGGCATTATTGTGGAGTTATGGACTTAGAATTAGGATCTTGACCTTTGCTTTGGGACTTGTGATTTGAGACCTTGGGATTCATCTAGTACCTTTGACTTTGGACTTATTTTGGAGACTTGGTTGAGTTATTTTGGTTTCATTTGATGCATGGATTATTATTTGCTTATTTGGCTTGCATGAGGCTTAATCCAAACTAGGGAATTCTTGCTTGAATTATGTGATAAAATTTGCTATCTCTTGGTTAGATTTTTCCTCCTTAACTCTTACTTTATGCTTTATGATAATATCTTATTCTCCTCCCCTTCTTAAATTTTCAAAACCTCTTCTCTCTCTTTTTTAAAAACATTCTTGTTTTTCAACTTGAATCATTTTCTTAATAAACCTTGACTTTTGTCAAGTTATTTTAAAAACCTTTTCCTAAAAAATGGTAATTCATCTTAAGCATATCCAGACATATTTGAAAAGACTTAAAAAATGCACAACTCATTCAAATTGTTTTTGTGCCCTTTGTGCCCTTTTCCTTTTAAAACTTTACTCGAAGTTTAAACATGATTCATTTCTATAGTGTCGCATCTCGAAAAATATGATCCCTCGCGATGGTCGCGAAAACAATTATGTTCGAACAGAGTCCCCAACGAAATTTATTTATCCTAAAGAAGGAATAGGAAAATATCGATAAAACCTTTGAAAAATAGAATAATGGTCGTCACAACCATATTCGGGTTCGGGAGCCGATTACGGAAGGTGAAGGTATTAGCACCCCTCACGTTTGTTGTACTTAACGGGAACCTTTTAGTTGAATTTGAGATTTAAATGTTAACTTATGTTGTTTGTTTTCTTTGAGTGATAAAAATATTGAAAAGAGATGGATGGAAACCTCGGAAAGGGGGAAAAGGGAGGTTTTTTTATTAGTGTGCTCGCCAAGATCTCGCAATCTCGTGCATACGTATCCTTATAGTGCGATAAGGAAATCAGAGCATTCGTAGTTTGGGGAACTATGGTTGGTTGGTGTTTTTTAATGAACGACTATTTAGATCATGCTTTAAAGGCTAAATGTTGGCGTGTCTACTCTCGGCGGAGGCTTAAGCACTAGTTTGTTGTGCGCGTTAGAAGGGATTAAACATTGTTCTTTTTGAAAAGAGTGTCGATTGCACGGGGACGGTGAAAGAGGTTTGACAAGTTAGATGTGTTTTAATGAACAAGTGCTTAGATCGCATCCTAGCGGTTAAATGTTGGCTTGCATGCTCGCGTTGGAGACTTAAGCGCTAGATTGTGTATGCATTAGAAAGGATTAAGCAATGTTCTTTCTGAAAAGAGTTAAGTTGTTGATCGCACGGGGTCGAGAAATAAGGTTTAATATTTTTGGTATTTTTGAACAAGAATGAGAAAAGATTGAGCAATTTGGTGCACACCAATCATTCAATTCCTTCGAGGAATAACAAGCTGAACGCCTTCTATTCCCTTTTCGTTTAAATTATTATTGAAAGTTTGTTTGCGGAAATCGAATATGCGCGGCAGTGAGGCGTGCGCCTCCCACTTGCTTATTCAAGGAACAATGAGGTGTGATCCACTCATTCCTTTATCCAAGTTCATTTAGCGTGTTTTAATCGGAAGTCAATAAATTGAGCAATATGGGAGTGCCAATCATTCAATTATTCGAGAGATGGTGAGGCGAATGCCTCCCATCCTTTTCATCCGAAGTTTATAATTAAAACGTTTTTAAAAATTATATTAATTTAGAAGAAATGATTTTAATTCGAATTTGGTAAGGTTTTTATCGGGCGATAATAATTCGAGCAATATGGCGGATGCCAATCATTCGAATGCTTGAGAGATAGTGAAGCAAACACCTCCTATACTCTTTTCCATCCCAAGTTTAAATTATAAAAGCATATTCTTTAGAAGTTATTTTGATTTGAAAAATGATTTGAATTCGTATGGTTAATCGGATTTAGATAGAAATACATAGTGTATCAATCGTCTAATCGATTTAATCAAAATCGAGTAGGCCTCATTGTAAGAAAGCCCAAGAGTAAGATATGTGAGGTTGGTGGCGATGCGTAAAAGCGTTCGGCTTACAAATGTGTGAAAACTAGAGGCTCGATATTGAATCGAGAATTGTGTGATTTTAGTGGTTTAAGTGTGACTTGGAATTGAGTTTGTATTATGAAATGATAATGGAAGAAATCAATCAACTTTTAATCCTCAAAATTAATTTATTAAAATTCGGTTAAGTCGATTAATTAAGTTAAGAAAATTAATTATCAAAATTTGTTTGATTAAAAATTAATATAATCAAATAATTAAGTTAATTAAAAGTAGTTAACATGATTATCTAATTAATCAAACCTTAATTAATTAATTAATTGCAAAAAAGGAGATAAGTGACAATATTGAATTTTAAACAATCGAATTGAATCGATCACCATTTGCTCATAAACCGGTTTATAAATAACGACAACGGAGTTGGAATGACGTATGTAAGGATCAAAACACGGTGAAAATAAACGAGCAATATATAGAGATTTGGGGCGGCATATTGACATGAAATTGCCAACTTCGTTGGATAGAAAGAATTTAATTCAACGCAATGTAATAGAAATAGATTATATTTACGAAGCTCACAACATAAGGCGAGGTGCAAAAAAAAAATAGAAGTCTAAATGAAAGGAATCAAATGGGCTTGAACAAGAATGATAAGCCCAATAACAAGTTGTCTTGAAACTAATTTTTTTCTTTTAAAGTAAACTACCAGTAAACTAACAATGTAATAACATATTTTTTATTTTATCTTTCCTTTGCAACATGAGGAACAGTCACAACAATGAAACCACTGATTCCAATCAAAACATAAATATTTTCCTAGTATTCATGTTTTAATTATCAACAAAATTTTAGCCAAAATTAACAATAACCAATACCATCATTAAGTCAAACATGGACCTCTGACCGTGGACACACCTTGTAGCCAAGACAATTGAGGGGGATGAGTATGCTTCATATGTGACCCAGGTACAGTGGATACCGTATCTAACGATTGCAAACACCGAAGACATACGACGACGCTTCAGTATTCACAGTCTTTCACAAACAAATAAAACATTAATTAACAATTAATAACAATGAAAAAATCAGAACTTCTTCACTATCATCAGGTTCAATAACAGATCTAAAACTGTAGCAAGACAATTGAAATCAAAACCAACACAACAATTCCAGCAAATTACGAACAAATAACAACGCAAGACTTATTTAGAATTTAAAAATAATATTGAACAATGATATTATCGGAGCTATGAACGGAGATGATGCAAGCCATGAATATTATCGTCGCCGGATTTGAGATAGATCATCCATATAATGTCGAACTGTTGTCGGTGTTATTATCGTTATGGATGTAATGTTGTAAGCTTCATTCATTAGTGGTAAGAAAATCTCAATTTCTTCGCGAGTAGATGATGGTCATCGGTTCTCACTATGAGATCGTGGTTAACCGGAGATTTGAGGTGGTGGTTTGGTGAAAACCCAAGCGGTTGGTGAGTTTAAAATGGTCGTGGAAATATGGACAGAGGGTGGAGGTGAAGGTGATGTTGAAGGCTTGGTTCTTGGTTGTGGATCTGCAAATTGATGGTGAAGAATCGCATGTGGTTTATTGAGAGGGTGAGGAAATTGAAGTGTGTGCGATGGAGGAAAAGAGTAACAAAGATGATGTGGGTTGTGGTGGTGGGAGAAGAGTCTATGGTTATTGACGCGCTCAGTGTGAAGTGGCGAAGTGAGTCACGTCGGTGGATGTTGGTTGATTTGGAAAGGGTGAGCCGCGGCGAAGATGAGCGGTGGTGTTTAAGGAAGGTGGATGGAAGTCCACCGGATTCAATGGGTTTCATGATTTTAGGGTGAATATAAGGTGGAGCTTTTTTAGGGTGAATGAGATGACAGGCGGGTGGCGGCGAATCGCGGCGGGTCGGAAAGGTTGCGAAATTCGTCGGTGTGTCTTTAGAGGATGAAGAAGAGGAACAATATGTGTAGTGTGGAAGACGGAGAGGAAGAAGATCCAATCTTATTTTTCTTTTTCTTTTTTTTTCCAACCTCCCCCAGAGAACGAGTGAAGAGTCCTTTTATCAACTTTTATTTCCTTTCTTTTTTTCTTTTTTTTTGTTCGTTTCCCATAGAGAGACGTTGGTTGACCCTTCTCCCCCAGGATAAACTTTTTATTTTTCTCTTTAAAAAATCCCCCCGAGAGGTCCCCTACGACACGTGGCATTCTGTGGGTATCTCTTCTCATTGGTGGTCCAAATGACCGTTAGTAGTGGAGGAAATGTATCCATCTGCTAGCTGTCAAAAAATGAGAGAGCTTTATGAGAAGACACGTGGCCATGATGGAGGAATGAGATATTTGTTTATTTTTTCAGATTTTCCTTAATTAATATTACTAATTAAATCCTAATTTTTGATTGGATAAATGGAATAAGTGTGGATAATTAACATGGACCATTGATTATTTTGAATCAATGATTCAGATTAAATGAAAGAAGCATAAACAATTCAAAATGGCAAAGTTACCCCTTCTAGATGATTTAATTGATTTAAAATAATTTAAACCAATTAAATTAAGTAGAATTCATAACTTCTAAAATGAATAAGATAAAAATAAAATAAGAGCATGGAAAATTCTATTTATTTGTTCTAAATATTTTGGCGAACGAACAAAATTAAAATGACTAAAAATGAATAAAAGTCGGGCAAAAATTTGCTCAAAAAATTAAATCGGATGCACTAAAATGATCCGCACGAAGTATATTTATTGGAAAAATACAGCATTTCTTTTAATTTTGAAATAAATTTTGACCTATTAAAAGGCTCAGGCAGGTCAAAAGGCGACTGAAAAAGTCGTCGAAAAATATAATGAGCACACCAGGTTAGACTATGTGAACCGTAGATTAATAATACTAACGTCTGCAAGTTTGATTTCGAAACTTTTTACCTGCTCATTTTTCATGCATTTGAGAAATGATTTAACCAATTTGTCTGTATATCCCAGACTTTATTCCGAATGATATTTTAGGCATTATTCATGATGAAATGTGTGTCATGCTATACATATGATGCAAATTGAAAATGAAATCAAATTTATGAAAATTTTAAAATGCCTGGACAAAATTGGGGTATGACAGCTTCCCCTATTTAATTACCTTGAACCAGAAAGTATGAGTGACATCAGTCTTCGTCCATTTGTTGTGGAAGATAATTAAATACCAAAAGACCCGAATTTTATCCTTTGAGATACAAGGATGAAATACATAAAGAAAATGCAATGAGAAATACAGTGAGGAATATTATTAGGAGGTAAAATGAGGCAATCAAGACTCTCTAAGCATTATCAGAATAATATCTTAGATGCCATGATCGAGATATTCCAACAATGGAATGATACCTCAAATGTGTCTAAGACTTTCTGAACATTAGCAGGACAGTGTTTTGAATTGAGCGCACAAGATTCTCTGAGGATCAACAAAGCAGTATCCTATATGATATAATCGAGATATTCCAACAAGGGAATGATACCTCAATCATATCTAAGATTCTCCGTTGATACTTAGAGTAGTATCTCTAAAAACGAATGAGACTCTTCATGTTAATGAAGCAACATCTCAAACAGATAAATGATATTCTCCATATGAATGAAGCAATATCTCAAACAGATAAATGAGATTCTTCAGATAAATGAAGTAGTGTCTCAAACAGATAAATGAGATTCTTCAGATAAATGAATTAGTATCTCAATTGTTCATCTGTTGGGGGAAATATCTTAGAAAAGACTCCCTTTGGAGGAGATTTACTAGAAATGCTCTGCAGGGGGAGGAACTCATAAGAGCCTTTTTAGAGTAACTTCTACTTGGGGAGCAATGATAGTAAAGGTGCTGGGGGATAGCGTTATTAACCACAAAATTTGAAGAATGACTGGCTGGGAAATAATTCCACAAGCATATGCAGGGTAATATCTTTATTTAGACATAAGAAAAGTCCAAGATATACATGAATGACCTTGGATCCTGATATTTTGGGGTGATTTTGGTATGATGTTCCACTTTGGGTGGAAATACTATGCATGGGATGATGCATGAGATGTATAAAGGGATGCAATTGCTGGGGATATTTAGATAGGCATGTGGGAATGTGAATATATTCTGTCCAATTTTGTATAAGGTTATGCATAAGTATGTTGATGATTGATAGCATCGTATTTGATGAAATTCCTGTTTGGAAGGAAAATTATGCATGAACTAATGCATGTGATGTATGGGGGAATGCAACTAGGTACTTGGATATTTCTGTAGGGTTTTATTTTTTTAATGAGATTGTTAGGGAATATCATCATCAAAGGGTTGATGGAAGAGATTGTCATCATCAGAGGGCTGATGGAAAAAATTTGTCATCGTCAAAATGTTGACGAAAAGAAACTTCACTATGGAGTGGCCTCATCAAAGGGTTGATGAAAAAGATAGTCATCGTCAAAGGGTTGACAGAAAAGAAACTTCACTAGGGAGTGGCATCACCAAAGGGTTGATGGAAAAGATCTATCATTGTCAAAGGGTTGATGGAAAAGAAACTTCACTAGGGAGTGGCATCACCAAAGGGTTGATGGAAAATAATTTGTCATCGTCAAAGGGCTGACGGAAAGGTAACTATCATCATCAGAGGGCTGATGGAAAATAATTTGTCATCGTCAAAGGGTTGACGAATGTAATTAAAGGATGTCATCACCAAAGGGTTGGTGGAAAAGGAATTATATATGTAATATCATCGTCAAAGGGTTGACGGAAAGAAAATTCACTATGGGCTGACATCATCAAAGGGTTGATGGAAAAGATCATCATCAGAGGGCTGACGAAAAGGTAACTGTCATCGTCAAAGGGTTGAAGGAAATAAGTAAAGAAATGCATCACCAAAGGGTTGGTGGAAAGGATCATCATCAGAGGGCTGACGGAAAGGTAAATGTCATCGTCAAAGGGTTGACAGAAAAGGAAAACCAAGTTTTATCCTCAACAAAGGGTTGATGGGAAGGATTTATTATGTTATGTATGCATATGGTGCATGTTAATGAAATTTTCTCGTTTTTGCGAGAGAGCTTTTTTATATGCAACTTCCTGATTTGGAAGGAAATTCATGTGTGTTTATTGTATGCAGTGCATGCGGTAATGCAAGAGGATTATTGGTTGGTTTTGGATTGATCTCCCTTTTGAAGGTGAGACTTTCTGGGTACCAATGTTGATTGGATTTGAGTTTATAAAGATGCCAACAAAGTGTACTTTTATTTCTTTGTAGTTGCCAATATGGATTGTACTTTTGGTTGGTGAAAAGGTCTTGACTTCCTAACACTGGGTCTTTTGACGATGTGATAATTGAAGGATAAATATGGATGCTCTTGGTGCCCCAAGTTTGATCCTCTTCTTATAGACTGTGTGTTGGTTCTTGAGAGAAACTCAACTTCTTTGCCTTATATGCCATGATGGCTTGTAAATAATTTTGTAAGTGTAGCGACATAATCAATGCATGATGATTGTGCTCTTGCTCTTCCCCAAGGCTCTTTGCAACTTGTTTTCCCTAGCCTGTATGGTCTTTGAAGGAATTCTCCTTTGAAAAGAAACCTTGTGATTGATTATACCATGGTCTGGACCAAAATTTCCCCAATGTATGAGTCTTTCAGTAGTTTGCCCCTGGTTGAGCTTTTGAAAGGCGTGCCCTAGGTTGATTGAATATGTTGTAATAATTTTCCTCCTTGATCAACTGATGCTTGGAGATTTCTTTCAGTCTGACCAATTCTCAGGTTATCATAGTCATCAGATGTTGTGCCCCTTATCCATAGGGTTAGGAGGTGGTCTTGATTCGGGTGAGCATTGACGAATGATCAAGTTCTTCTTTGATTTCTTCTTGTTGGAATTTTCTTGATGTTAATTACTGACTTGCAGTAAAAATTCTTTATTTAATCAATGGTAATTTTAATGTGATATTCATGAAGGTTTGAAAAATCATTTATTTGGGTGATGTGATAGTGTGTGACGAATGGACCATCAGTCCAAACGCAATGTTGATTCAACTAGTGTGAAAGATACAACAAGAATATGATGCCAATATAGGTGATTAGCAAATATTTAGGAGTCAGTTTACGCAACCTTGCTGTAGTATGCTTTCAGAGTAAACCCTGCCTCAATTAGGTCTTTTAAAGGTTGTAACGTGGCTTGGTTCATGGTTATTGAAACAAAGGATGTAAGGCTCAAATTTTGTTTTAACCCACCCCTTCTTCGTGATGATCTCCAGTCCTAAGCTCAATTAATTCAACATACATATTCATCTTTTAAGAGAGTTTGAAGGTGTAAAATCTCTTGAAATGGCAGTCACCCTACTTTTCTCTTCATGGATGTTGGTGACCCTTTTATTCTTGACATGGTGGTCACTGAATCTTATTTTATTTTGTTGAGGGTTTTCATGACCTCTTTTGATTTTTGTTTTGATCCCTAAGTTTTTCCTAGACTGCTTTTTGAAGCTTTTAGTCCACCGGGATTGCCCTAATTTTTGCCTAAGTCTCCTTTTGGGGTATCGACTTAGTGGGCTTTTTATTTGATTGATTGTTTTTTAAATTGTGACTGCCAAGTCATTGGTCATTGAAGAACAACTGACATAACTCTTGGATTTTTCAAGGTTCCTTCGACAATTCAGGATGTGTACAAAGAATATCATGTACTTGATCCACAGATGGGATACTTCATTTTGTAATTCAAATGTGTAGTCAGATTAACTGAACACTACCCTGCCCCAGGTTAAACATAAGGGTTTGTATATCCGAAAGAGACTTCTACTTCTAGGCTCGAAGTGGTTAGCTAGGATTAACTCCTTATCTCTCCAGTGTTTGGGGATTTGAAACAATGCTTGTACATCATTAGTAGGATTTTATCCGAAAGCATATTATTAACAATTATCAGTATTTCATTTTCATCATCCTCCCTTCAATATTTTCTAAAACAACAATTTGATAAATGAATGGGATAAATATGTTTTATATATATAAAGGGAAAATATGAGTGAATACAAAAGGATTCATTCAAAACATGCATGATCATTTCATTAATATTACCATTAAAGGAAATAAACAATACTTGAAAGTAATTAAGTACTTAACATGCAAAGAAAAATACAAATGAAATGCTAGAAATAGCCAAATGGTTGCCAGTGTAGAGAAAACTCTTGCGTGTTTGGTTCACTGCTGGGCTAGCCTTTTTCAGAGTAGTGGTATTTCTTCTCATCGAGACCAGTATGATAATCATCTTCAGACCTATTCTCAGAAATTTCTTCCATAACATGAACTGATGGACCAACACAACTAGGTGAAGGAGTATTATTGATTTGCAAGCTTCGAGGTGCAAATGAGAATATCTTGGAATCAAGCAGGGTTTGTACTTTTCTCTTGAGCACCTTACAATCTTCAGTTGAATGCCCATGTTCCCCAGCATGGAAGTCACATCGAGCATTAGTGTCAAAGCCCGTTGGGTATGGAGGAATTACAAGATTTAGCTCCTTTGGCATTATCTGTCATTTCTCAATCAAATATGGAAGTACTTGACTGTATGGCATTGGAAGTGGATCAATGTGTCTCTTTGGCTTTCTTGTCCTTTGTTGAGCATGTTGACGTTGTTGATGTGGAACATCCCGCCGTTTGTATGGCTGCTGAGGTGGAATCTGTCGTTGATACTAAGGAAATCCTTGATTTGTAGGATACTGACCATGTGGAGAGGATGTTGTCTGATATGGAGCTCGTGGAGCTTCCCAGAATGCATTAACTTCATCCTCTTTGGAATTGATAATAGATTCACTCTCAATGCTCTGGCTATTTGAGACGCATTGGATTTTTCCACTTTTAAGGCGATTCTCGACGCATTCTCCAATTGACACCAAGTAAGCGAAGTCTGATGCTACATACTAATCATCCTTTCGAAGTATGGACTTTGTAAGGTATCTCTGAATGAGTCCATTAATTCTTTCTCTAAGAGCGGTGGTTTAACGCGACCTGTTAACTCTCTCCGTCTTTGGGCATGCCCTCTGAAGGATTCGTTTTTTTTCCTGAGATAAACCTCTCAACTGCATGCGATCGGGAGCCATGCCCAAATTGTATTTGTACTGCTTCAAAAAGGCGTTAGCTAGGTCCAACCATGACTGAATATGATTCCTTTCTAACTTCATATACCAACTTAATGATGCCCCAGCCAAACTGTCCTGAAAACAGTGAATCATTAGCTTATCATTGGGGGTATGGGAGGTCATTTTTGACAGAACGTCACCAAATGGTGCTTTGGACAGCTATCCCCTTTGTACTTCTCAAATTCTGGTACTTTGAATTTTGCGGGTACAACCAAGCCAGGTTCCAAACACATGTCTAAGGCATTCATTTCAACAATATCTTGTCCTTCTATGGCCTTGAGTCTTTTCTCTAGCACGCGACATCTTTTAGTAATCTCATCATCTTGTGGTCGTTCAGTATTAACCATCAGGCTTGTTCCATGGGAATCTGGCCCAGAGAATGCAAAACTGTGATACTCAATAGCATCATGATATGAGGAACCCCCTGTTGGTGTAAGCCCTGGAGGCGAATACTTTTGGTACTTGTATCGAATTATTTATTAATAATAAAAGACTTTTTCTTTATTATCTTTGTTTATAAAGTCCCTAGAATAGCTAGCCCGTTTAATGTATCTAGTGTGACTTAATCATGAGATCCCATTAAACATAAGGACACTATTCTTAAAGTCTCCGTAGTCGAGCTTTGTTGTGAAGTGGGATAACATTAAAGCATTAAAACTATTATGTATATAGACTGATGATCATATTTCATGGATCATGGATAAGGAGTTATCAAGTCTTAAACATAAGTATGAATATTGAGAGTAATATTTATACTAGATTGACCCGCTATAAGAATACTATATAGAATGTTATGCAAAGTGTCATAAGTTATTCTCATGGTGATAATGGTGTATACCACCCTTTGACCTAAAACCACTATGTACTCTAGAAGTAAAGTCTAGTGCCTTATTGTTGATCAAACATTGTCTGTAACTGGATGACCATAAAGACAGTTAGTGGGTACTCCATGAAGTATGCTAAGGGACATGAGTGACCTAGATGGAATTTGCCCATCCTGCATAACAGAATAAATGTCTACGGGCCCAATATTGAACTGGACAAGGATAACACGGTTTATGCCTTGTGTTCAATATAGACATAAGGGCAAAAGGGTAATTGTACATATAAGTATTATCACAAAAGGATTTGTCAGATCACATGACATTTTCGTGTCTTGGGTAGAAGTGATGTGTTGCTAGATATTGCTCACTGTTTATTATGTTAAATACGTGATTTAATATAATTGCCAATGCCGTGAAAACCTAGAGGGTCACATACAAAAGGACGGATTGATGAGAGATAAAGTAACTAAGGAACACCGTAAGGTACGATGCACTTAAGTGAATTATAGAACATCGTAAGGTACGATGTACTTAAGTAGAATATGAAATATGATAAGGTACCACGCGCTTAAGTGATTTTGGTATATTATAAGATATGGGCCACATACACTTAAGTGGGCTTTTTAGCTTGCAGCCCACACAAGTGGTTCTATAAATAGAACCCTTGTGTAGAAGCATTTGTGAAGTTCCAATTTCGTTTCTCTCTCTCTCACACTCAAAGCCTTCATTCGTAGCAGCTAGCACTGAGATTGAAGGAACCCGTTCATATGGACTGAGTAGAGGCGTTGTCACCATTCGACGTTCGTGATCGCTCCATAGATCTGCATCAAAGGTTTCAATCACCACAAGAGGTAACGATTCTATCACTGATCATGCCCATTCGTAAGGATCACTAAAGGAGAATTTTTTTTAAATTCCGTTGCATTTTGGATCGCTCTTCTCCTTCACCCCCGTCTTGATCAATATGGCGTTCTTGTACCACAGAGTTATCAATTGGGGTTTGCGCAAGCTGAGGCTGGATATGATCCTTTATTGGAGGTGAAATTGCATTCTCAATAACTGCAGTCTGTTGAATGTTATCCTCCATTTTTGCTAAAGCTATCATAGCCTCCATAAGTTAGTCTATCTGGTTTTTCATCGAATCCACATCTCCTTTCAATGCAATATGACTTTGCTCCAATGGATCCATGGTCTTTCCAGAGATACTTCAAGTCAGATACAAGTGTCGGGAACTCAACCGCGAGTTATGGACAAAATATGGGATGAGTTTTTGTTTATGAACATGATATGCAATTCATGTTGATGAAATGTGAATGCATGAAATTTTGTATTTAGGTATGCAAAGAAAATGTAATGCAAGTATAGTTAGGATCCAGGATATCATGAGTATCATATAGCACACCCTGTACGGAGGTTATATGTTCTCTACCCCACACACAAAGGATGGCCCCTAAGGTTGTCCATTTTCAAGATAAGAACTTAGAGTCATGGATTGTGTTCAGCATTCCATCATAATAATGGGCTAGCCACATCGAGATGGAAGTTATGAATCAATCTAATCTAAGTGGGATCTTCGTATTGTTAGAGCAGGGTATAGACCCCTCGGTTCAATACTACACAATCGCCAATCATGAAGATGGACTTTGGTTTAAGGTGAGGTTCCTAGAGTCATGGACCGTGTTCAAATTTTCCTTGCAATAATGGGCTAGCCATATTGTGATGGAAATTCCAAACATATCTACTCTAGGTGGAGCCTTCGTATTGTCCCAACAAGGTGTATACCCCTCGGTTCAATACTACACAACTTCGGGTTCTAAGTTCTTCTCAAAGCTCGGATACGGAGCTTATCTCACAACATGTGTCAAACACCATAGATCAACCAATATAATAGCAAAATAAGTCACATAGAATAAATAATACATCAAGATATAAAGAAGCAAATAATGAAAAAATAGTATTTTAACATTCGTCACAGATTAAAATAAGTTATAAATGACTCTCTCTAGTTTGGAGTTGAAGTCCCCAGCAGAGTCGCCATCTGTCGCATCTCGAAAAATACGATCCCTCGCGATGGTCGTGGAAAAAATTATGTTCGAACAGAGTCTCCACCAAACTTTATTTATCCCAAAGAAGGAATAGGAAAATATCGATAAAACCTTTGAAAAATAGAATAATGGTCATCGCAACCATATTCGGGTTCGGGAGCCGATTACGCAGGGGGAAAGTATTAGCACCCCTCACGTCCGTTGTACTCATTAGGAAAATTTTAGTTGAATTTTCGGTTTGAATGTTAACTTATGTTGTTTGTTTTCTTCGAGTGATACAAATATTGAAAATAGATGGATGGAAACCTTAGAAAGGGAGAAAAGGGAGGTTTATTATTAGTCTGCTCGCCAAGATCTCGCAATCTCGTGCCTACGTATCCTTATAGTGAAATAAGGAAATCAGAGCATTCGTAGTTCGAGGAACTACGGTTGGTTGGTGTTTTTTAATGAACGACTATTTAGATTGCTCTATAAAGGCTAAATGTTGGCTTGTCTACTCTCAGCGGAGACTTAAGCACTAGTTTGTTGTGCGCGTTAGAAGGGATTAAATAGTGTTCTTTTTTAGAAGAGTTTCGATCGCACGAGGGCGATGAAAGAGGTTTGACAAGTTGGATGTGTTTTAATGAACAAGTTCTTAGATCACATCCTAGCGGTTAAAAGTTGGCTTGCATGCTCGCTCGCGGTGGAGACTTAAGTGCTAATTTGTGTATGCATTAGAAAAGATTAGGCAATGTTCTTTCTGAAAAGAGTTAAGTTGTCAATCGAACGGGGGCGAGAAATAAGGTTTAATATATGTTTGGTATTTTTGAAGAAGAACGAAAAAAGATTGAGCAATGTGGTGCAACCAATCGTTCAATTCCTTCGAGGAATAACAAGGTGAATGCCTTCTATTCCCTTTTCGATTAAATTATTATTGAAAGTTTGTTTGCGGAAATCGAATATGTGCGGCAGTGAGGCGTGCGCCTCCCACTTTCTTATTCAAGGAACAATGAGGCGTGCGCCACTCATTCCTTTAACCAAGTTCATTTAGCGTGTTTTTATCGGAAGTCAATAATTTGAGCAATATGGTGAGCGCCGATCATTCAATTATTCGAGAGATGGTGAGGCGAACGCCTCCCATCCTTTTCATCCGAAGTTTAGAATTAAAAAGTTTTTAGAAATTATATTAATTTAGAAGAAATAATTTGAATTCGAATTTGGTAAGGTTTTAATCGGACGACAAGAATTCGAGGAATATGGCTGACGCCAATCATTCGAATGCTTGAGAGATAGTGAAGAGAACACCTCCTATACTCTTTTCCATCCCAAGTTTGAATTATAAAAGAATATTCTTTAGAAGTTATATTGATTTAAAAAATTATTTGAATTCGCACGGTTAATTGAATTTAGATAGAAATACCTAGTATATCAATCATCTAATCGATTTAATCAAAATCGAGTACGTCTCATTGTAAGAAAGCCCAAGAGTAAGATATATGAGGTTGGTGGCGATGCATAAAATCGATCGGCTTACAAAGGTGTAAAAAATATAGGCTCAACATTGAATCGAGAATTGTGTGATTTTAGTGGTTTAAGAGTGGCTTGGAATTGAGTTTGTATTATGAAATGATAATGGAAGAAATCGATCAACTTTTAATCCTTAAAATTAATTTATTAAAATTCGGTTAAGTCAATTAATTAAGTTAATTAAAATTAATTATCAAAATTTGTTTGATTAAAAATTAATATAATCAAATAATTAAGTTAATTAAAAGTAGTTAACATGATTATTTAATTAATCAAACCTTAATTAATTAATTAATTGCAAAAAAGGAGATAAGTGACAATATTGAATTTAAAACAATCGAATTGAATCGACCACTATGTGCTCATAAACCGGTTTATCCATAACAACAATGGAGTTAGAATGACGTATGTAAGGATCGAAACGCGGTGAAAATACATGATCAATATATAGAGATTTGGGGCGGCATATTGGCATGAAATTGCCAACTCCGTTGGATAGAAAGAATCCAATTCAACGCAATGTAATAGAAATAGATTATATTTACAAAGCTCACAACATAAGGGGAGGAGCAAAAATAAAAAAACAGAAGTCTAAATGAAAAGAATCAAATGGGCTTGAACAAGAATGATAAGCCCAATAACAAGTTGTCTTGAAACCAAATTTTTTCTTTAAAAGTAAACTACCAATAAACCAGAAAAGCAACAATTTGCTTGTGCCAAAAAGGAAAATTTAGGAACAATAACTTTTACGCAAAAAACACGTAGCATATTTTTTTATGTTATCTTTCCTTTGGAACATGAGGAACAGTCACAACAATGAAACCACCAATTCCAATCAAAACATAAATATTTTCCTAGTATTCATGTTTTAATTATCAACAAAATTTTAGCCAATATTAACAAAAACCAATACCATCATTAAGTCAAACATGGACCCCTGGTCGTGGACACCCCTTGTAGCCAAGACAAATGAGGGGGATGAGTATGCTTCATATGTGACCCAGGTACAGTGGATACCGTATCTACCGATTGCAAACTTCGAAGACCTATGACGACGCTTCAGTACAAATAAATAAAACGTCAATTAATAATTAATAACAATGCAAAAATCAGAACTTCTTCACTATCATCAGGTTCAATAACAGATCTAAAATTGTAGCATGACAATTGCAATCAAAGCCAACACAACAATTCCAGCAAATTACAAACAAATAACAATGCAAGACTTATTTAGAATTTGAAAATAATATTGAACGATGATATCATCGGAGCTATGAACGGAGATGATGCAAGCCACGAGTATTATCGTTGCCGGATTTGAGATAGTTCATCCATATAATGTCGAACTATTTTCGGTGTTATTAGCGTTATGGATGTAATGTCGTAAGCTTCATTCATTAGTGGTAAGAAAATCTCAATTTCTTCGCGAGTAGATAATGGTCATCGGTTCTCACTATGAGACTGTGGTTTACCGGAGATTTACGGTGGTGGTCCAGTGAAAACCAAAACGGTTGGTGAGTTGAAAACGGTCGTGGAAATATGGACAGAGGGTGGAGGCGAAGGTGATGTTGAAGGCTTGGTTCTTGGTTGTGGATCTGTAAATTGATGGTGAAGAATCGCATGCGGTTTATTGAGAGGGTGAGGAAACGGAAGTGTGTGAGATGGAGGAAAAGAGTAACAAAGACGATGTGGGTTGTGGTGGTGAGAGAAGAGTCTATGGTTGTTGACGCGGATGGTGTGAAGCGGCGAAGTGAGTCACGGCAGTGGATGTTGGTTGATTTGGAAATGGTGAGCCGCAGCGAAGATGAGCGGTGGTGTTTAAGAAAGTTGGATGGAAGTCCACCGGATTCAATAGGTTTCATGGTTTAAGGGTGAATATAAGGTGGAGCTTTTTTAGGGTGGAGGAGATGAGAGGCGAGTGATGGCGAATCGCGGCAGGTCGGAAAGGTTGCGAAATTTGGCGGTGTGTGTGTTTAGAGGACGAAGAAGAGGAACAATTTGTGTGGTGTGGAAGACGGAGAGGAAGAAGATCCAATCTTTTTTTTCCAACCTCCCCCAGAGAACGAGTGAATAGTTTTATCAACTTTTATTTCCTTTTCTTTTTTCTGTTTTTTTTGTTCGTTTCCCAGAGAGAGACGTTGGTGGACCATTCTCCCCCAGGATAATTTTTTTTATTTTTTTCTCTTTCAAAAACCCCCCCGAGAGGTCCCCCACGACGCGTGGCATTTTCTGGGTATCTCTTCTCATTGGTGGTCCAAATGACCGTTAGTAGTGGAGGAAATGTATCCATCTGCTAGCTATCAAAAAATGAGAGAGTTTTATGAGAAGACGCGTGGCCATGATGGAGGAAGGAGATATTTGTTTATTTTTTCATATTTCCTTAATTAATATTACTAATTAAATCCTAATTTTTGATTGGATAAATGGAATAAGTGTGGATAATTAACATGGACCATTGATTCTTTTGAATCAATGATTCAGATTAAATCAAAGAAGCACAAACAATTCAAAATGGCAAAGTTACCCATCTAGATGATTTAATTGATTTCAAATAATTTAAACCAATTAAATTAAGTAGAATTCACAACTTTTAAAATGAATAAGATAAAAATAAAATAAGAGCATGGAAAATTCTATTTATTTTTTCTGAATATTTTGGCGAAAGAACAAAATTAAAATGACTAAAAATGAATAAAAGTCTGGCGAAAATTTGCTCAAAAAATTAAATCGGATGCACTAAAATGATCAGCACGAAACATACTTATTGGAAAAATACAATGTTTCTTTTAATTTTGAAATAAATTTTGATTAGTTAAAAGGCTCAGGCGGGTCAAAATGTGACTGGAAACGTCGTCGAAAAATATAATGAGCACACCAGGTTAGACTACGCGAACCGTAGATTAATAATACTGACGTCTGCAAGTTTGATTTCAAAACTTTTTACCCGCTGATTTTTCATGCATTTGAGAAATGATTTAACCAATTTGTTTGTATATCCCAGACTTTATTCCGACTGATATTTTAGGCATTATTCATGATGAAATGCGTGTCATGCTATACATATGATGCAAATTGAAAATGAAATCAAATTTGTAGGTGTTTAATTGGCTGCATTATATGGTAAAACACTAATGTCTTGACTGATGTCATGACATGTATATGTGACTACATTGTAGTTACTGCAGAACTAGCTAACACAGGATTATTGAATGCTGTGACATTCATACCTGTCAACAGATACTAAGGAACAGAAGTTCTGTTAGAACTTAGTATGCATTTGCAGTCTGGTTATCAAGGAAGAACCAGACCTGGCATAAGGCCTACTGACTGAATGTCAAACTGGATGTTGTGACATTCATCATTGACAGCAGCTACTGAAGATTAGGCAGAGTGGTGTTCTGCTATACTTCAGCATGTAACTTAGTTTGTTCTTCAAGAGAATAACAGAACTAACTTAAGGCCAAATGTGTAAATGTTAAGTTGGACACTTTGACATTTATTAATGTAAGCTGCTACTGTAGTATGGTCATTTTGATCCTGTGCAGGTCAGCAAAATTGTACAGTCTGTTTTCTGGAAAAACAGACTCAGCATATGGACCTTGATGTCAAGCTGAATGTCGTGACATTCATGCCTGACAGCATATGCTAAATTGTAGGTTGTGCAGTTTTCTGTTTTAGCTTTTTCTTGGGCTATTCTTCAGGAAGTCAACAGCTTAGAGAAAATCCAGGAAACCAACAACCAAGCTACAATTAAGGAACCTAACAAATAGCCTATTTGTTAGCACACTAATATGTGGAAATTAGTTAGAATCCTATGTGGCATTATTTTGTGGAGGTCTTGAGATATTTTAGGAACTAAATGTGGAGATATTTTAGGAACTAAATATGGAGATATTTTAGGAACTAAATTTGGAGATATTTTAGGAACTAAAAGATTGAAGACCTTGTTTGTAGCAGAAAGTTTCTGCTGATGTTGTAACAGCAAAGGAGAAGTTTGCTGCGATTTCTGAAGGCCCAAATCCACTTGGGTGATTAGGTTATAAATAGCTGATTGTAATCTAGTCTTTGTAAGCCTCTTAGAATGAATTTTTAGGGGTGTGTGTAAGGTAAACCTCCCAATATGTGGGAAGGTTACCATGTGTCTCTCAGTGGTAAACCTGAGAGTGTTTGTCACTCAAAGCCTATAGGCAAGAGTGATTATGTTCTTGAATGAAGCTGTGAAGCAAGTTCAAGGTGTTTGCACATTACATTGTATTTGTAGTGATAGGAATGGAAACTGGAGGTTTCTATCTAGGAGTTCCTAGGTATAGATTGCATTGGGTAGGGATTAAGTGATGAGTTGTAAACGGGGGAGTTTAACTCTGAATTGATACTACTAATAGTGGATCTTCTTCCTGGCTTGGTAGCCCCCAGATGTAGGTCATGTTGGACTGAACTGGGTTAACAATTACTTGTGTTTTTACCTTTTGCATGTTATAATTGTGCCAGTTATAAAATAAGGTAAACCTGTAATGCTGTAACAGATGATGTTCAAATCAACAGTAAGACATCATGCTGATAACTATGGAAGAAAACAACTGAAGTGAGTGCTGGGTTTGACTTCTGTTGAGTCTTTCTTCCTGAAGCACAGAACCAGGGGTTCATACATTCTAGGGCGACATAGAAGGAGATGTCGTGACATCTGTGAACCTGTGCATATTAGTACAGTGGTTAATAACTATCTTGCTGTATTAGTTACAATGTTAGATCAGATGTCATGTCGTGGTGGATAACATCTGAATTCTGACTACACCAGAATTTCAATTGGTATCAGAGCTGGCATCCTGTTCTGTCTCTGGATGAGATCCATGGGTGATACTTTCTGGTATCTTGCAAGAAGTTATGGTAGTACTAATGTTGGAACCTGTGAAAGGTTCTGTACTTTCCCTGAATGGTCCCTTGAAGTAGGTGGATGGACTGTTCATGACAGGAATGGTGTGTACCTGTCTCTGGAGGGTGGCAATTGGCCTGTGTGTGGGACAGCTGTGCCAGTATTGAATCACATTCAAACGTGGTATGGTCTTGGAGGCTGATCTGGTGAAGTGTGTGTTCATAGGTTGAGTTGTATTATGATTTCCGCTGCATAATACCTGGCAAAACTCAAACTCTGATGTTGTTTCCCCTCATGTGGATGTAAGGCTGCTGTATTCAAGATCTCATCATAATCTACTGAAAATGTCAAAGATACTTGAGTCCCCTCAAGTCCACTCATCATGACGTTCTCACTTCAGGATGGTAAGAATCACTTAATCACTGATTCTTTTACTCACTTGAGTAGGGTGTATGAAGACCTTGAAGACCTTCAAGGAAGGTTTGTTCCAAGGAGGTGGAACTAATGTTCTATGCGATGTTAGAACATGTTGTTCAACAAGTATGCAGCTACTGGTTGAAGAGCAGATGTTTTTAGGTATCAAACAAAGGGATACTTCTGTTTGGAACCTACTCCTGACCTGAAAGAGGAGACATCTGTGTGTGCTAAGTTGACAAGGGAAGGGTCAACTGTATGTGTGCTCAAGAAGGTCACCTTTAGAAGTCTGATCTCTAAAAGTTGAGCTGGTTGAGATGTGGCAGTGTGCAATCTCCTGCTGTTTGGCATATTCCTGTAGATTGAGCAGGGCTGGATAGGTGTTCCCTGAAGTACTATGCTGTGTTGGAAGACAAGTCCCCTGGATGTTAGCAGTCAATAATGGGGTAACCTGAGTGCTGTATCATCTACGAGGATTGGAACCATGAATCATGTTATTCAAACACCACGTGCAGAAGTGGCAGTTCTGTCAAGGAGTAAGAATATGAAGATTCAGAGGTTGGTTGAAGTAGTATGCCCTGGCAATGCATAACTACTATCGACTGGTATTGTGTGTCTCACTAGTACTTATGGTCAGCTGGAGTCTGATTGGAGGAGTTAGTTGCCACTGGTAGGGATAGTGTATGTCATGTTGAGACATATGTGTACAATGCATGGATATTGGTGTGGAGTATCCATGATTGTTAAGTTGAGGGGGAGTTTTGGTTAACCTCCTCAAGTCTGGTCAGCCTAGGGTCTGGTTGGCTGTTGACCTGTGTCACATGGGTTCTGGTGGTTGTGTGACACATTTGCAAGGAAGAATTCATCTCTCTCATTCCTAAGGGTGAATTTAATCTGGGAAGACTTTCAAAATTGTCTAGGTGCTTGCAAGCAGAAGATGTTGACACAAGAAGAGTATTTTCAAAGTATTCTTATGGTGGAAGTATCTGAAGGGATGATTGGGAAAGGATTTAAGATCAATGTCTACTTGTGCCAAGTGCAAGTGTTTAATTGATTATCCTTGGAGCTCAAGATAACTGATGTTCTTAAAGATGTTGGAACATCACTTCTTCAAGACCCTGTGTAGAATCACAGGAAGGACAGTACATTGGCTTATGATCTATCTCTTTGGTGGCAGCAAAAGCATATGATCTCTGAAAAGGTTTCCTGGCAAGAAACATGTTCAGCCTTGGTATGTACAAGAAGAAGAAGACATCATAGTCTTGATGGTGGTTACTTGGATCAGTTTATTTCTGATCTAGGTAAGGAAGTGCATTAGCTTATGCACACTGTGAAGTCAAGAACAAGTGGCAGCAATCTTGACATCATGGAAATAGCCTTGCCTTAGGATGTGGAATCCTTGGTAGAGCTGAAGGGTTAGTTTCTAACTGGTCCTTCTGAAGACTCATACATCAGAGTGTCTGATGTCTTTGGAGAAGAAGCAGGGATTCATCAAGGTGTGAGCTTGGATGACTTAACTGCAAACCTGCAGGATGGAGGTTGTTTACTCAAACTTGGTTCCACAATCAAGTCTATGAGAACATTGAACTCTTGTTCTGTGAAGGGAGGAAGTTCTTTCAAGTGGCAGAAGAAGGAGCTGAATTCAACAACTGGATGTCAAAACACAATGTTGTGACATTTGGTTCAACATCAGATTCTTAGTTGGTGAAGTGGCACATCAACTTGAGATAGAAAGGTCTACAGGGTTGTAGATTGGATACTTCAAAAAGCTTGAAGTTCAAGTCTCACTTGGAAGGTCAGAATATCTTTGGGAGAAGTCTGATAAACTTGGGGAGGTCAAAAAGCAGCATTTGACCTTGTCATATGAGGATTCATGAAGGAGGTAATCAACCAGTGGCATTTGGTCTATCTCAGGAGTGAGTTCGAAGAATCAAGATAATCCATATGGCAGCTGATTATTCTTGAGGAAAGTCTGAGACAAATTACTTTTGAGCAGAAAAGTAGTAAGTTGAAGACTAAAGGAGGTGTTTTCTATTCATCCCTTGGAGCTTGTGGTAGGAGTTCTGAGCTATCTATGGAAGATTATCTCTTGTAATGGGATGAAAGTGTATATGTCCCAATGTATGTCTGGGTTCTTCTTGATCAACCCGGTGACTCAGTGATATCTGAAGACTATCAGATGGTGTGCCTTGTCCTGTTATGAAGGATGTCCCAGCTGATGTTAGAACATCTTGTGAAGTGGTCTTCTGTTCTGGTTAGAAGAGAGATTGACACAGAGTGTGAATGTGTTCAGCTAAGAGGGTTGAACAGAGGGTGTGCTCTTGAAGACATGAAGATGCGTCTTATGTTTTCCATTCATCAAGTGGTCTGGAGTCTCTTTGAATCAGGAAGTATGTGAAGGTCCAACTTTGGGATGTTGGATATGCCCATGTGTGATCTCCAAGCTTCAAGAGGAGAATGGGTTGTTCATGACAGGGGGAGTTCTGTCCTTGCACTGCAAGTAATCATCAAGCTTGTGGTCTATGTGTTCTCAGATAACAAGGTTTGGAAACCTGTTAGATAGTGGGATAAAGTTGGTATGTGTCAAGGCTGAGTGAGCAGAAGAATGTCTGACCGGATGTCATGACAATATGGAAGCATATGCCAGTAGGACATTCTGGCTGGTACAGGTGCTGGAGTTACAGCAGCTGTTATTTGATGAATGCACAGATTTAGGGGGAGAAGAAGTACCCTTGTGCATGTGTGTATTACTAGTAGCCATAACTAGTAATTGTTTTTGCTCCTGCTGCTGACTAAACTACTATTATGTGGTTTAAACTGCTGATAGTTTGCCTTGTTAACAAAAAGGACAGAGTATTCACAAGATGTCTTAACATAAGATATCTTATGTGCCTGCTGGAGTTCAAGAAAGTGTTCATGCAGGAGTGGATCAAGATGTCAGACTCAAAGTCTTGGAATCTGATATGGCTGTACCTACTGTAAAGCAAAAGTGGGTGATTACTTGATCGAAGCTGTGAAGCAAGATCAAGTGGATGTGAACTTGGTTGAAACTGTGAAGTAAAACCAAGTCTGGAACTCTGTCAGTTTGCTCTGGCTATGTTGCTGGCTTTGGCAACATTTTTGACAAAAAGGGGGAGTAATAACCACCAATACCCCTGACAAACAGAGTGGGTCTCTACAACAGACTCTCATGACAGATCTGAAGATTCCCCCCTGCAGCTGATGTTGAAGTTTAGGTGCAACTTCTAACATGTGTGTGCTGCTATGTGAAGTTTTCATTTAACTTCCATGTGTGTGAGTGTGCTGCCACTCTGAGTGTATTAGCTAGTATTATTCCGCTGCTATGAACTCTGTTATGGGGATCAAAGTGTTTTAGCCAAAAATTTGCCAAAGGGGGAGTTTGTAGGTGTTTAATTGGCTGCATTATATGGTAAAACACTAATGTCTTGACTGATGTCATGACATGTATATGTGACTACATTGTAGTTACTGCAGGACTAACTAACACAGGATTATTGAATGCTGTGACATTCATACCTGTCAACAGATACTAAGGAACAGAAGTTCTGTTAGAACTTAGTATGCATTTGCAGTCTGGTTATCAAGGAAGAACCAGACCTGGCATAAGGCCTACTGACTGAATGTCAAACTGGATGTTGTGACATTCATCATTGACAGCAGCTACTGAAGATTAGGCAGAGTGGTGTTCTGCTATACTTCAGCATGTAACTTAGTTTGTTCTTCAAGAGAATAACAGAACTAACTTAAGGCCAAATGTGTAAATGTTAAGTTGGACACTTTGACATTTATTAATGTAAGCTGCTACTGTAGTATGGTCATTTTGATCCTGTGCAGGTCAGCAAAATTGTACAGTCTGTTTTCTGGAAAAACAGACTCAGCATATGGACCTTGATGTCAAGCTGAATGTCGTGACATTCATGCCTGACAGCATATGCTAAATTGTAGGTTGTGCAGTTTTCTGTTTCAGCTTTTTCTTGGGCTATTCTTCAGGAAGTCAACAGCTTAGAGAAAATCCAGGAAACCAACAACCAAGCTACAATTAAGGAACCTAACAAATAGCCTATTTGTTAGCACACTAATATGTGGAAATTAGTTAGAATCCTATGTGGCATTATTTTGTGGAGGTCTTGAGATATTTTAGGAACTAAATGTGGAGATATTTTAGGAACTAAATATGGAGATATTTTAGGAACTAAATTTGGAGATATTTTAGGAACTAAAAGATTGAAGACCTTGTTTGTAGCAGAAAGTTTCTGCTGATGTTGTAACAGCAAAGGAGAAGTTTGCTGCGATTTCTGAAGGCCCAAATCCACTTGGGTGATTAGGTTATAAATAGCTGATTGTAATCTAGTCTTTGTAAGCCTCTTAGAATGAATTTTTAGGGGTGTGTGTAAGGTAAACCTCCCAATATGTGGGAAGGTTACCATGTGTCTCTCAGTGGTAAACCTGAGAGTGTTTGTCACTCAAAGCCTGTAGGCAAGAGTGATTATGTTCTTGAATGAAGCTGTGAAGCAAGTTCAAGGTGTTTGCACATTACATTGTATTTGTAGTGATAGGAATGGAAACTGGAGGTTTCTATCTAGGAGTTCCTAGGTATAGATTACATTGGGTAGGGATTAAGTGATGAGTTGTAAACGGGGGAGTTTAACTCTGAATTGATACTACTAATAGTGGATCTTCTTCCTGGCTTGGTAGCCCCCAGATGTAGGTCATGTTGGACTGAACTGGGTTAACAATTACTTGTGTTTTTACCTTTTGCATGTTATAATTGTGCCAGTTATAAAATAAGGTAAACCTGTAATGCTGTAACAGATGATGTTCAAATCAACAGTAAGACATCATGCTGATAACTATGGAAGAAAACAACTGAAGTGAGTGCTAGGTTTGACTTCTGTTGAGTCTTTCTTCCTGAAGCACAGAACCAGGGGTTCATACATTCTAGGGCGACATAGAATGAGATGTCGTGACATCTGTGAACCTGTGCATATTAGTACAGTGGTTAATAACTATCTTGCTGTATTAGTTACAATGTTAGATCAGATGTCATGTCGTGGTGGATAACATCTGAATTCTGACTACACCAGAATTTCAAAATTTATGAAAATTTTAAAATGCCCAGACAAAAGTGGGGTATGACACATAGTTGAGATATAATTCTCCTATCTCCATAGTATTGATGACAATTATTTTCTATCCAAGAGAGCTAGTGGCATACTTGTTGATCCTTATCGAAGTTGAAGTCCTTCTCATGATGATGCAAAGTTCTCATACTTATGGGTGACTAGTTGAGTATTCTCCTTAAAATGACAAAATGTCTTTTCATAAAAAAAGTCAAAACAAACACTTTTGTTATTTTTACCATGAACTACGAGGTTTTGATCCTCCATTTCACTTTGTTGGTATGTATGCATGAGACTTCAAAAGGTCTTGGTAAACACCAAAAATTATAAAAAAAAACATTTCTTTTCCTATTTCTGCAATCTTTTACAAACAACAACTTTTTCAAACTAAAAGGTACATATTTTCAAAGAGGTTCCCATGGAGTACCATGGATGTTTAGGGTGCTAATACCTTCCCTTTGCATAACTAACCCCATAGGCCCTTGTTCTCTTTGTATTAGTTTTTCTTTAAAACTTCTTCGGGTTTTGTTCATACTTTTTTCCCTTTTCCTTTGTAAATAATAAAAGTGCAGTGGCGACTCTTGATTTATGAGTTAAGTTAATCAATAGCTTAATCTCAAAACTTTTACCGCTATAGTGGGAGGTTAATTAAATTAATTAAATAAATTAAATAAGTGGGGGTTTGATTAAGTAGTTGAATTTATGATTATTCGTATAATAGTAAGTGGGGAGATCAATCCAGGCCCATTTCATTTGGGTCCAACAAGTGACTCAAGCCCCAAGTGCATTGGGTAAAGTAAGACCCGTCCTCATTATCTGAACCGGCGAAAATGCAACCTGTGTTCATCCCTAACAACTCCAGCAGCCCCATTCGAAAAAACCTTAATTCTCATAATCAGAAATTGGAAATGGATCAAATGCACTAAAGTCAAATCTTTCCATTTTCATTACAACATGGATACAAAATTATGATTTACAGATGATTTTGAACCAAATATGTTGCAATCTCAAACCTAAATCTATTTCTAAACAAAATCAAAACTCAATTGATATTTCAATCAAATCCCTTCGAATCTCAATTACAACCAAACCTAATAAAAATCAAATGAAAAAATCCTAAATTCAGACCAATATAATTGAATTTGAAACCTAAAAATTAATCTATATAAACCCTATGTTAATTCTGAACAAAGGAGGAAAAAAAGGAAAAACCATAAAATAATATATTGTTGTTGCAACTTCGATCCCTCACTAAAGCTCGAATCAAATAAAGATTAGGATTTTACATTGAAACCATAATTGTTATGAGCTTAGCCACCATCCTAATCCAACAGTACCTTGCACGAAGAAAAAAAAGAAGTTAGATAAGAAAGAAGGTAAACACAGAAAGAGTATAAGCAAGTTAAACACTATTACCTTCTAGCTGGAGATAACATATTCTCTGTAGGATGGTAGAACTCTGACTCGTGCTTATTTTTGTTGTTGTTTGAGGATTTCTTTTTTGTATGTGTATGATGATTCGGGTTAAAATTTTGGTATTAAAAGGGAATAGGGTTTGAATAAATTGATTTTTTGGTTTGTGATCTGTTTAGATTAAAATTCTTGTTTGATGTTTGATTGAGATCCAGGGGTTTGAGATTTGTGGTTTGGTGAAGGTTTGGGTTGATTCTGGGTAGCTTAGGGTTTAATATGGGTAAGGTTGAGGTTGGGATGAAGGAATAACATAAAGATTCATCTTCTTTAAGGTTAGGGTTCTTAGGTTTAAAGGGTTTTGGGTAGGTGTTTATCATCCGGATGAACACCAGTTGAAGATCCCGATTGAACTTCAAACAAATATCTAGAGGTTACGGTGGTTCCAGGGAGGGGGATGGTGGTGATCAGTTTCTAGGTTAGATGTTCTTCATGTTCATGATGAACATGAAGAACATGGTTGAAGGTGGTGGTTTAGGGTGGAAGAAAAGGTGGTCATAAAAACAAAGGTAGAGAGAGATAAGAGAGCAGAAAGAGGGATTGGGAGAGTATAGAGAGAAAGAAAGAAGAAAAATAAATGGATTGAATGAAGTTTGATTATATGCTCCCTTCGTGTTCCCTCATATGCGTGCTAAGTGGCACTCTAAAGAGGTACGAATCAGTTGACTATACCAGTCAAATGATGATCTCACGCGCGCATGTGTGTCGTGTTCCCTTATTGACTTTAGATCTGAAACCTTCATCCCGTATACTTTGACTGGTAATCCAGATTGAAGGTTACGATCTGATCCCATCATTTTCGTGTGATTCAGATCGAGAGGCCAAGAGAAAGTCAAACTTTGACTCTCTCTCCATGAACCTTTCTTCCCACGTGGGCCTTGGAGAGCTTCTGGAGTCTCTCTCAATGCTTTTCACACCTTCAATCTTAGCCCAATTGCTTACTAGGTACAATAATGCATCCCCTATTTTTTAATTAATTTATATATAGTTTTATTTAATTAATTATTAAGTTTGTTTATTAAATTAATTAACAATTAAATTAGTTTAATTAAGTTAATAATTAGGATTTTCAATGATTCAATAATTATTTATTTTTATAGTTTGATTTTATTATTATAATAATTTAATAATTATAAAAAATAACACATATTTAATTAATTAAGGATTAATAAAATGAGGAATTAGGGTTAATTTAACAAGAATTTTGTGGGGATAAATATGAGATAAAATCCTAGGGTTGTAAGGGATAAAAACAAGGGATAAATCGGGGATAGAAATCGGGATAAGGGATATGTCATATAAGTATATATATTAATTTATTTTCTTAACTAAACTAAGTATTATATTTTTCCAATCCATTAAATGAGATAAAATCGGTCTAACACACCTCAAACTATAAGTCATTTGCCCTAGTGCATTAAGACATTTCTCCAAACTCATTTACTTCCCTGCCTACGATGTGTAAGAACTTTTCAAGGAATAAAAACAACAAATAAGCCAACAGTTTTTACAAGAACTACGATACTCTGATCCTTCATCTAATATGATGGTATGTAGGCATAAAGTTGTAAACTCTAGCGAGTACAAATAAAAAAGACATTTTTGATCCCCTTTTATTAATTAGTCAATGTCCTTTTCTCAATAATAAATCATTTTTGTAAATAAATAAATAATTAACCAATAATAGTAATAAAGTAGATATCCTTAAGTTAGCATGACTATCCTCAGAAGTTAGAGGAGGATCTCATTGAGTACAATGGAGGTGAGAGGTGTCTAGTACCTTCCTCTCACTTATCTGACTCCCGAACATAATCTCTCACCCTTAGTTATTAGGTTTTATCATTATTTCTTTGTTCCTTAGGAACAAATAAAGGATGACGGCGACTCTGTGATTTTTCCAGCTGCGATAGTGAGATAAGTGTCCTAGTCTAAAATGCCATAGGGCTCTACCAGGAAGTGAAATATTGGAAACTGAAACATAATTGTTCTCAAGACCAATATGTAATTTCTTATCTCCTAGTGTTAAGTAATAAAATCCATAATTTCTTTCAGCAGAACCAGTCATCTTCAGTGATGTTTTTTCCTGAATGACAATTTTGAACCAAAAAAACTAACATTACAATTTAAGAATTCACATAATTTTGAAATAGATAAAAGACTTAAGGAAAATTCAGGAATTAACAAAACAATTTACACAATAAATCTAGGAGAAAAGTCGATTGTACCAGAATGCTTAGCAGCTAAAATTTGACCATTTGGAAACCTAACATTAATAGGAATAATTTCACTATAAGAGTTAAACCACTTGACATACCCACACATGTGATCAATAGCTCATGAATCAATGATCTAAGATCCAAGACTACAATTATGCAAAGAATAATAAGCATTACTTGCTGACGGATTACTAGCAGCAACCTGATTTGAAGAAGCATGTCCTGCAATTTGGTCAAGGCTAGACTTCTGAAGAAGATTCATTAGAATAACAAACTGATCTTGAGTCATAGGTGAAGAGCCATCCTTCATATTAGTGTTGTTTGAGAACAATCCATTTTCACTTCCATCAGAGGTAGCATTGTGTGCTACAAATGGGAATTATTTCTGCATGTAAGGTGGAGTACCATGCTTCTTAAAGAAATTATCCATAATGTGATTAGTTTTTCCATAAAACGTGCACACTCAAGCACCTTTTTTGGCTGAATTAAATTTGGATCCAAAGCGTTTAGAATCAACAACATTGATTAGAGATTGTGATTCATCAGTGGGAATATGCAGCTAATTTTGCCTCTCATGTTGAATAACCATAGATTTTTTTTCTTAAGTGGGGGGAGAGGATCCATTAACAAAATCTAAGACTTTACCACAACAAATTGATCATTTTATCCAGTCAAGAAACAAATGATATGTAACAATTTATGATTGGATCTAGCACTACGTATGGCTTCGCAAGAACACTTAATACGCTAAGTACACATAAGTAAAGGCATGTAGAAAACTAATTCTTTCCAAAGAATCTATAAATCAGAGAAAAATTCAATTACCGATTTAGTTTCTTGTTTGAGGTTGTAGATTTCTTGCTGCAATTCAGAGATGTAGATAAGATTGCCTTGTGAGAATCGTTCTTTCAAATCCTTCCACACATTAACGAAATTTTCCATGAAGGCGATCGATTGAGAAATTGATTCAGAAACTGAGTTCATAATCCAAGAATGTACTAACATATTGTATCGATTCCAAGCATGAACAGATGGATCAAAAGAATCAGCTGGAACCAAAAGACTTCCATCAATGAACTTGAGCTTCATTTCACCTCAAAGAGCTCTCTTCATGGATCGAGCCCAATAATGGTATTTTGAACCAATGAGCTTCTGAGTGAATCTGACAAAACTAGGACCATCACTGGGATGGACAAAAAATGGCAAGGTTTGATCCAAAACTAGATCGAGGGGTGGAACACGAGGAAGAGCCATGGGGAAACAAAAGAGAAAATTTCATATGTTGAATCAACAAAAGAATGATATTAATGGAGATTGATACCATATTGAGATGAAACTATTTTATGTAATTAATGAACAAAAATGAAGATTGAATGAACTAAACATGGAGAAAAGAAGAAATCCATTATTCAAGCTTGTGTTACAAAAGTTGAGGGAACTGAAAATTTAAGCTAAATTTCAAAACGAAAATTGGAGGGAAAGTTTGTTATCAAAAAAACTTAACCAACCAATCACTAACTAATTAGCTTAATAAATAAATTAAATTAAACAAGAGTTTAAACTAGATAATCTTAACATGAAGCAGAGTGGCTTCCTAGTCCAACCTGTTTTATATTTTTTATTTGCATAATCCTCAAAACACCCTTAAATTTTTTTGGTCATTTGCCCGAATATCTATCTCCTTTATTATTTTCAGTTTGACCTTATCCTTCTCCTCTTTTCTCGCATTCGTGTTTGTACTTCTTCTCCCATCTCGTGTTTGATTCGATTAGAAGGGAAAACCATTATCGTCGTCTTTACACCATTCTTCTCCTTCCTCCATTCTGCTTTTCTCCTTTTTATTGTATAAATCATCTAATCATTTATCTAAACCAATATATTCCTCTATTTTATTGTCACCATCTGTTTCTTTAAATTAATGCTAGGTTACTTTGTTTGAATAAGAAGAATAGTTTGAATATTAATTCTTAATATAATAGTACTCTAAGTTTGAATTTTGAGATGTGATATTCTGATTAAATTTAAAACTAGTTGATGTTGAATTGATTAAGAGTTTTTTTATTAAGCCTTGTGTTTTGATAGTTTTATTTATGAATCTTTTATGGGTATTGTTGTAATATTGAGTTATTTGTTTAATTTATTTTTATAGTTGTTATTTATATAATTTTTTAAAAAAATAATTAAATAGCGGTCATCCCACTATCTGATATCCTGCTATCTCATTTTTGACGTTAACTGCTCCACTAAGCTATTCGGAGTTGATACTCTGATCTTAGTGTAAGGTGAAGAAAAGATAACTCCACTTAAAGTGTTTCCCATATGTGGTGCCAATGATTTTGTGTAGACTTGGGATGGTTGATGTCAGACTTGTTTATCTAGATAATATAGCGAGTTCAAAAAGCCAGGAAATATTTAGTTCTTGGTCCAACGTCGAGGGGTAGTACCTGTAAATACTCTAATACTCAAGTCAGTGAGTGTTCGAGACAAAACAAACATATTTTAGGTTATAAGAGTTTTTACCTTGATTTGACATTTTCTACCCTTTTAGAGTTGGGTTTTAGGATTTCTTGAGGCCTTAGAACCTTATTTATATATGAATTCACAACATTTATATCAAATGACATGTTGTGAATTCTTCATTTGTGAAGAATACATAATGATCAAATATTTCTACCAACACCTGGATGTTTTGTAAAGACAAAACATAGTGTTAAGTTGTGTCTGGTAGAGTCTCTGATAATATCTGGTCAAGCAAACTCTTGATGTTTCAAAGAGTTTGAAAGATAGGAAGTGTGAAAAATCGACTGATCCGTGTTTGAGTCATCAGTGTATTGTAAATATATAAAAGTAGTTCTTAACTTACTAAGGCAACACAACCATACAACCACACAAAAATAGTTTTAAACCTCTCTCTTTTGCAAAAACACCTTAAACCTATAAAAGAAACATCTAACCATTGTAGGGTTTCATTTTTGAAATTAGGCTTATTGTATTTTTTTAAGCTTCTAATCAAATAACCATATGTTTGAATCAGAGTCGTCTCAAGTTTTTGGAGGTCTTGTGTAGGTTAGCCATAGAAAAATAAATAGAGGTCCTATTTAATTATCATTTAAACTGATAAATATTTTATGAAGATCTATTTTAGCTATAACTTAACCTTGAAAATTTTGGAGCACTGTGCGGTAGTTCACCTTGTGTGCCCTCAAAGACGATTGTGACTTTAACCAATTAGATCATTAAAAGACTCATGAATCTTTTTCATTTTTTGAGCCGAAGTTTTCTCCTATAAAAGAGGGTTTCTCCTCATTTCAAAATACACCAAAAACACATTTCTAGGATACTTTCTCACTTTCTACTCTCTCAATTTTATTTCTTTCTTTTTCACAAAATTGTCTTAGTGCTTTGAGAGTGAAAAATATCAGTTAGGCTTTTGTTGTTATCGTATTGTGGGAATTTTTTAAGTTACTCAATAAAATTTGTCTCTTGTGTAAAATCTTTAAAAGAAGTTGGTGTGTGGTTCTTGAACTAAACCTTTAGTTTGATTCTTGAGATTAATTACGGAATTTTTTTGTTTAGTTCGTGAGCCCAATCCATCAAAAGCATTCATTTGGTTATCGAGTATATCCTTTAAAAATATTGTTTGGTTTCTAAGTCCAATCAAGTATAAAATCTCTATTTGCTTCTAAGATTATCTCAATTGAAAATCTCTCTTTTGATATGTGATTAGTCAATATAAAATCTCATATTTAATTCTAAGAAGATTTGTGCACATAAACAGAAGAAAAAAAAACCGTCCCTTGATGTTTTGGATCAAATTGATCCTTCTTCTTTAACATGGGCCTATACTCTTACAAGGCTCTGTTGTAATTATGTATGTCAGCCTAAGCAGGAATACACACCATTAGACTTTATGGATCTGTGTTAGAATTTCACAAACATCCCCATTTATTAGTTATACGAGGTTCCGTCTTCACTTTTGCTAAAATGAATGCAAATGAAGAGTTGAAAATAGTCACCAATCGCAAATATACAATATTTAAAGTGGTGTATTCTTAATTCTTTAAATGCTTAACCTCCAATAAATTTCTTTAATCTTAGATGAATTTGCAAAAAGCATGGACAACCCGAAAGAATTTTCTTTGTAACCGTTGTCTCAAACTAAGTTAACCATTGTTTGTTATCTTTGATCTAACCGGATTGTTCTTACTATAAAGTAATCTGTCTGAGGCAGTACCTAGTTGACAATTTGCAAGAAAGGATAGGTAATGAGAATGAATCGCTGCAAAGATGTCAGAAACTGTAGACTTGTGGGGCAACAAAAGGGAAAGGCAAAAGGAATAGAAACAAGACTTTCTCAGGATTTTCTCTCTTGTCTCTTGTTTTTTTATCTGTCATATTAATGATGGAAGTTTCAGAAGGTAAAGAAAAAATGGAATGATGGAAATTCCTGCACCAATGGCATCATGGTCTATCAAATGAAACGGTCCAAGCCACATTAAATTTAATCTCATCATTACCACTGTTGTTATCTTACCCTATTCTGCATTAAATTAAGACATGCTTTCAAACAGAACACAACATTGTGCTGCGTGATTCTACAGTAAAGAGGATAATTTTATTTTTCATGCGTGGTAAAATGCTGAAAAGTGCCAACAACAAATCAAACGGGGCCTCTTAACTTTGCCTTGGGTAAACCAGATAAATGGTAATCTAACTCTCGCAAACCTCCAAATACCAACATTTTTCTTCTTATTTTATGCATGTGTGTTTATAAATAATTTTCCTACTATGAATGACATTGTCATTTCACTAACAATAACTAAAGGAGAAAAAATAAACAAAAAATGAAAAGAGGAGAAAATGGAATATAAATATATAGGAAGAGAGAAAAATAGTATACATATATCTTGAATTAAAATATAGTAGTATTTTTTTTTTAATTTTAACTCATGATTCACCCTTACAAAAAAAAAAAGGAAACAAAGAAATAGAAAACAAGACAATTGACATTGAAATATTCAAGATAAATAAAAATCAAAATTAAAGAAAAATAAAGTAAAAATGAAATTAACTCTTATATGTACAATTAGGGAGAAGAAATAGATAGAAAAATATATAATTCCAATATGTAAGTTATTTACTTTTGCAAGAAATAATAACCTCCTTTATTTTGGTTGGTTTTGAGAAAAATGTACAGAATATTACTCAATATTTTTTCTCAAATTTCTTTAGGAAATATGCTAGAAATTTTTTCTCCCTTTAAAAGAGTCCTTCGACTATGAAGTTCAACTCAATAGAAGTCTAAAAATACTCTGTTATTTACAAGTCCTCATGATTGAGGGACTGTGTAGTGATATATTTGTTAAAATTTAAAATAAGAGCAACATACTGATCCCCACCTCGAGAAGCATCGTTCGGGCGTGACCTTTGTGTTGCATTGAGGGATAGGCCTCACGAAGGACGTGTACAATTCTGTTACCCATAGACCAACCACATGAGCAAAGAAATATCACGACTCCTTAGAAAATAGGTAGTCACTAGTATCTCCAAGTAAAGGAGGAGAAGTTACCACCTCTTAGAATTTCCTAAACTTCAGGCCCAAGAGCCTCTATTAATACATTGACCATAGGGGGTAGAGGACATGCCATATTTACCTTTAATATACACGCATAATATAGAGTTTCTCACCTCACGTGAGCTCGCTCTCTCCATAACCAAGAAATACCATCAAACAGGATCTCTAACCACCATAAGCAAGCTCTTACCACCCTTAACTACTAAGGCCTATGGTTATCTCCTACCCATGCATGGATACCACACACTCTTGTACTATTTCACAAATAATATATATGGGTCGACCTAAAGCCCAAATGCTCAAGGCCTAGTTTACCTTAAATCCACTCCAATTGACCTAATATGTAAAGTCAGTTCACACGGAAAGTAAGGTACATTTTTCTGATCTTCACTTTTCACAACAATCATCTTAAATCTTGAATTGACTTGGGTGTTCAAGTGTTAACCATACAGGTCCACCCCGCGTCGCTGCATCAAAGATCAGCGCCACCAGTTCAGGAATCCTCACCACCTATTTCAACTATTTCTAGTGCTATTATGGAATAATGGCGCCGTCTATGGAAATTGACTTCTAATTCACGCGTTTTCCACAATATCAAGTTCAGTCTTCAATTCGTCAATGTGTAACCTTCGAGAATCGCCAAGTTAAGAGAGATCATAATCGAAGGCTAGGCTATGTCGTGTTCAATCCAGTTGATAATCATTTCAACTTCAATCCATCGAATTTTAGGATCTCTAATTCCTGCGAAAACTCTGTAAGGTACAAGAGAGAATGATCCAAGATCTAAATCCAGATCCATGCTAGAATTATCAAAGAGTGAAAGTTATTTCCTTTGAGATCATACTGAACTTCTCTAATCAACCTCCTGATCTCGTATTACCTCAATTATCTATCTCTAGCGCGATACTTACCATGGAAACTTCGAAGATACATCGAGTTCATACCTACGGTTGTCGCAAAACCGTTACTGGAGCACCTTTTCCATGTAACGAAGGACCTATGAATGAACGAAGACTGCCTCAGGTCAGATCTAATATATCACGATGAAGCTCGTAGTGCGACTAAAGCTACATAGTCATAGCAAAATGCAACAGACTTATAGAACATAATTATTTACGATTGAAGTTGTGGTCATCGTGGATAATGTTACACACCACCATGACGTACAATGGTGAAGATTGTGACTCTACTACACCTTATCCTCATCACTTAGAGATGGAGCGCAATTGCTTTCAGTGGTGACCTCCTGATAAGATTCCCCTTCCATATGCTTGTTGAGCACTATGTCAAGAAATAAATATGTTTGAACGCAAACACGGCCGATGGAAGAGAATGTTGAGAAATTTACAGTTACAAGCCACCTATCGGTTATAACACTTTCCACCGGTGCAGGAGATCGTACGAGATAACTCATTGGCAACATCCTCTAAACATCAATTCCTATGTCGGCATAACTAAGCTACCAGATCCCCATAGCAGTACCAATGGGACAATAGAAACTCATTGAGTACGCAAGATAAACGATACCCTAGACCGCGGTTGTGAGGAAGAAAAGATTCACCAAAGGCACCTTGGCCCGACATTTATATTTAATTCCTTATTAGGTGAAGCAAGTGAGCCAAACTTCATCCGCGAGGGTCTGCAAGAGGAATATCGCAAGGAATCTTACCTTCATTTGACTATACTCTTGGCCCTAGTTGAATTCCATCGCGAGTCAGAGAACAAACACCCACATCCCATACATGAAAGCCTCCAGTCAAACCTCGATGGGTCATGGAGAATATCAACACCATAGTAAGAGGGAGTGAAGATGTTGCCGCCCTGTTGGCCATAATGTATTATGCCATAATATTTTGGAAAGACATTCTCATGGATGCATGATACCTATGGCCATTAAAAATCTATGTCCTTAATAAAGTCGATCGTATAATGCCTATAAGTTACAAAGACCCAGATGCATCCATAACGCACCACTGCCCCGTCAAGAAGCCGAAGATAAGACCGACTACACTGAAGTGAAGGAGAATTGCGATCCAAAACGCAGCGGAAATTAAAATTTTCTCCTTTAGAGATCCTTACGAATGGTCATGATCAGTGATAGAATATTTACCTCTTGTGACGATTGAAACCTTTGGTGCAGATCTCTTGTGACGATCAAAACCTTTGATGCAGATCCACGGAGCGATCACGACGTTGAACGATGACAACGTCTCTACTCAGTCCACACGAACGAATTCCTTCAATCTTAGTGCTAGCTGGTACGAATGAAGGCTTTGAGTGTGTGTGTGTGTGTGTGTGTGAGAGAGAGAGAGAGAGAGAGAAAACGAAATTAATGCAACCGTAATGAATGCTTCTGCACAAGGGTTCTATTTATAGAACCACTTGTGTGGGCTTCAAGCTAAAAAGCCCACTTAAGTGTATTTTGGCCCATATCTTATAATATGCCCAAAATCACTTAAGCTCATGGTACCTTACCATATTTCGTATTCTACTTAAGTACACCGTACCTTTACGATGTTCTATAATTCACTTAAGGGCACCGTACCTTACGGTGTTCCTTAGTTACTCTATCTCTCATCAATCTGTCCTTTGTGTGTGACCCTGTAGGTTTTCGCGGCATTGGCAATTATATTAAATCATGTATTTAACATAATAAATAGTGAGCGGTATCTAGCAACACATCACTACGACCCAAGACACGAAAATGTCATGTGATCTGACAATTCCTTCTGTGATAATACTTATGTGTATAATTACCCTTTTGCCCTTATGTCTATATTGAACACAAGGCATAGACCGTGTCATCCTTGTCCAGTTCAATATTGGGCCCATAGACATTTATCCTGTTATGTAGGATGGACAAATTCCATCTAGGTCACTCATGTCCCTCAGCATGCTTCGTGGAGTACCCATCAACTGTCTTTATGGTTATCCAGTTACGGATAACGTTTGATCAGCAATAAAGCACTCGACTCTACATCTAGGGTCCATAGTGGTTTCAAGTCGAAGAGTGGTATACACCATTATCACCATGAGAATAACTTATGACACTTTGCATAACTTTCTATATAGTATTCTCATAGCGGGTCAATCCGGTATAAATATTACTCTTAATATTCATACCTATGTTTAAGACTTGATAACTCCTTATCCATGATCCATGAGATGTGTTCATCAGTCTATATACATAATAGTCTTAATGCTTTAATGTCATCCCACTTCACAATAAAGCTCGACTACGAATACTTTAATAATAGTGTCCTTATGTTTAATGTGATCTCATGATTAAGTCATACTTGATACATTAAACAGACTAGCTATTCTAGGGACTTTATTAAACAAACGTAATAAACAAAAAACCTTTTATTATTAATAAATAATTCGATACAAGTACCAAAAGTATTGGCCTCTAGGGCTTACACCAACATGAAGCCCCAAACAACTGAAGAAATAAAATATGATAGAAAAAAGGAGAGTGTGTCCTTACCTCTACTTTATTAATTAGATACCATGTAAAGTTGTTGCACAATTTCGATAGTTCATATGCTAATTGTTAAATGCTAAAATCGCAAAGAATATTGTATGTTTAGTGCATGATGGTGTGATCCAGTCTTGTAAGATAGGCTTCACGTCCAAGGAGAGATCTTCTCAACATAGTTGACATACCCCACTCCCTTTGGATCTAGACAATCCAAGGGAATTAGGTGGTGGATCCCGGAGACGTCCACCTCAAATCCAATAATACCTTTGGGAAAGGGATAAGGATCATATCTTTGGTTGGGGAACTGTCCTCTCTGATGCATAGAACAACACAAAGATATGACCACGTGTCACCTGGTCTAAGCCCCCACCGTAGGGAAAACAAACACCCACTAAATGACTGAATGTTAAACAACAAATAAAACCATAATGAATCAGTGGACTCTAATTACAACGAACAAATATAGCAACCAAACAAGGTAGCAAGCGATATTTAATGTGCTAAACCTTACAAGAGAACATTGTCAAGTAAGTTCAAAGGGAGCATCAATCACTTCAATGTAATGAGGCAGCTCTTTTCCTCCTGGGATCATGACACCCCAATCTGAAGATGGACCAACATCCAAAAACGCCACATCAAGATTACCCTCATTGGAAAAGATAGAAACAATTGAAGAATAAATAAAATCTACCCACAAAGTACGAACATCTTCTTTTGATTCTTGACTCATAATGGATACTATTTTCTGCAAAATGTAGAAAAAGAAAAGAAATACCAGTAAAAAAAGGGAAGATGCCTACAAGAAATGAGAAACTGACTCTTTGTTAGTAGGATTTTAGAACTATATAATGTGCAAGTATACACAGTCCATAACAACAAGTGATTAAAAGAAAGAGTGTCATTCCCACAGGGAGTGTAATAACTTAGATTTATTTGCACTAGTAAATTTTGTGAATGGGCATGAGAAAAAAATTAACACTAATGGATGTTTGTCACAATTTCAGTTATAATTAGAATGTAAGATAATAAGTTGCTTAGAAAATGTTTTAAGTTATAATGAGAAGCATGTTAGGAAATGATCCATTTATTAGATCTTTTCTAATGTGAGTTTATGATATGATCTGTCATGACAAATGAGGTCATAAGGTAATCTAAAGGCGTATTCCTCTAACACTAATGCGTATGCAAGAAAGTTAGGGACAAATCCCTAAGCCTCACATAAACTTTAATGCATGTCATAGTTTAATCTGAGTTCCCCTATGTTTGTAGCTCTTTATGCCTAATATAGTTATTATAGTGAACTTATTTATCCTACTATTTTTAATCATATTTATCATGATGTCCACCTGTTAATGGATTCCTCAAATTAACGAGCTTTTATCTACTCCTAAGATGATCAGCCAAAGAAACAGATATATAACTGAAGCTAGCGGAAGTATACCCGAACGCATCGCATGCTTGAACATACAACAGAGTCACCATCAAACTTTATTTATTCTCGAAAGAAAGGGAAAACATCAACAAAACCCGGGGAAAGAGAAATCTGGGTAATGAAGTCGATTATGCAAGGGGAAGGTATTAACATTCCTTACATCCATTGTACTCATCGGGAACCATTTTGATCATTCTTGATTGAATGTGTGTGATATATGAAGATTACTCGCAAAAGGGAAAAAAGAAAATAATAGATAAAGTGCTCGGTGAGGATTGGGGCCATCATGCTTACGTATCCTTATAGTGCAATAAAGAATTCAGAGCTCCGTAGTTTATAGACCTATTGGTGGGAGGTGAAAAGAAGTGTGATAAAGGTAATGGTCTGAACAAAAGAATTATATTATTTGACTCCAAAAGGGGGTGAAATCTGAACACAAGAGTAAAACATGCATGAACCATATGTGGGTAGTCTGAACATTCGCCACTATATATTACGAACGAAAACAAAGAGAATTAAGTGTTTGGTTTGACAACACAAACAACTCTTGGTTCACAAGCAGACACATGATGAAGCTCAAAGAGATAGTGTATTCAGATCAAAGATTACAATGTATCACATGAAGTGAATGAAGGTAGAATTATGAATGCATCATGGAGATGAATGGAATGATAGAGAAATAACTAAAGTCAAAGAATTGGGGGATTTGGTAAAAGTGATTGAATGGTATGGTTTGAAACCAAAAGTAAGGTTATATTGAAATCCATAAGACGAATGAAATTTGTACCATAGAGGAAAACAATCTGATTGGCCAAAAAAAAAGGAAAAAATGTTTGGCTTGACAACAGAAACAGCTCTTGGTACACACGCAGACTTCTGATTAAGCATCCTAAAAGGGTATATATGGAATTCCAAAGGAGTGTATTTGGTTTCAAAGAGGCAGTATGTCACTAGGGGTGAATGGTTCATGATTGAAGGTAAATGATGGGTTATGAAAGAAATGGATAGTGCCCTAAGGCAAAAAGAATAATTAGGAATGTGCTCGCCAAGGATTCGCATCCTCGTGCCTACGTATTCTCATCGTGCAATGATAAAGTCAGAGCATTTGTAGTCCGTGGAACCACGAGAACAAAGGAAGGAGATGTGATGAAAAGTATAACTTGTACCCAAAAATGGTAGTATGGGAACCCATAAAGGTAAATGAACTTTGAACCGAAGAGTAAACCGGCGTTTTGGCAAAAGAAAAAAGGAATAAAGTGTTCGGTTTGACAACACAAACATATTTTGGTTCACAAGGTAGACTCCGATTATATCATCCTAAAAGGGTGTATATAGGGCCCACAAAAAGTATTGTTTGGTACAAGGAACAATATATCACTGTAGGGAACAAACAATTTATAATCAAAGAAGAATGATATATTGGATCCATGAAGGAATAAACTCTGAACCAAAGAGTAAACAAGCGTTTTGTCCAAAAAAGAAGGAATAAAGTGTTTGGTTTGACAACACTTCCTCTCTTTCACAACTATGAAGCTTCATGTCTTGGAATCAATATTAACTTTGACTTAATAAAATAGCCTTGAGTATTCTTATCGAGGCTTGAGATATCTTAATATAGATTCCCATCATTTTAGAGTTGAGAGGTTAAACCATCGGCTTGAATCAGAAGTATTCACTTGAATTTTGTTTGACCATAGTGTTGACTTGAAATAAACTTCTTTGATCTTTAAGATCATATATTGATTTGGGAGGATAGATTGATCAACCATCTTGCGCATCTTTGATCGCTTGAGCCATCTTCAGCAGATACTTGACTTCACGGGATATCACTTAATATTAAGTGGTGTCATAATCAAAATCAAACAATTACTTAGTTAACTTGCAACCTCGTTATAAGCTTAACCACCTTATATAACATATATTATACATGTACAAGCTAGATTCACACAAGTTTCCATTATGTGCATGTTGGCCACAACTACTCTGAATGTTGTTTGTACGCTGAAATCGTACGTGCAGGTAATGATAAGTTCTAAGCCTGAGGTGTTTGTCTGCCAACTTCCAAAACATACTTTGAAAGGAGATCCGGTCAGAATAAAAACCCCACAAGAAGAGTATCAAAAGGGTATCGAAGATTCCATGAACCATCCTCACATGCGATTGGTCATGAGAGAAAGGAATAAGTCAATGATAGCCAAAGATTTATTAGTTAATATGAAGACTATTTGGAAGAATTTTGTAGCTTGGACGCTTGTCCCAGTTAGTAAGGGATTTTTTTATTTCGTTTTAGTTCTGCGGAGGATAAGAAAAAAGTGTATTCTTTTGGAACTTATAACCTAAAACCATGTTTGCCTTGATCATCAAAGTGAAAGTCAGATCTTTTGAGGACTATTCAGTCACTTGAAGATCTTTTGAGGTCTTGTGTTTTGGAACAAGGAGGAAATTGGGATAGTTTCTTACCTTTGATCGAGTTTACGTATAACAACAGTTTCCATTCGAGTATTGGAATGGCACCTTTTGAGGCTCTTTATGGTAGAAGGTGTAGAACTCCTTAATGTTGGTACGAATCGGGAGAGAGTGTTGTGGTTGGACCCGAGTTGATTCAAGAGAATAGAGATAAGATTAAGATGATTCAAGAGAAGATGAAGGCTTCTCAGAGTCGTCAAAAGAGTTATCATGATAAGAGGAGGAAAGCTCTTGAGTTTGAGAAAGATGAGCATGTGTTCCTTCGAGTTACGCCAATAACGGGTGTTGGTAGAGCTTTGAAGTCGCGTAAGTTAACGTCGCGTTTCATTGGTCCTTATCAGATTTCCAAGAGAGTAGGTGAAGTGGCATATCAGATTGCATTACCACCGTCACTTTCTAATCTTCATGATGTGTTCCATGTGTCTCAATTGAGGAGGTACATTGCGGATCCATCGCATGTTGTTCCATTAGATGATGTTCAAGTGCGGGATAATTTGACGATTGATACATCACCTATGAGAATTGAAGATCGAGAAGTGAAGAAGCTTCGTGGTAAGGAGATTGCTTTGGTGAAAGTGATATGGGGCGGAGTCGCCAATGACAATATTACTTGGGAACTCGAGGATAAGATGAAGGAATCATATCCGGAGTTGTTCATTTGAGGTATTTTCGAGGCCGAAAATCTTTTAAGTGGGGGAGAGTTGTAACAACCCAATTTTAGTAATTATTTCTTATATTATTATTACTATATTTTATTTTATTTATTTGGAGTGTTAATTAATTAATTGGTTGTTAGGTAGTATAACAATTGATTATATTAATTGATTTGGTGTGTTAATTAATTATTTAGTTGATATGAGATATAATTGAATAATTAATTATATTAATTCACTTGGTGTATATTGAGTTGGTTTAATTTATTTAAATTAAATTAGAGATATTTAAATATTAGGTCTTATTGGGCCTATTAATTAAACTAGAGGTATCACTCTTTAAGCCCAAATATAATACTAGTATATAAGAGGTGAGGAGAGTGAGAATTAGGATTCATTTGATCATTTGACAACAATAGAGAAAGAGAAGAGGAAAAGTAAGGAGAAGAGGGGAAGAACAAGAGAGGAGCTAGGGTTTCCAGAAAATCGAAGAGGTAAGGGGGGAATCCTTACTATTATGGGTTAGTATGATTGGGTCAATGGGTAGAAATATGTTTAGGCTGAAACCCTAATTTTTATGACTTTTGAAATTGTTAGATTTTGATGAGTATTCTTGATTTGTGGTGATTTGATTGTGTTAAACTGAAAATTAACGTTATATTCTTAGAGTATTGTATGAGTTATAATTTTCTGAATGTTTGGCTTTTTACGGAATTGAAATCGGAGGTCCAAAAGTCCTCCAACGATGAAAAACGCAGAAAATTCTGCATTCTGTTTTTTTGTTAACGCAAGAATAGCATTCTGTTTTGCGTTAACAGATTAACACTGTTGAAAATCTGTTAGAAATTTGTATTCTGTCTTGCATTAACAGGTTAACACTGTTGAAAATCTGTTAGAAATTTGTATTCTGTCTTGCGTTAACAGGTTAACCACGTTAACAGGTTAACACTGTTGAAAATCTTTTAGAAATTTGTATTTTGTCTTGCGTTAACAGGTTAACCAAATGCGTTAACCGGTTAACACTGTTGAAAAATGAAAAATTGAGATTTTAAATGTTGTAATCATTTTGAGATGAAATCTAATTGTGCGTATTTGATAATTAGTTTATATATGTGAATAGTGGATTGTGATGAATGTGTATATGTACCATTGGTGGATAATTCATAGAGTTGAATTATGGTGATATGTGGAATGTTAAGATGGTAGAGATGATCTTAATTGCATATGTATTGGTATTTGTACATTCATTCATGGCATGGTCGGCTTCATAGTGGAAGCAGTGAAACTGTGGGTTCACATGGTATTAGACGTTGATCCTTAATTGGAAATAGGCGTAGTAGACGTTGATCCTTAATTGGAAATAGACGTAGTGGCTTGGATTCTAGATATTGAATCGAAAAGCGGTGGAACGTTGGGTCCATATAGACGTTGATCCTTAATTGGAAATAGGCGTAGTGGCTTTGATCTTGTTCGGATCGGAAGCGTGGCTTGGATTCTAGATATTGAATCGGAAAGCGGTGAAACGTTGGGTTCACATTGAGGTACCACGTGCATAGAGTCACATGTCTTGCATTGAGTCACATTAGAGTTATGTGATAATTGAGTGTATGCATTGTTGTGATTGTGATATGTGTATGAGATATGGTAATTGAATTTGGTGATGTTTGAGTACATAACTTGGCAAAATATGTGATTATGTGATAATTGTCGTTATGTGTATTTTTGGGAATATGATATTGGATTTTAATATTGTACTCCTTGAGTTTTGATGGATGTTTGAAACATGTGAAATAAATGTTGATGAAAATATTATTTACATGGTTATACGAAGTGTGATGAATTCCTTTAATTGTTGATTTAATCATTGTGCCTTATTATAATTCTTCATAATGATTTGAATTCTCACCCTTTCTGTTTGAATGTTACCTTTACATGGGTATCGTGCAGATACTCAGGAGTAGTATTGCTGAAGTAAGTGGAAGGTAACTTATTCGAGATTAGCCGGAGAGTTTCCGTATTTTAGTTTGAAGACTAGGTAATGAGTCAATGCTCTGGTCATGTAACACTGGGTAGATTATTAGTATTGAACTCGTATCCTATTTGGATAAGTATTATGTTATTACTTGTGAACATGCTTATTTGCAATTTCTGTTGAGAGGCCATAGTGTCAAATATTCTGATTATGGTTTTAGTTTATTTTGAAGAGATTATTGAGAGATGATCATGGTATGGGACATGGATCATTTGATGAAATGCATGAGTATTCGTTATTTTCCGCTGCGAACGCATATTCTTGAATATTCATGATAAGTGAAATGTGTTATTTTAAATGACCAGGTGTATTGTATATTGATGATGAATGATGTTTGGTTTTTGAAAGCTTTTAATTTTTGAAAAACGTCGATGTGACGCCCTTTTGTTTATATGCGTGCTTATTTACTCTGATTATATGTTAAGTATCAATGGGTAGAAAAGGGGTGTTAGACTTCATATATTGGAAATCATATGGAAGATTTAAATGAAACTTTTCGGGGTGACTCCATCTAATGCTAGCAAGATTTTAGAGGATGGTGTAATTCCTAACATCCCTCGTAGTGAAGAAGAGATACATAGAATATTGAACTCCTTTTGGAGTAAAAAAATGAAATTCAAATTCTCCGACAAGGTTGGACATATATGGTAAAACAAGAGCAAGATTTAATATCATATGTATCTAAGTAACAAAAAAAGAAAAAATCCAAATTAAGAAGAAGTATCGGTCAACCTTACCATTAAAAGGGTGTCTCGTCTCACATGTCATTGTGAAGTTCCTTTATTTGAACATGAGGCTTATATATAATACCTTAAAATATTCTGAATAGGTGGAAAAATTGTTTGATGTTTGTGATAAATCTTTTTCACTTCCATATATATTGTGAAGGTAACTCTTGTGTCAAGCTAGCGAACTATGGTAATTCGATTACATCTTCCACGTGGGGGGATATTATTCTTGTTTTCATGATAGATCAGTTCCTGAGGGATAAGTTGTGTCCCTTGTTACATATTCTTATAATTTTTCTTTCTTTCAGTTTTTGTGCGTGTGTAAGTTATAGTCCTCTTGTACGTAATTTTTCCATTTCTATTTATATATTTATGAGCTATCTGTGGAGGAGAAGTAGAGTGTCGACATGTTAAGATGTTTTATCTCTCTTTAATATTAGGATGCTCTTAATTCAAATATATATATATATATATATATATATATATATATATATATATATATATATATATATATATATATATATATATATATATATATATATATATATATATTTATTGAATTAACTTATTCCAAATCATAATATTTGAGCATAATATAATCTAATGATTAAATTATTTTTTTACTTATTCAACCATTAGATTATATTCAATTCAATGATTATAATTTGGAGTAAATTTAAAAAACTTACTCTTGAGGTAAGTTGATCCTTTTATATATATATATATATATATATATATATATATATATATATATATATATATATATATATATATATATTCAGAATCAAATAAATATTAAGGTGTCAAATTTAGTAATATTGCACCTCCGATAACTTATCACCACACACGCGCATAACAAAATCCACATTTAAATTGAAAACTATTATCATATAAATCATTTGTATAAAATTTAACATCAATCGAAAATCATTTGATATGTGAACGAGATATATAAAAATTATTGTATTACAAAACCTTAACAAAATCGTTAATTTTGATCATATTTTTAACTTATCAAATGATTTTTTATTGATGTTAAAATTTATAGAGATGATCTATATGATAATATCTTTCAATCTAAGAATGAATTTTATTTTGCAGATATACGGTAAAGAATTATCGGAGGTGGCATATTACTAAAGCTTAACACCTTGATGACATTTGATTCTGATATATATATATATATATATATATATATATATATATATATATATATATATATATATATATATATATATATATATATATATATATATATATATATATATATATATATATATATATATATTAAAATTCAAATAGATTTGAGTATTTTACACGAAATAACATTTAGAATCGTTAATATTATTTAATTTTATCCTATTTTTTATTTTTTAATCGATTTGTAATATTTTTATTTGAATCAATTTGAATTTAAACCTAAATTCCTACGTGTATGCATAGCTAGCTTCAATGCATTCCTTCAGCTACGGTATTCAACCAGGCATGCCTTCACTAATGAAACATCTGTAGATCAGTTCAAACGTACAGAAATCATCCATTTGTGAAACAACAGTTGAGTAACTTTACAGGGCTAGTTAGATTGAATGCATAAAGCTCCTTGTATACCCAAAAAAAATGCATAAAACACTTACGGTGCTCAACTATGTATGCATGCCTTCATTCATAAAGCATCTGCAGATCAGTCCAACGTACGACGTTGTCGCCGGGTGGATATCGGTTCATAAATGATATTTTAGTTAAAGTTAACCGGTGCTTTTAATAGAATTTTTTTTTTTAATAATCAGATTTTTAAAAAAAATTTCAAAAATACCCATTTTTTCAAAAAAATTACAAAAATGGGCAATTTTTGCCCTAATATACACATAGGCGCCACCCTAGTTGGCGCCTACCCTTAAAGGGTAGGGCAAGTCGCCACTAGGAGTGGCGCCTACCCTTAAATTTTTTTTTTTTTTTTTTTTTTTTTTTAAATATGTTTTTTTTTTTTTTTTTTTTAAATTTTTTTTAAATTTTTTTTAGTTTATGAATTTATATTTTTTATAAATTATATTAATTTATATTAACACATATATATAAATAAAATTATTTACAAGATATATATATATATATATATATATATATATATATATATATATATATATATATATTAATTTATATATATATTAACTTAATTTATAAGTAATTAATATTATTTATAAATTTTTGGAAAAAAATTAATTTATATACGTGTAAATAAATATTTATACACATGTAAATTAATATATATATATATATATATATATATATATATATATATATATATATATATATATATATATATATATATATATATATATATATATATATATATATATAAAGATAAAGATATAAAGATAATAAACAGAAAATATTTTTATTTAAATAATAGACAAGACAAATATTACAAAGATATGATTAAACACATAATGGAAAAAAGAGGTAGTTTAGTATTGGAAGTGTGATATTCAGTATTGGAAGTTCAAGAAGTTTAAGTTTTTGGTGCAAGCAAAGCTAAAGCCGAGACTGTAAGGCATGCGTGGGAATCTCTGAGACTAAGTTCAGGCTAGGTGGAGGCTAGGTGGATAGGTTGGCATGCATTGGTACAGACTAGGTGGGAGTGTTGCATTCAAAGGTGTGACGTGGGAATCTTGCAGACTTGGTGGTGAATACTTTTGAGGAACAGGCATGCGTGGGAATCTCTGAGACTAAGTTCAGACTTGGTTGAAGACATGCATGCAAAGATGTGTCGGAATCTTGCAGTATAAATATTCACACACATTTTCACAAAGGTATTCACAATATCTTCACAAAACCATCACAATATCTTCACAAAACCTTCACAAAACATGGCATCTTCATCACAATACAAAATCAAAGCTCACGTCAATGGTGAGACTTATGAATGTGATATGTCTGGCTTCCTATTTAGAAACACCGAATGCACTCGTTTTTGTCTAAATAGAGGAGCTGACTTCTCTTATCTGAAAAGGAAGATTGAGTCCAAACTAAGACAACCCGTGTCCCAAATTTTTTATCAACAACCTTTTTTTTCAGAAAATAACTCTGTCAAGTTTTATAAGTCATTGATTCAAAATGACATGGAGACAAAATACATGTTTCGTAACCATGAGTATTCTGGTTACGAATACATAGTGTTGTACATTGTGTTGGAACAATTTCAACCAGCTCAGAATATTCAGTCACAGGTTATTGATCCTGTGATTGATGACGAACAAGATGTTGAGCACCACGTTGAAGACGATGTGGTTGATGATGCTGAAGACGTGGTTGATGACTTGGTGAACCGTGATTCTGAAGACGAAGACCAAGTTCAAATACCTATAGCGCAACGCTACTCACCGCCTGCGCACTTCACAACCCTTAACTTGGGCGAGGATGAGCCCTCATCAGATATGTTCTACAACCCATATATGAGGTCTGATGAGGACTTAAAGAAGGGTGACCAATTTCGGACCAAGGAAGAGTGTCTGTTAGCAATAAAGAACTGGCACTTGAAAAACTGTGTTGACTACGATGTTATCAAATCAAATCCGGAAAGATACGTTATTGTATGCAAAAATCCGGAGTGTGGGTATAGGTTGATGGCATCCTACAAGAAGAAACATAATGCGTGGGTGATAGGGTCCATTTCTCAAGCTCACATTTGCGTCAACACCAACATGGCACAGGATCATCGCAAACTTAGCCATGATATGATCTGCCATTCCATATTACCTCTAGTTGAGGCTGACCCGTCACTGAAGGTCAAAACAATTATCTCCCATTGTGTGGCTGTTTTCAAATATACACCGTCATACAGAAAGGCTTGGTTAGCGAAAACCAAGGCAATTGAACTGGTATACGGTAACTGGGAGGAATCATACAAACAACTACCACGCTACCTGGCTGCACTACGATTGTATTCACCTGGGACGGTTTCTATAATGGAGACCTTGCCGGCACAATCCCCTGACGGAACTCGTCTAGAAGGTAATGGAATATTCCATAGACTTTTCTGGGCATTCCGTCCCTGCATCATCGGTTTCACATTCTGCAAACCACTTGTTCAAGTCGATGGAACTTGGCTGTATGGGAAATACAAAGGATCGTTACTGATGGCGGTCGCACAAGATGGAAATTCTAATATTTTCCCAATAGCCTTTGCATTGGTAGAAGGAGAAACGGCTGCTGCTTGGAGTTTCTTCCTTAAGAATCTCCGAACGCACGTGACTCCACAAGCTGGCATCTGTGTTATTTCTGACAGGCACGCTTCAATAGACAGTGCATATAATAATCCAGCAAATGGTTGGCATGACCCCCGTCTACCCATGTCTACTGCATCAGGCATATTGCTCAAAATTTTATGCGGGAGTTCAAGGATAACTTCTTGAAGCAACATTTGATAAACGCGGGGTATGCATTAAACCAACCTGGATTCCAATACTACCGCCGGGAAATAGTGTTGGCAAATTCTGATGCAGGGAGGTGGATCGATAATATCGACAGAGCGAAGTGGACTAGATCATACGACGATGGGGTAAGGTGGGGCCACATGACAACAAATCTTGTGGAATCAATGAACGGCGTGTTTAAGGGCATACGTAACCTCCCGATAACCGCATTGGTGAGTGCGACCTATTTTCGGATGGCAACGTTGTTCGTAACAAGAGGCAGGCGCTGGCATGAAGTGTTGCAGACGAGTCAAGTATATAGTGATGCCTGCATGAAGTTTATGAGGCAGGAATCTGCCAAAGCCAGCAGCCATCGGGTTACCGAATTCGACCGCCATGGCCACACTTTTAGTGTCAAGGAAACAATTGACCATAACCAAGGGCTGCCCAGACAAGAGTATAGGGTCCTAATACCAGACCGTTGGTGCGACTGTGGTCAATTTCAGGCCTATCGTATGCCTTGTTCCCATGTCATTGCAGCGTGTTCACACAGCCACTTCGATGCATTATCGCTAGTGTCTCCGATCTACAAAGTTGCAACATTGCTCAATGTATACGACAATCCCTTTCCGGTGGTAGCATTGGAGGCGTATTGGCCAGAGTATGACGGGGAAATTGTTTGGCACAACGAATCGATGCGGCGGAATAAAAGTGGTCGCCCAAATAGCAGGCGCATTAGAACTGAAATGGACGTCGCAGAGAAAATGCAGAGGAAGTGTAGCATATGTAGACAACTAGGGCATAATAAGAACAAATGTCCATATCGTGGATCTAGTTCCACAACTTAGTTTTCATATTCATAAATCTGTGTACCAATGTTATTTATCATTAAAGTTTACTTTTTATTCCAAATAGAAGATGACACTTGAACAACAAACACAAACATCTAACATTACAACACCAATTACTAAAACAAAAACAAATACTGGAACAAAAACAAGTACTAAAACAAGAACAAGTACTAGAACAATAACAAATACAACAACAACATGACAAACAACCATTAAAATCTAAGAAATTACAACAGTTAACAATATATATCTTGTAAATAATTTTATTTATATATATATGTTAATATAAATTAATATAATTTATAAAAAATATAAATTCATAAACTAAAAAAAATTAAAAAAAAAACATATTTAAAAAAAAAAAAAAAAAAAAAAACATATTTTTTTTTTAAAAAAAAAAAAAAAAAACATATTTTAAAAAAAAAAAAAAAAAAAAAAATTTAAGGGTAGGCGCCACTCCCAGTGGCGCCTACGTACAAAATTAGGGCAAAAATTGCCCATTTTTGTAATTTTTTTGAAAAAATGGGTATTTTTGAAATTTTTTTAAAAAATCTGGTTATTAAAAAAAAAAATTCCTTTTAATACTCTAATATAGAATACTACTTCAGTTCTGAATGGGAAGTTTAGCTCAATGGGTTGTTAGATCATGAAAAGAGCTATTTGATATAGAATACTACGGCAATGCTTTTATGATACATATGGTGAAAAGAGAACATGTTCATTAAATTTATGCAAACAATTTGACGACAATAGTAGAATTTCCACATTTCAATTTGTGTCAGGTAACTTTCTTTTGTATTTTTTTTGTAATGTTCTATTATTATTATTAGAGGATACATTACACATATACAAGTTGAGAAGTTAGTTGTGGTAATTAAAAAGCAATTAGAAGGTAGCTATAGTGGTTAGTGTATGTAGCTAATTAACTTCAAGTTAGAAGTTGTAACTAACTTGTAGAGTTCAAGTTATATGAGAGTGAATCACTCATACTACGTAGAATCAACAAATCAATCTATAATACAAGAAAATCATTATATAAACCAAAGCAACAACATCTTGCTCATTCTCTGAGTCATTCATCATCTCTCTTAATGAATAAATGTTAATCTTTAAGAATTATAAATAAGTTGTTGATATTAATAAAAAAATAACTTATTTAAAAAAAAAGAAAAGAAAAATAAGAGACTTTTACTAAACTAATCTTATTATATATGGGTAGAGTAAAATAATACTTTGAAAATAGTATAATATTAATAATTATTTAAAAGAATAATTATTTCTATTATAAAAAGTAAAAACCATTATAAATGACATGATTATCAATGTTAATTAATGAGTGGATTTGCTTATCTATTTATTGCACATATCTTATAAATATCTCAAATTTTACTTTTCGTTTTTAATTTTTTTTTTCTACAAAGAGTGATCCTCATAATATTTCTATCCACACTTTTAGTTCTTCCTTCTAACGTCTGTTAACGGAAGTTGACAAGGTATGACACGTGATATTGTTAGCCTAACAAAGATGACATGGATGTCACATGACATTTTATTCCCATTTTATATTATTCATATTAATTAAATTTATAGCGACAAATAATTTATCGCTAATATGAACATCATACATAAACCCATAATCCATACCTAATTCGTAGTTAATCCCTAGTTAATTTAAACATATCACTCTTACGACCTCGACTTCGTAGTTTTTCATATTTTTTTGCAAGAAATTTTATCACTTTATAAGGATTTGTCTCACTAAAATTTAACTTTTCTTTTTTACTTGTGATGAATTAAATATGAATATTTTTAAGAGCTGATTTTCTATGAAACGAAAATAAACAAAACGTTAGCATACGATTGAATTTGAGCTATTATTTTGTAGGGACTTATATCATAACACATATAAAGTATCTTCAAAGTATCATTGCATTTTAAATAAGTCTCAATTTATTTTGATTTTTCGATCGAAATACATATATGTATTTTGATCAAAAAATCAAATTAAATCAATATTTATTCGAAATGTCATGAAATTTTGTAGATAATTTATGTGTTATAATGTAAATCCTTGCAAAATATTAGTTCAAATTCTTTGTTGGAGAGATCCTTATAAGTTTGAAATGTCAATGTCGCATTGTTTCCGTCTAATGGAAAATCGATAATTAAAAAAATTCTTATTTAATTCATCTCATGTCAAAAAATTCATTTTTTTGTTGGAGAGATCCTTATAAGTTTATACACTAACGTGACAATTTTTAAAGTATGTCAGTCTTTTTACAACCAATAGGGTTAAATTTCTCATTTCATCTCTTTAAAAAAACACATTTATATGTGCATTGATCGAAAAATCACAATAAATCGAAACTTATTTGAAATGCCATAAAAATTTGCATATCCATTTTATGCATTATCATATATGTCACTGCAAAAGATTAGATGAAAATTCAATCATATTATTACACTTAGATTTTCAGCTATTAGAAAGTCAACAAAGAATGTCAATGAAAAGACATTTATTGAATAAACATTAATGAAATGTTTATAAGAGATGCATTAATGAGGAGTCATTGACAAACCAACGACGAATGATCGACCGAGCCATCGACACAACGAGATATGGTTTGGAAGACATTCAGGGGTAAACTCCCTAAGAACCCAGATTCTATGGAAATACGTTCAGAATCTCGAAAAGGACAGTCGACAGAAATATGTCCAGAATCTCGAGAGGGACAATCGACAGGAGCTCTCATTCCATCAAAGTGACCGGTCGACCAAACAACATGGTATGAAAGACTTGGTAATTTTATAAGTCTCAGGGCTTTTAGAAGCATCGTCGGCAGCACGTTGGAGAGGTTATCGTCAAGAGATCGTGAAGAAATGGAAAACCAATTACCATTAAATGTGGGTTACAAGATGATAATGCCTTGGAAGACACGTAAGCGTACTACTAGGAACCTGAAGAACTTGACATGGAGAAAATGCAACGAACTCCTCAGTGATCATAACCATCGTCATTTGTTATCTTGTAAATAGAATAAAGAACATACTCATACATTGGATCAAAGGTTATAAAATTCCATACATACTCTCCACACCGCTAGAGTACATGAGTCATAGAGCGAAGCAATTGAGCGAGAAACATGCATTCGTATGCGTCCACCCTTTTTTTAATCTTTTTGTCTCCTCAAACGGAACATATATTTTTTATTTTTCTTTATTTAATTTTATTTATTTCATTTATTACAACTTGAATTCGTTTAAAGTCTTTTGTCACACTATATTTAGTTCACATGCACGTGTGTCCACACAAGTTATTTGCACATATTGCTTTGGAGATTTTTTGAGTTAATCTCACAGACTTTCAAACTCGTGATTGTTTACCAAAAACACCGATAAACAAATTGGCACGCCCAACGAGACCCTTTTGTGTGGGTATTTTTTTAGAAAAGTAGTGTCTTACGCTTTGTCTTTGTGTCTTACGTTTTGTGGTTTTCTATGTAGTATGCACTTGAGGAGTGGTAATCGTATTTCCGATAATGTCTAGAAAAAACCAAACCCCTGTTAGAACAAGATTTTGGTTATGCAATTTATCTTTAAGTTTTTATAATAACAAAGAGTGAAACATTTTGGTACCCTAATAAATTTTTCTAAGTGTGCAGGACTTTAACGAAAAATGAATTTGATGAACCAACATCTGACATCACACCAAGTCCATAAGTGTTAATTATTCTATCTGATGCTGAAGATAAGCATGGCCAAAAGAATCACTTACATAATCTGTCATCTAAAGACATTTGAAGATCACACATATAAAAACTCTGAGGATCCTTATATCAGAAGACTTTCTATCTGAAGAACGGTCAAAAGAACTTCTGAAGAAGACACAACAAACAACTATCTGAAGAATACAAGATCTGATAAAAGAATATGAATTCCGTGCACTTTGAATCACACCCAACAAATCAGAATCATTAACTTAACAAACAAGTATTCCAAATACGGTATGAATCTCTATATGGATAATATTGAATACTCTCCAAGACTGCTACGGAAAGAGACAAGAAACTTAATATCATTAAGTCCCATAATTGGCAAGATATTAGCATCAATGCTCTCCCCAACGGTATCATCTTTAAGCATTATAAAAAGGTCTCACTGTCATCATACCAAATACGAAGCCATTACACAAGAATTATGCACATCCAAATTAAGTCATATACTAAATTCTTGTTTTAAGTCATCAAACACGAGTTGCTGCTCTAAGTGTGATCATTGACCATTATTCTTATTGTGTTCATATAGCTTATTTAGAAGCACCAAACACATTCTTGTAATTGTAAAATAGTTGTTGAAAATTTCTCAAGTGACTTGTGAAGTCTGTAGACGTGACAAGGCTGAGAGATCATTGTACTCTTAGACGTTTGTTATAATATTTCTAGATTATTAGATTAAGTCCTTATTAAAGGCGAAATCACCTTGATCGGGTGGACTGGAGTAGCTTTGATTTTCAAGTGAACCAGGATAAACTTCTGTGTTATTTGTTATTATCTCTGTGTGTAGCGTTGCTAAAAGTTTTTATTATCCGTGAAAACAATTCAAACCCCCCTTTCTTGTTTTTCTCTACCTTTAATTAGTATCAGAGCTTCGGCTCTATTATTGATGTTTGAATCCAACACCTAACAGTGTAGAGAGATCCAGTGTGAGAAAAACATCATGGCTAGTACAAATGAAAGAAATAGTTACAACGCTAAACCTCCAGTGTTCGATGGAGAGAAATTCGACTATTGGAAGGACATAATTGAAAGTTTCTTCCTAGGCTATGACGCTGGCATATGGGACATAGTTACAAATGGTTATGAACCACCTGTATCTGATGCTAGTATTTTCATTACCAGAAGTAAAATGACAGATGATCAGAAGCATGATTTCATGAATCACCACAAACCCAAAACTATTATGTTGAATGCTATATCCTACAATGAATACGAAAAAAATCACCAACAGGGAAACAATGAAAGAGATCATTGATTCCTTAAGGATGACTCACGAAGGTAATAATCAAGTCAAAGAGACTAAGGCTATGACCTTAATCCACATATATGAAGCCTTCAGAATGGAAGAGGATGAAGCAGTTGAGGTAATGTTTTCCAGATTCCAAACTTTAGTTGCAGGTCTCAAGGTTATGGACAAGGGATACACAACTGCAGATCATGTTAAAAAGATAATCAGGAGTCTTCCAAAGAAATGGAGACCTATGGTTACTGCCTTAAAACTATCCAAGGATCTGAACAACATATGCCTTGAAGAACTCATCAGTTCCCTTAGGAGTCATGAGATAGATCTAAAGGAAGATGAACCTAAAAAGAAAAGAAAATCAGTGGCTCTGAAGTCTAGATCAGAAAGAAGAAAGCCATAAAGGAACAAAGCCCTTCAAGATGAAGAAGAAGACAATGACTCTGAAAAGGAAGATTCTGACGGTGAAGAAAAGTTATCTCTTTTATCCAGAAGAGTCAAACAACTCTAGAGAAAAAGGAATAACAACTTCAAGAAACCCAGACAAAGGGGAGATAGTCCAGAGTCAACTTCCAGAGGCAGACCAACACAAACAGGTAACCTGCTATGTAAGTAAAGAACCTGGACACTACAAAAATGAATGCCCAAAGCTCAAGAAAGATAGTTCCAGAAAAGAAGGATTCAAGAAAAACTCCTTCAAAACTAAGAAGGGGCTCATGGTATCCTGGGATGACTCTGAATCTGATGCTTCATAATCAGACTCTAAAGAGGAACATGCAAATGTTGCATTCATGGCTACCACATCCGAAAATGAATCTGACTCTGAAGAGGTATTTTTTCATTTCTCTCGTTCTGATCTGGAAGCCTGCTTATCAGAATCTCTAAGCTCTTATCAGAAGCTTCGATAAAAAATCAAGATCCTAAAAAGGGTCCATGAAGAAATTGTTGAAGAGTGTGATAAGCTTAAGAAAGAAGTTTCATAACTTAAAGGAAACATTTTTGTCCTTGAAAAAGAAAATGAATTTTCAACCAAAAAATGTTTAAAACTTGAAGAAACTCTCTCCAAAGATCCACCAACTTTTGACACCATCATATAAAAATATGAAAAAGCTTTTCAGAAATTTCTGAAAAATGGGCTTGAAAGAAGCAAAATGGCTTCTATGGTTTATGGTGTTAGTCACAATAAGAAAAGAGGAATTGGATTTGAATCTGAAGAAGATGAGCAAATACCTTCTGCAGAAGACAAACCTAAATCTCCTTTTTCTTATCATTACACACATGCACAAACACAAAGATTTAATAATGCCAGAAAATCCAAAGTTTCCAAAAACTCTGGGAGAACTAATCATAAAGGACCCAAAAGATTATGGGTACCAAAAGATAAAATAGTATATGTTGTTGATATCTTGTGCAGTAGAGTTAAAACACCAATCATGGTACCTGGACTCTGGATGCTCACGACACATGACGGGAAAAAAGCATATGTTTCAATGCCTGAAACTTAAAGATGTTGGCTTCGTAGGCCTTGGAGGAAATCAAAAAGGAAGAATTAGATGATTTGGAACGGTTCGTAATGAATCTCTTTCTTCTATCTCTGATGTTCTTTATGTTGAAGGATTAATGCATAACCTGCTATCCATCTGTCAATTAAGTGATAACGGTTATGATATAATCTTTAATCAAAAAACGTGCAAAGCTGTAAATCAGAAAAATGGCACAATCCTTTTCACTAGTTAGAGGAAGAACAACATCTACAAAATTAAACTTTCAAATTTAAAGTATCAAAATGTAAAATTTTTAATGCCTGTAAATGAAGAGAAATGGGTGTGGCATAGACGCTTGGGTCATATTAGCATGAGAAGGATTTCTCAGCTAAATAAAATTGAGTTAGTCAGAGGCCTACCTAAGCTGAAATTTTCTTCAGATGCTCTTTGTGAGGCATGTTAGAACGAAAAATTTTCTAAAACAACTTTCAAAAATAAAAATGTTGTTTCTACCAATAAGCAACTAGAACTTCTACACATTGACTTGTTTGGACCTGTTAAGACAACGTCAGTCAATGGTAAGAAGTATAGACTTGTCATTGTTGATGATTATAGTCGTTGGACATGGGTAAAATTCTTAAGACACAAGAATGAATCACATTCTGTGTTCACTAGATTCTGCTTAAAATTGCAAAATGAATTTGACTCTAAAATCATCAGAGTCAGAAGTGATCATGGTGGCGAATTTGAAAACAAACTCTTTGAAGAGCTTTTTGATTCTAATGGAATATCCCATGATTTCTCCTGTCCTAGAACTCCACAACAAAACGGAGTTGTAGAAATGAAGAATATGACTCTCCAAGAAATGGCCAGAACCATGATCAATGAAACAAACGTAGCTAAGCACTTCTGGGCTAAAGCTATGAATACATCGTTTTATATTCATAATAGAATCTCTATTAGACCTATTCTAGAGAAGACTCCTTATGAATTGTGTAAGGGAAGAAAACCCAAAATTTCCTATTTTTCATCCTTTTGGATGTCGTTATTTTATTCTAAACACTAAAGATAATTTGAACAAGTTTTACTCTAAAGCACAAAAATGTATTATGTTGGGATACTCAAAACGCTCTAAAGGTTGTAGGGTATATAATACAGAAACACAAATTGTGGAAGAATCAATACATGTCAGATTTGATGGTAAGCTTGACTCTGAAAAGTCAAAGCTAGTTGAGAGTTTTGAATATTTGGAGATAACTCTTGTAGGCTCTGATGAAAAGACCAAAGAATCAAAAGAAGCAGAAAGGGAAACCTCAGAAGCACCTGTAGTCTCAATCGGTCAGAAAAGATCAAGAAATAGACAAAACGTGTTTGAAGAATTGATTCTGGGAAATAAAAACGAACCTGTCAGAACATGATCAACATTCAAAGGTTCTGAAGAAACACTTAGGGGACTCGTATCTCAAATAGAGCCACCATCCTGCGAAGAAGCACTTCAAGACAAAGAATGGATTCTAGAAATGGAAGAAGAACTTGATCAATTTGCAAAGAACGATGTCTGGGATCTTGTATCAAAACCCAATGGAACCCATATGATTGGAACCAAATGGGTATACAGAAACAAACTCAATGAAAAGGGTGAAGTGGTCAGAAACAAAGCACGACTGGTGGCACAAAGTTACAGTCAACAAGAAGGTATTGACTACAATGAAACCTTTGCTCTAGTCGCTAGGTTAGAATCTATCTGTTTACTTGTATTGTTTGTTGTAAATTACTTCATCAAACTATATCAGATGGATGTTAATGGTGCGTTTCTGAATGGATATATTCCAGAAGAGGTGTATGTTTATCAGCCTCCTGGCTTTGAAAACTCAAAATGTCCAGAACATGTTTTTAAACTGAAAGAATCCTTTTATGGTCTGAAACAAGCTCCCAGAGCTTTGTATGAAAGACTAAGTTCTTTTCTTCTGTAACATGATTTTATCAGAGGCAAAGTCGATTCCACTCCATTCTTTAAGAACATCAGAACGAACTTATGATATCTCAGATATATGTTGATGACATAATTTTTGGTTCTGCTAATCCCTCTGTCTGTCAAGAATTTTTTGAGCTAATGCACGCTGAATTCGAAATGAGTTTGATGCAAGAATTAAAGTTCTTTCTGAGAATTCAAATGAATCAAACATAAGATGCTACTTATGTATATCAAAGCAAATACATAAAATACATTTTGAAGAAGTTTGAAATGTCAGAAAGAAAACCAACAAAGACTCATATGCACCCCACTTGCATGCTGGAGGAAGAAGAGGTAAGTCAAAAGGTTCGTCAGAAACTCTATCGTCGTATGATAGGTTCTCTTCTCTATCTGACTGCTATATGTCTAGATATATTATTCAGCATATGTCTCTGTGCTAGATTCCAGTCAGATCCAAGGGAATCTCATTTAACTACTACTAAGAGAATCCTCAGGTATCTGAATGGAACACCTAGCATGGGCCTGATGTATAAGAAAACATCACAGTATATGATTTCTGGGTATTGTGATGTAGATTACGCTAGAGACAGACTGGAGCGTAAAAGCACATCTGGAAACTGTCAGTTTCTTGGAGGAAACCTCATCTCATGGGCTAGCAAAAGACAATCAACCATCGCACTATCAACTGCAGAAGCAGAATACATTTTAGCTTCACTATGCAGCACACAGATGCTCTGGATGAAGAATCAGCTAGAGGACTTTCAGATATATGAGAGTAACATCCCTATCTTTTGTGACAATACTGCTGCCATATGTTTAAGTAAGAATCCTATTTTGCATTCTTGAGAGAAACACATAGAAATTGAAATTCATTTTATCAGAGACTATGTTCAAAAAGGGGTAATAATTTTAAAATTCATAGATACAGACCATCAATTTACTGATAGCTTCATAAAACCCTTAGCTGAAGATAGACTCTCTTTCATTCTGAAACATTTAAACATGGCAGATTGCCCAAAATGAATCTGAACTAGTGTTTCTCTTCTGACTTGTTAAAATAGGCTCAGACTTAATCATTGTTGGTCATCTGGTTCTGGTTCTGATACTTCTACCAGTTAGATGTTATCTGAATTAGAATCCCTCTGAATCATGAACGAATAAACATGTTTACAACTACTCTCAGCAAATGGAAGAAAATGAACAAATAGCTCAAACTCCACAATAAACCACTACTCAAACTGCTACAACCTCAACAACTTCTTATAAGGAATCCCACGTCCTTGATCATCCTCCTCACATAAACCTTGCCACGCCTTTTGAAAAGTTGGAGGTTCTATGTCATTCACTGTTGGACTTTGAAAACTTGAAGCGAAACGGAGTTGATCTCACTGGAGATCTGAAGAAACAAGGCTAGGAAAATTACTTCCAGAGTCTCTACGGTCCTATCTACACTTTCCTCGTTAAAGAGTTCTGGATATTTGCAGACTGCGACGACCATTACATATTATCCTATGTCCTGAGAGTCAATAGCCAAGCTTCTGGATATGGATAAAACTGGGGGCAGAACGATTTATAACATAATTCCTAGGGCAAAGTACATATCCCAGGAGATAGTTCCCATGATATTCAAATAGAACACAGAAGGGAAAGCATCCAAGAACAAGGAACTTCACCAAAATATGAGGGTCTGGTTGAAGATTTTTCTGGGTACCATCCACCACCGTCCAACGTCAAACTCTTCAGATTACATCAACACTGATCAGAAGTGCATCCTATATTGCCTTCAAAAGGGTCTGAAGCTGAATCTACCTGTCACACCCCAATTTTGTCTGGGCATTTTAAAAATTTCATAAATTCAATTTTATTTTCAGTTTGCATCAACTATATAGCATGGCACTCATTTCATCATGAATAATACCTAAAATATCAGTCGGACTAAGCTCTCAAAAATACAGACAAATTGGTTAAATCATCCCTCAAGCACGTGCAAAATCAGCAGGTAAAAAGTTTCGAAATCAAGCTTGCAGATGTCAGTATTATTAATCTACGATTCGTGTAGTTTAACCTGGTGTGCTCGTTATATTTTTCGGCGACTTTTTCAGTTGCATTTTGATCCGCTTGAGCCTTTTAACCGATCAAAATTTATTTTAGAATTAAAAGAAACACTGTATTTTTCCAATAAGTTTATTTCACACTGATTATTTTAACGTATTCAATTTAATTTTTCGAGCATATTCGTGCCCGACTTTTATTCATTTTCAGTGATTTTATTTTTATTCTTTCGTCAAAATATTCAGAAAATTTAAATAGGGATATTCATGTTTTTAATTTATTTTTATCATATTTATTTTAGAAGATACAATTTTTATTTGATTTAATTGGTTTAAATCGTTTTAAATTAATCAAATCATCTAGAATGGGTATTTTAGGCATTTTAAATTATCTCACAAAATGTGTTTGTTTGTGTGCTTCTTGGAGATAATCATGATCATTGATTCAAATTAATTAAAAGTTTAACTTTACAATCCACATGCATTTTATTATCCAATTAGAATTTAGGAATTAAATTGAATTATTTAGTAAATTAAATCAGAAAAATTAATAAAATGTTTCTCTTCCTCCTATTACTAGTCGCCACACGTGTCCGTTCTTATCCACCCATTGGTGTGATCCACGCGCCCTCTTATCTTTTTCTTAGTGTTGGCAAAAGGACAAGAGGGGGAGGACATATTTTTCTCCAACGACCTCACACCTCTCTCCAATAAGTCTCTCTGACCACTAGTAAAAAGAGGAGACTCTCCCTTAAATGAAAGAGGACAACAAAAAAGGAAATAAAAAAGGAGGAAAAGGCCTTTTCTTCAAACAGAAAACGATTCTCCAATGATAAAGCACAAAAAACTTCTGAACCATCTTCTTCCTCATAAAACAACTCAACGACAACATCTTCTCCCTCAACCATCGTCGACGATTCCCCTCACCACACCACAATGTCGCTTGCTTCCGTCATCTTCCTAAACCTTCACACCAAATCTCCTCCACAAGACAACAATGACCTTCCTTCACTCGCGTCATCGATTCTCCATACAAACCCTCCCTCTCCATCTTCTTCCACCTCTGTCCACACTTCAACGCCGTCACCAGACCACCACCGCGAAACCCTCCGCGAACTCCCTTCGACACCTTTATCCATCCTACGATCTACTCCCTCCGGCCTCCACGATGCTCTTCCAATAAATCTTCCACGTTCGCCCTACCCTCCGTCCAAGCCGACGTTGCCGTTAACCCTCCGACTTTCACTCCTCCCACGCCGGCAAATGAAACCACCCTTTCAACCGTGTCCGACACCCTTCATCTTTTCCATGCTTTGACAAGACACACAATACTTCAGTCACCATCTTCCAAATCCACACATTCAACCTCCAAACACCACCACCGCGTGAATGATCGGTGGCCTCCATGGATCCGACGACTCACAAGATCACCACTATGTTAATTTTGAATTGTTGTGTGTATTTCCTGTTTGTTAGGTACCGACATTGTCAGCATTTAAGGTGGAAGAGTAAAAACATTCGCTCCATCGTGTTTTTGGTTTAATTTCGGCGTATTCAAAATTTACGACAACAACATAATCCATCTCAATAAATTATTCATCGGAATTTTCATTTATGTTGCTTTGGTTCGAGTCAGTTGGTCTGAGTTCAACAAAATCAACATCTTGAGTCGGTAACGGTAACATTCAATTTTCTTGACTATGTTGATTACTGTTCCGACGTATGACTTCAATTTGATTTAAAAAGGTTATTTATTATTTTATTCTTTGTCATTTGATCTCTGATAATGTATTGGGTTTGTACATAATAGGTTGCTACTGTTCTGAAATATCAAAGTCAAGTTCATTGTATTTTTTCAACTTCTGAATTTTTTTTATATTATTATTATTATTATTATTATTATTTATTAATTGTTACTTTACTTGTTCTAACTAAGTAGCAGGTGTTTAAGTGTTGATCATACTTATATGTTAATATTGTTAAATGATGGAGAAATTGTTATTATATTAATTACTTGTTGAATGTTCTGGTGTATAATAAGTTTCAACCCAATTATTTTGTGGTGTTAATGATTGATTGTGGTAACATATAAATGTTGTAAATAATGTTTGGGTTGTTACTATCTAAATTTCATTCCGCTTTTAAATTGGATTATTCGTCCACGGATTTGGCAATTTCATGTCGATATGTCGCCAAATTTCAAAAAATCAATAAATATTTTCCACCGCATTATGATCTTACGTATGACATTAATCATGTTGTCAACACGCGCAAACCGGTTTATGAGCATATTTTGTGACCGATTCAATTCAATCTTGTAAATCAACATTATCACATATTTTCACTCTTTTAATTAAATTAATTAATCAATTGATTTTTTTAATTAGGTAATTACTATTAAGTAATTTTAATTAACATGATTATTTAGCTTAAATAAATAATTTTGATAATTAAATTTTAATTAATTTAATTAATCGATTCAATCAAACTTTAATTAATTAATTTGGTCAATTAAATATTGACTGATTTATACAAACTCAATTCCATCGTCAATTCAAAACCACGATAAACCATAAAAATCACATAACTCTCGACTCAATATCGAGCCCATTTCCATACCCTTGTAAGTCAATTGCTTTTGTGCATCGCCATCAACCTCACATAGCTTACTCTTGGGCTTTCTTACAATGAGACCTATTCGGTTATCCAATAATCGATTAGTTGATTTATTCACTAAATAAAATCCAATTCATTCGTAAACGCAAATTTAAAACTTCGATCCAACATCGAGTGTTTTTATTCAAATCAATTAAAATACTTAAATCACAATTAAATACTATTCCGTTTAAGAATGAAAAGGGGGATGGTTTTGAGCCTTCAACTCCTCTCCTCGATTGTTTGAATACGAGTTCTCTTACTCAGTTAGTCAAACAATTGTCATTTCTCTACAAACCTCTAACTCAATTAAATCAAATTATTTTCATAATAATGAGATGAAAAGGGGGATGGTTTTAAGCCTTTAACTCCTCTCCTCGATTGTTTAAATACGAGTTTTCTCACTCGGTCAGTTAGACAATCGTCATTTCTTTACAAATTTTTAACTCAATTGAATCGAACATTCTTATAATAAACTAAACGAAATGGGAGATGGTCTTGAGTCTTCAATTCCTCTCTTCAAATACTTGGATATGAGTTTCCTTACCCAGTCATTCAAGTATTTGTCGTTTATATAAAATACATCAACCATACACAAAATATGTTTTCTCAATCACTTAGATGAAAAAGAAAGTGGTCTAGAGCCTTCTATTCCCTTTCCCGAATACTTGGATACGAGTTTCCTTACTAGACCATCAGAGTATTCGTCATCCCTTCAAAATACCTTAACTATTATTAAATTCTTTTACAATTAAGGATGAAAAGGGAGATGGTCTAGAGCCTTCGATTCCTCTCATCGACTATTAGGATACGAGTCGTCTTACTCGACTATCCGAGTGTTCGTCATCCACTTAAAACACCTTAACTGTTATCTAAGACTTTTACAATTAAGGATGAAAAAGGAGATGGTCTAGAGCCTTCAATTCCTCTCCTCGACTATTAGGATACGAGTTGACTTACTCAACTATCCGAGTAATCGTCATCCAACAAAAATATCTCAACACATCAAGTCTATCTTTCTTCGGCCCCGTACGATCGAAACCAAATCAAACAAAACATCCAACATATTAACTCAACATGTCACCTCCGTGTGATCAAAACTCTTTTCAGAAAGAACACTATTTAATTCCTTTTAATGCGCACAACAAACTAGTGCTTAACCCTCCGCCAAGAGTAAACAAGCCAACCTTTATCCTTTAAAGCGCGATCTAAACAGTTGTTCACTAAAAGACACCAACCAACCGTAGTTCCCCGAACTACGAATGCTCTAATTTCCTTATTGCACTATAAGAATACGTAGGCAGAAGATTTCTATATCTTCGCGAGCACACTAGTAAAAAACCTCCCTTTTCCCCCTTCTGAGGTTTCCATCCATCTCTATTTTTAATCCTTTATTCAATCGAAGAAAACAAACAACATTCATGTAACATTCAAATCGCAAATTAGAACTAAAAGGTTCCCGTTGAGTACAACGGACATGAGGGGTGCTAATACCTTCCCCTTGCGTAATCGGCTCCCGAACCCGAATATGAATGCGACGACCATTATTCCATTTTCAAAGGTTTTATCGATATTTTCCTATTCCTTCATTATTCCATTTTCAAAGGTTTTATCGATATTTTCCTATTCCTTCATCGTAATCGACTCCCGAACCCGAATATGATTGTGATTTGAATTTTCATTTGAGGCAAGTATTGAGATCCACTTGAGTTCATCTGCTACATGGTCTTGATGGAAATGTTACTTTGAACCTGTGTCTAATTCCTTATTCTGAGCCATTCATGGATTATGTCATCTGATACACGGGGAAGATTATGAAGAAGACTATGAAGCTGCTAGCTTGGATGTGACTATCTTTATTTTATGCCTTGCTCTTCATTGTGCTACTTGCTTACTAATATTGCTTAATTTAAAGTCCAAAGAAAAAATGGGTTTCTACATGACATTCTTGTCTATTGGATTGCATCCCATTCGTAAGATCTTTTCAACTCTTAACTTGTAAGTTTTTGCGTAGGATTAGTCTCTTCATCTCTTCCCATTTCTTAAATTTCAAACCTCTCCCCCTTTTCAAAAATATCTTTGCTTGTGATTTCAAACTTAGACCTTATTGCAATATAAAAACTTTGGCCTTATGCCATTGCATCTTTCAAACTCTTTTTCTTAGTCAAACTTGTAAATGAATATAACCACATTGGACTTAGAATTTCAAAAGACAAAAAGAACTAACACTCATTCAAACTCTTTTGGGCCTTTTGTGCCTCTTTTAAACTTAAATTTTTGTTAAAAGCAATTCACTCACTTTGAAATTGATACCACGAACTACGAGGTTTTGATCCCTCATTTTATGTTGGCACGTAGGCAAATTCTGAAGGTCTTGTCAAACACAAAAATATAATTAATGAATTATTTTCTCACCCCCACACTCTATTTATTGCAAACATCTTTAATACCAAAACACATACACACATAAAAAATGGCTCCCTAGGAGTACCTAGGACACTTTGGGTGCTAACTCCTTCCCTCAGTGTAACAAACCCCCTTACCTGTAATCTCGGGCATTTTATTATTTTTGATTTGAAAACTTCTTATATTTGGGTTTTGTTCATATTTTTCCCTTTTCCTTTGGAAACAATAAAAGCGAGGTGGCGACTCTGGTTTTATTGACGTTAAGTTTATCCATAGCTTAATGGTCATGAATTTATCGCTACAGAAATTAAGTGGCGACTCTGCTGGGGAGTAGTCCTCAAGTTGACTGAAGCTGAATGGTGTCAGACCAGGTATGATCAGTTGAACTTAATTGAAGAGAAGAGGTTAACTGCCATGTGTCATGGTCAGTTATATCAGCAGAGAATGAAGAAAGCTTTTGATAAGAAGGTCAGGCCTCGTGTGTTCAGAGAAGGTGACCTTGTGCTCAAGAAGATTCTATCTTTCAAACCAGATTCTATGGGCAAGTAGACTCCTACTTATGAAGGCCCATATGTTGTTAAGAGAGCCTTTTCAGGCGGTGCTTTGACTCTTACAACTATGGATGGTGAAAAGTTCACGCGTCCTGTGAACGCCGATGCAGTCAAGAAATACTTCTCCTAAAAAGAAAAGAATAACTCGCTCAGTTGAAAACCCGAAAGGGCGGCTTAGGCAAAAATGAACGTCTCAGTGGATTGAAAACCCAAATGGGAGATCGACGTAAAAATTAGATACATAAAACAGAAAAGTTTATCCCGATAAATTGAGTACCCCACCTTGGGGCAATTTATGCAAAAATTAGTGATTATGGCAAGTAACTGCATTCGGCTGATCTTCAGTCTTGAAGACATTCTTGAGTATGTCAGTTGGTTCTGATTCGTCACTCTCAACCGAAGCAAAGAGTGTAGTGGATATTGAAGTTGGTAGAAGTATTCGTGATCATTATATTCAATGTATTCCTTTTCCATGTAAATTACCATTTTTCAACTTTTGTAAAAGATCTATGGAGTCTTGTCATTTATAGACTACCATCCCAGTAAATAAAGTTGAGCTTTTTATCCAATTGTCTCTACTCTTATTTATCTTTCAGCCAAATAGAATCAAAATTTTATGATGATCATTTTCAAATTGAATTTTTAATCAAAATCATGTTTTCTTAAAATAATAAAAGCAATTACTTTTAAGAGCAATTGATTTCATTTAAAGAATATCAACAGCGGTCTGAGAACAGGTGAGCCCTAAAATGCGAAACATTGTTGGTTTTCCATGAGCAGTTGGTGTGATTTCCATTTCCTCGCCAACAACATTTCAACATCTCCAACCGAATCTCGTTGATTTCCCCAGCCAAGTTTGCATTTGCCTCCTTTGAGTTGTAGTGCGTTTCCTTAGAAGTTTGCATAGACCCAACCCAAGATTCTGTCTCCAGCAGATTCCAGTTCAAAACTGATTCTTGAGGAATATGTCTGATCCTCTGCAAGGTTGTCTCCCATTTGATATGTTGTTGACCTAAAATTCCCCGCAGAGTTGATGGTGCATATCCTCGACAGACCTTCCCTTTTTCCCCATCTAGGGTTGAACCTTTGAGATGGATAATTCGCGTTCATCCTTTACCTCCCTTTCTCCAGTTGTTTCCCTCCTGTTGAGATTGGCTGAGTTGTTATATTGATGATACAAATCGGTGAATTTGTATCCTTCGTGATTGTTTTGTCAGCACAATGATCATATATACGTATACAGATACATATACATATGTATCCGTTATTACATTATTAGATTTTGTGATTCATTGTTTCTATGATTCTCTTCTATGGTGGTATCTTTCCCCCGCATAGTTTCGGTGTGTCTGTCATATTTCAATTGTAGAGTGTCAACCCCTTTTAGCAGAAAGAATTTAACCTTTCTCATTCCCCACTGAGCTATTTCCTCGTGGATGATTATTATTTCAGCTTCCTCCCCAGTTGATTATCTGGATGGAACCACCCCCCCTGAGTTATACCCTCACTGGGATGAGTCTTTGATTGACCTTATCTTTCTAGATCTTGCCAAGATAGATGCTTTTGGGTCCCCTGAGAGTCTATTACCCAGTAACCGGTAATATCCTTCTCGATTTGTGAGTACTTTACTTTTGCCCAATACCCGGTAAAAGTAATCTATTTCCTCTTTTTCCCCCAGCGGATTCGTTTTCACGTTTCCCACGAAAGTCTATCCTTCATATGCTCATCTTAACAGATGACAGATATTTTCTTCCCCTGCTTTGAGTTTATCTTTGATATGTTCATCCTAACCGGTGACGGATATTCTCTATTTTGGTAATCTACCCAGTAAAAAGGTAGTTGTAATCCCTATTTTCCCTAGAAGGTTGATCCTTGATATGTTCATCCTATCCGATGACGGGTTTCCCCCTCTTTTTGGTCTTCTTCCCGATAGCCGGTAGTTGTAAATCTTGTTTCCCCTTGCGGAGTCTATCATTGATATGTTCACTTTAAATAGTGAGGAATATTCCCTTATTTGGTATTCTATCCAGTAACCGATAGATATAATTCCTATTTCTCCCCTCAGAGTCTATCCTCGATATGTTCATCCTAACTGGTGACAGATATTCTCTCCTTTGGTATTCTACTCACTAACCGATAGATGTAATTGCTACGTTTCCCGGCAGTCTATCCTTGATATGTTCATCTTAACCGATGACGGATAGTCTTCTATTTGAGTATATCCTTAATATGTTCACTTTAACAAGTGAGGGATATGCTATCCTTGGTCTTCTGCCTATTCACCGGTAGTTGTAAATCCGATTTGGTTTTTCCCCATCAGGTTATTGTTACCCAGTAACTAGTAATGAATCCACCTCATGTTGCCCTCAGTGAGTCATCCTTGATATGTTTACCCTAACCGGTAACGGATATTCTCTTTGACAGATTCTGTTATCTCCTTACCCAGTAACCGATAGTAGATAATATACTTCTGATACTCCTGTGTTGAAGTTCTTTTCTTCCCCAGTTGAGTTTGAGTGCATATTTCCTCAGTGAAATTGCCATTTCTTGTTTGGTTCAGGCATTTCAGCTTTGTCATTATTTAGCCGTTTCCCTTGTAGATTTTTCCCTTTATCTCCGACTGAGTCTTTCCATTGATTTATCTTCATGGAATCCCTCCTGTCCCCCAACAGTTTTAAGTCGTAGCCTAGCCTACACACAACCTTTTTATCCCCCAGAGTCTCTGTCTTCCCAGTGAGTGTTGCTTATGGAATGAATTATGCTCCTGCGGACTCTCAGTCTCTCCGAATTCTTTTCCTTTGTGGCAACATCTTCCCCACAAAGATTATTTTTAGCATTTCATATCATATGCATCATGAGGTCTCTTAGGGACAAAAATTTGTTTCTATTGTTTTATTTAAGTCCGTTCTAATGAGTCGATACAAAGATTTTAACCTTCACCTCCTCAGCTAGAGCATCCTTAAATAGGGGAAGCTGTAAGACCCTAATTTTGACCCTAAGATCCCTCATGATATCTCATCATATGCATTAGCATTGGGATCACAACTTGACATCCTCCTCTCTTCTCATTCATTGAGTTTGCATTGAGAGAGATCACCAAGCACTTTTTATTGTATCATACTTTGTTTTTTCCTTATTTACTAAGCAAAATACCATAAATATGTCAATGTATAGTTTGTTGCTTTTGTAGGTAGTGTGTATGCTCAACTATGCTCTATCAAGCTCATATCTAGGGTTGGAGACCCTCAACGCAAGGAGCTCAATCAATATTTGGTTCACATTGGATCTAAGTATCATATAGGGATCCCCATGATCTTCACATGTCATTTTGATCAAGAAATCATCAAGAGTTTGGAGTTTGTTTGCCTTGGAAACCCTAGTTCTTCTGGGTATCTTGTGTGACTTCTTTAGCAAGTTTCTTCAATAATTGATCAAATATTTCAAGGGATACTTCATATTACATCATCTTATGCATATATGATCCTCCATGAGTCGCAAAAGTCAAGAGAATGTCAAGCTAGCAAGTTGGTTCATGATGGTTGATCAGAGAAAATCAACTGGTCAAAACTGGGGCGCTAACACCTTCCTTCTGTGTAACCAACCCCCTTGTAATCTCTGGCATTTTATTAATTTTGATTTGAAAACTTCTTATCTTTGAGTTTTGTTCGTACTTTTCCCATTTCCTTTAGAAATAATAAAAGCGTGGTGGAGACTCTGGTTTTATTGATGTTAAGATTATCCATAGCTTAATGGTCATAAATTTACCGCTACAGGGGTCTTGACTACTCCATTAGGAAGAAGTTAGACACCCGATACTTAAGAGACATGACCCAGTTAGCCAAAAGAGTTCGACAAGTCGAACGGTTGAAAGTTGAAAAATTAAGAACTTCAAAGTTCGGCAAAAAGAAAGTAGCTTATGTCGAAGTCGACAACATAAGAAACTCATTCAACTCAGATTATGAGTATGTAGAGGGAAACGTGGTCAATGTGTCCGAAATGAAGCCAGGGCCTCCCTATACATGCAAGCTACTAAAACCTTCAAACTGTAAGAATTTCGTAGAGCCTAAAAACCAAAAATTTGTTGCTAAAACATATACATTTGACGTTACTAACTGTGACAAAATTTTTGATATGTTGGCGGCTGATGGACAAATCGTTGTTCCAAAAGGGACTAAAGTCTTTCCGTTAGAACAGAGAAAGAAATATGGTTTTGTAAATTCCATATTTTTTTGGTTCATAATAATTCTCAATGTGTACTTTTCTGGGACCTAGTGCAAAAAGGCTCTAAAGGATGGCAAACTTAAGTTTGCTGACAAACAGAAGCCACACCCGGAGGAGGAGAATGAAACAAAAACTGGTGCTATCTTTGTCGAACTAGTGGACATTATGGTATTCGACACTGTCACGAGTGTTAGGGCCGAAGGAAGCAAACCAAATGATGAGGATCAAACAATGAATGCCTATCCTAAAGCTGAAGAGGAGCAAGTCAATTTCCTTAATCAATGCAAGTTGAAAGATTCAGAGGTAATGTTGTGTCCCAGGTGCAACTCTGTGTTTGACAAGGAAGCTTCTAAAGAGCTAGAGAGGGACCATCCCTACAAACCCAAGAAGTCTTTCTGATAGGACAAACCCAAGGAACCTTTCTTCATAAAAGGGAAAGTCCCAACAAATTTCTAGGGTATTACTTATGTCCCTACTTCAAATACATATCCTAGAGAATGGCTATGCCCTGCTCGGAAGCCAGAAATCGGTGGGGTCAATTGGAAAGTTGTGAATATTGATGTCGGCGCCTCGTATCGAGACAAATCTCAAGTCTAGAAGAAATACTCTCATGTCTCCCAAAATTACATGGGAAAAAATGAAGGAGAAGGACGATCCAAAATGCAGTGGAATTTAAAAAAAACTCCTTTTGTGATCCTTACGAATGAGCATGATCAGTGATAAAATCGTTACCTCTTGTGGCGATTGAAACCTTTGATGCAGATCTACGGAGCGATCACGAACGTTGAACGGTGACAATGCCTCTACTTAGTCCACACAAACGGATTCCTTCAATCTTAGTCCTAGCTCCTATGAATGAAGGCTTTGAGTGAGAGAGAGAGAGAGAGAGAAACGAAATTGCAACTGCACAAATGCTTCTGCACAAGGGTTTTATTTATAGAACCACTTGTGTGGGTTGCAAGCTAAAAGTCCCACTTAAGTGTATGTGGCCTATATCTTATAATATGCCAAAATCACTTAAGTGCGTGGTACCTTACCATATTTCGTATTCTACTTAAGTATATCGTACCTTACGATGTTCTACAATTCACTTAAGTGCACCGTACCTTACGGTGTTCCTTAGTTACTCTATCTCTCATCAATCCGTTCTTTTGTGTGTGACCCTGTAGGTTTTCGCGGTATTGGCAATTATATTAAATCACATATTTAACATAATAAACAGTGAGCGGTATCTAGCAACACATCACTGCTACCCAAGACACGAAAATGTCATATGATCTAACAAATCCTTTTGTGATAATACTTATGTGTACAATTACCCTTTTTCCCTTATGTCTATATTGAACACAAGGCATAGACCGTGTCATCCTTGTCCAGTTTAATATTAGGCCCATAGACATTTATCCTGTTACGCAGGATGGGCGAATTCCATCTAGATCACTCATGTCCCTAGGCATGCTTCGTGGAGTACCCATCAACTGTCTTTATGGTCATCCAGTTACGGACAATGTTTGATCAGCAATAAGGCACTCGACTATACATCTAGGGTCCATAGTGGTTTCAGGTCGAAGGGTGGTATACACCATTATCACCATGAGAATAACTTATGACACTTTGCATAACATTCTATATAGTATTCTTATAGCGGGTCAATCCAGTATAAATATTACTCTTAATATTCATACCTATGTTTAAGACTTGATAACTTCTTATCCATGATCCATGAGATGTGATCATCAGTCTATATACATAATAGTCTTAATGCTTTAATGTTATCCCACTTCACAATAAAGCTCGACTACAGATACTTTAAAAATAATGTCCTTATGTTTAATGTGATCTCATGATTAAGTCATACTTGATACATTAAACAGACTAGCTATTCTAGAGACTTTATTAAACAAACATAATAAAGAAAAAAACCTTTTTATTAGTAATAAATAATTCGATACAAGTACCAAAAGTATTGGCCTCTATGCACAATATTGGCCACCCACTACGGATATTCAACGGTAACAAGAAAACCGATATCAATCTACTTTTGCACTTCTTCTTTGATCTTCACTACTATATCAGGATGAGTCCTCCTCAACTTCTGCTTGATCGGCGAGAATTCTGGCTTCAACGGCAATCTATGCTCCACAATCTCAGAATCCAGACCAGACATGTCTTGATAGGACCAAGCAAACACATCTGAATATTCTTGAAGAAGATCAATCAACCCCTTCCTAGCTTATGGACACAGTTGAGACCCAATCTTGACTTCTTTCACATCATCTATAGAACCCAAGTGGACTAATTCAATCTTCTCTTCAAACGACTTAATGGCTTTTTCCTCATGCTTAAGTAGACGGGATAATTCATCAGATACTTCTTCATCATCTGTATCTTCCTCAACCTTTAACACAGGATAATCAAAGATTGGAGAGGGAGTAGGATCATTATATTCAATGAGTTTAGGAACCAACTGTAAGACCCTAATTTTGACCCTAAGATCCCTCATTGCATCATATCAATTGCTCATTGCATTTCCTCAAGGATCATGGCATGTTTGGCTCCTTAACCCTAAGGTGGGACTTGTGTGAGTTGGTTTGAGACCACCAAGCATGCTTGTATTTTATGTTATTGCTTTTATTATTTTGATTACTAACCAAAAGCACAAAAATATGTCACTAACTTCTTTTGTTCTGAAGCTCAAGTGATCATGTGATCCCATACTCCTAGGAGGATCCTATGCTCAATGAAGTGGCTAAATGGAGATGAGAACAAGCATGAAAATGGTCCACAAAGTTCCCAATCATCATATATGTCTCCCAAGGATCTCAATTTTCCAATTTGATCAAGATAAATCAAAGGGCTTGAGGATTGTTTCCCAAGGAAACCCTAATTCAATTGTGCATTGACTGTGCCTTGCTCATGAAGCAACCTCAACCTATGATCAAATGAAATCAAGTTAAGTTCTTTCATTCATTATCTTATGCATATATGATCCTATGTGAGTATCCTCAATCATTCATTCATCAATATTTGAAGTTTGGCCTTGAGAAGTTGACCAGTCAAGTCATCTGATTAAACTGAGGATCACTGAGATACAACTTTTGATGTGTTTGTTAAATGAAGATGACCCTAAGAGAACAAATGTTCTTAAGAACCATATGAACAACTTTCATGTTCATCAAAAATCCATTTGAAACCTGTAAGGTCATCATAAATTTCAAAACATTATAGGTCATTTTGACTGAAACCCTAATTTTGGGTCAACTTCCCAAGGACCTAACTTCTTCATTTTTTATGATTTTGAGGTGATACCAAATATCATTAGAAATATTAAGATGTCTACTTCAAATGTTATGTTGGACAAAATCTCATATTACTAAAAGAAACACATGTGATAATACAAAAGATTATAGGTCACTTTGGACCAAAACCATTGAAATTGAAAAATGTCCAACTTAAAATGCCCATAACTTTCTCATAAAAAATCCAAATGATACAAACTTTAAGTCTAAAATGATCATCTTGAAAATATCTACGACTTTGATGTTTTAGGTATTTCCATTTGAGGCTTTAATCGTTGAAATATAAGGGCTTGAAGTTGATCACTTTTGGTAAAAAATTTCAAAGGGATCCTAGACATGTTTTGTACCTCAAACTTCAAAGCCAGTTTTCATAATTTTCCAAACTCCAAATGAATTTTTGTCCAACATAGATTTTGTTCCTTATGTCAAGAGCTTTCCAACCATTACTCACATGGCCATGTTTGGATTTTCCATGTGGGATTTTCGAAGAGCTCAATGTTTATGATCAATTATGCAATTCACTTTGTAACTTGATGTGCAAGCAAATACCAGGCCTTGTGCACGTCCAAACCATCTGCAAATGATACCAGCTTGCAATTCCATTCCCTTTTGGGCCTTACATGCGCCTGTACAGGCCCATGCATGGAGGATCCAAAGTTCATGCACACGAGCAAATCACCTCATTGCTTCATCTCCAGCTATAAATAGAGGGCCTTGCTCATTCAAATTTCAACCTCAAGGTGATCTGAAACCCTGCAGAATTGGAAACCCAACCTCACTCAAAGGAATTTCAGATTTTCATTTTTCAATTTCAAGCTTGAATTTCTACATCCTTAGTTGAATTTCAAGTCTTAATTCCTTAGCCTTGCATCCTCATTGCCTCAAGATCAAATTGGAATCAAAAGCTTGAAGAGATCGTGTTGTTTAAAGCTGCACTTCAAAGGTATATCGCTCAACTGTTTTGATCTAGATCTTGTTCTACAATGTGAATTGCTTGCATTTGAACTATTTTCTGAAGTCCTCGAGCAAGAGGCAGGCCAATGGTGGTCTTAATTTCATGATTTGATACATTTCAGTTTGTACACCTTGATTTTCAAGCTCAGATTTCTCATTCAATAAAAACTTTGAAGAAAATCCAAGATTACAGGGGTGATGTACATCACCCCAACTTCATTTTGGTACCTGACTTGTTCATTTTAATTGAGGTTGAAAAACCTGTGCGTGGTGGCCGGAGTTTGTTCTCTGGCCGGAGAAGATGGTGGTTTCCACCACCATCCCCACGTGGATGCTTCCAGCGCCCTTGGATCTGTTTGAAATGTTATAATACTGGCCATTATTCTTGTTGACTTGTTTTAAATGCTTATGTTGCGCACTTGACTTTGGAACATGGTGCATCAACGCCTCTTAGCCCTTGGATGATGCCACGTCAATTAATGAGGCTCATCCAAGTGCTCCTGGTTTTCCTATTTTCTATTTTTCTATTTTAATTTCTTTTAATTCCTTTTAATTTCAAAAATTCATAACTATTTTATTTGAAGTCACAAAAATATGAGACCAATGGCAAAAATTTTCTTGAAAAATCTAGTTTCATATTTTGATTTTTAATTATTTTTGTGACTTCATTTAATATTTTTTGTGAATTATTTTGTTTTTAATAGTTTTTAATTCATTTTAATTACTTTTTGATATCTGAAAATTCCAAAAATATTTTCTTAACACATATGGTTCATGATAAGTCTATGAAAAATAGTCTCATCAATTTCTTAATTGATTTGAGATTTATTTGAGATTTTAACTCATTTGTGTTATTTTTCATTGTTTTTAATTGATTTTAAATAGTTTTTGATTTCAAAAATTGTTGAAATTTTTTGTCAAACCTTGTTTGACCATGTTAGACCTATGTGAATTCAATTGGACTTATTCAAGTTGATTGGAATTGAATTTTTGGTTTGACCATATTTTGTCCATTTTAATTTTGCATTTATTTTAATTCCGAAAATACCAAAAAAATATATTTGACTTGTTGACTTCTAATCTTCATTTCTCTTCTGTTTACCATTGGTTGATAATGATTTGATTCACATTTGATCATTGTGTTTTGATATTTCATTTGAATTCTCCTTTTATCCATTTCATCTTCATCTCACTTCTTCTTTTTATTTTGGCCAATGAGTTAATGATTTGTGGTTGGTCTTGACATATGAGAGGCTTAACCTTCTTTGATCCAAATTAAACTCAACTTGATCCAAGATCAAGTGAGTTGCTTTGTGTCCAAGATAGGTTGCTTATTGGCAAGCAAAAAACCTAAAGTCCATACAAGGCCTTTCTTCTTTTCTTTTGGCATGACAAGTTTTAGGAGTTTGGCTTACTAGTCATGATCTCTAACTTGTGTTTATTTGCCTATAGTTTTATTGGCCGACCTCAGATAGGTGTGACTACTACATTAGTCCACTTACGATTGCTTAACATAGCGCTAAATTGTCTTATGACACACTAACATGACCATTAACTACTAACTTTAAATTCAAGCATTTAATTTCTTGCAATTTACTTTAATGCAATTTACTTTCTTGCTCATTTATTCATATTTCTTTTCCCTTTTCTCACTTGAGCTCATATTTTATGTTTATGTCATTTTCCTTTTGCTCATTTGAGCTCGTTATTGTATATAAATATATTGTTGCTTTGTGTCTGTTTTGTTTTTGTTTGTGTGAACCCAATGCAAAAAGGAGAAAGAACTTAGAATTAGGACCTTACCTATGCTTAAAGGAGTTCAAGAGCAACTAGGTCTCACGCCTTTAGAATGCTAAATTTGTTGAAGAGCAACTAGGCCCCATGCCTTTAGAATGCTAAATCTTAAAGTTGACTTCAAAGGACCCCTAATCTAAGCTCATTCTTTGTGCATTCCTCTTATCGTGTTGTGAACTTTTTGATATTTGCTCTTGTGTGATAGGGATTCCATCTTGAGATAGTAAGAAGGACCATTGTCATGAGTAGCCAAGCTAAGAGAGACAAGCCAAATGGAGATCCTAGGAGCTTGATCCTAATTTGTTTTGATTGCTTGTTGCTTGCTAAGTCCAAAGGAAAAGAGCATCTTGAATCATCTCTATGACCTCAAGAAAAAGAACTCCAAGGGTTTTATCTCTTTTCCTATCTTTGCATGTTTAGGACTAGCCCTTCTCTTCTTCTCTCCACTCTAACCCAAGCCAAACTCTTTTTTTATGCAAACTTTGACATTGTTTTCAAATTAGAAACCTAGGCCTTATGCCTTTGACTTTTCAAAATCTTTTCATTAATACTCATTGTGAATAAACCTTAATTCAACTTTGACTTCATTTTGTAAATAAATCTAACTTGTAAATATCACTCACTTCAAGTTGATTTTGTGGTTCCAATGACCACCTTTGTTAAAACTTTTTTTCATAAACATTAGTCATAGGTTTGAGTTATCATACTTATTATAGGGTTACCCCTTCACTAGTATGTTGAAGCTCTCCTCAGATGGTGGATTGTTGGTTTAGGTTGAGTTTTCTCCCTTTGATAACAAAAGACCTTAAGGCTTTTGATCAAATCAATTCACCAATCTTTTGAGATTTTTACCCCGAACTACGAGGTTTCGATCCTACCTTTGTGATGGTACGTAGGCAATGGGTTCATCCATTAAAACAACAAAATTGTAAATATAAATATTCTCTTCTCATCCCCCCAATCTTTTGCACATATTTTCACAAATACCAACCTACAATACACATTTGCAAAAAGGGCTCCCTTAGAGTACTAAGGATGTTTTGGGTGCTTAAAACCTTCCCATTTCATAACCAACCCCCTTTCCTAGATCTCTGACATTTTTATTAGTTTTTGATTTGATAAAACTTCTTACTTGCCTTTTGTTCGCTTTTTAGCCTTTCCTTTGGACAAATAAAAGTGCGGTGGAGACTCGAATTGTATGCTTACTTTTGGTTTAGTCAATAAACCATAAGGTAACGAATACCCCGCTACAGAAAAGTGGCGACTCTGCTGGGGACCACTGTTTCCTAGCGGGTTTAGCCTACTTTTTGCTTGTTGTATTGTATGTTTATATTTATTTGTGACATATTTTTGTGCAAATTTGGGATGACTGTATTGGTTGTAATGTATGAATTGTTTGATATACTAATTACTTGTGTGCTTGGTGGTCTCTTGTGAGATGATTTCTATACCCGAACTCGAGTGCACTTATGATAGGAGAATGGCATAGTCTTGTTGACTTGTGTGGAGTCATTCCTTAGCAAGTTGACTTAGGCATTACTCTTTCCAATATAAACCTTAGAAGCCAAGGACCTTAGATTACCTAGCCCATCTTGGCCTATTTTAGGACGTAGTGCGAAGATCGTTCAAGTGTAAGATTTGATACGATTGTTACGTGATACTACACTCATAAGAGTCTCTCTTGAGAATATTTTTGGAATACGAGTAGTCGTTTATCCCATAATATCCGAAAGATGAGTTAATGACTATGGGGACCTTTTTTAGAACATGATTGTCAGGTGTAACCATAGTACACTCCCTTTGGGTGGTTCTTAACCGAGACTCCATGCTCGTGACTTGCAACAAACCCTTGATTCGCGGTTGATCCGTTCTCGTATATCCTCAATATCAATGGAACTTGGGTGTTGATGAGGTGTAAACCATAATCCACCAAAATAGATGATTAATATTGATGATGACGTGAGCCATCCCGTGACCTTTGTGTGGTGTGACTTGCTTGATCCTTGAGTGTGATTGTTGCATCCATGCATTCATGCATTAATAAACATCCATATCATCAACAAAGAAAATTTTCAAGGAACTTAAGAGGTCTATTTGCAAATTTTCAAACATGGATAAGAAAAGAAGGAATACGAAGAAGTACAGTTTCAGACAACCCGACTTGAAAGAGTTAAGGAGTTTGACATCTTATGTATTAGAGCCTTTGGAGTTCAAAGCTCGCCATGGGATGCTTTTGTCTATTCTTTCTACTCAGGTGGATGAGGGTTTGATGAGTGTGCTAGTGCAATTCTATGATCCTCTGTATCGATGCTTCACTTTTTCGGATTTCCAGCTATTGCCTATACTTGAGGAATATGCCTATCTTGTGGGTATACCTATTCCAGATCAGATACCGTTCAGTGGTTTGGAGAGGGTTCCTTCTTCCCAAAAGATTGCTGACATGCTTCATATAGATGTATCTAAGATTGTTGCTCATATGACTACCAAAGGTGGAATTCAAGGTCTCCCATTTGATTTTCTCATTGCCTAAGCTACTCTATTTGGGAAATCTATGAGTGAGGACGCCTTTGAAGCCGTATTTGTACTTCTCATCTATGGACTAGTGTTATTCCCCAACATCGACAATTTTGTGGATGTGAACGCGATTAGGATTTTCTCTACTCTTAATCCCGTTCCGACTCTGTCGGGTGACACTTATTTCTCTTTCCATATGAGGAATGCAAAGGGTGGTGGATCCATTATGTGCTGTCTACCTCTGTTGTAGGAGTGGTTTATTTCGCAATTGCCTCAGACGCTTGCCTTCAAGAAGAACAAGGGATGTCTGCGGTGGTCTACGAGACTTATGTCTCTCACTAATGATGATATCTTTTGGTACAACCCTGTGTATGATGGCGTCCAAATTATTGATTCTTGTGGTGAATTCTTCAATGTGCCTCTTCTTGGTACATGTGGTGGAATTAACTACAACCCTGTTTTAGCTCGCCGTCAGCTTGGGTTCCCCTTAAAGGATAAACCTAACAACATTCTGTTGGAAGGTGTGTTCTTTCAATAGGGTAAAGATCCCTAGAATTTGAAGGAGAGGATGGTCCGCGCCTGGCACAAAGTTCATAGGAAGGGAAGGAAGGAGCTTGGTCCAAAGAATTGTATTGCTTTGGAACCCTACACCGCTTGGGTAAGGAAGAGAGCTTTTGAGTACCGCATGCCATATGATTATCCGAGACCTACCCCTATGGTTATGGTTGGGCCTTCAACCCTCTCTAACCAAGGAGTAGAGGAGTTGAGAGATGAAAACCGGTCGCACGCTTGGGTTCGTGAGCGAGAAGAACTTCTTCAACAGCTCAAAGATAAGGATGTTGTGATAGAATTTTTGGAGAAGGATTCTTCTTAAAACATGAAAACCAAATTACTTAGAGCAATGGACAAAAACAGGAATGTCAACAGCAACCCAATTGTTGCAAGTCTGGCCATGTGTCACAAAGTTGGGGTAGTCTTCGTCTCCATCAATCTCCGAATGTCCCTCTTGACAATAACACATCCTCGAGGGTTCACACTTCATACCATACAACCATCATGGTCATGTTCACAATCACTGACCAAACATATATCTCTAAGAATTGCAACCAAAGACTGTCTGATATGGAGAACATCATAAACCTTATATTCTCCAGGACGACCACCTACCATGTTGATAGAAGAGTTACCATGGGCGGGAAACAGATTGGATTTTACATTCGGCGCATGATCCTCAAAGGAAACCATCCCACTCTTCACAAGTTTATGTACCTCCTACTTCAACGGGTAACAGTTCTCAATATCATGGACGGGAGCTCCTTGATGAAAGGCACAATGGAGTTCAGGCTTATACCACCATGGAAATGGCTTGGGAATTTGAGGTGGATTTCTTGGTTGAAGTAGGTTCTTGAGAACCAAATATGGGTAAAGTTGGGCGTATGACATAGAAATAGGGTCAAAAGAGACCTTATTCCTCTCGAAGTTTTGTTGTTGATTAATATTGTTGTTGTTGTAGTTGGTTCTTTGTTGCGGTTGTGGTTAATGTTGTTGTTGCTGAATTGGAACTGATTGGTTGTTGGAATTGTTTGAAAATATTGGAATTACTGATGAAACTTGATGTTGATGCTGACGCGGTTGAGGGTTTCTTCCGACATGAGGCCTCCTTTGCCTCCCCACAGATACTGAGTTGGTTTCCCCTTCCTTCTTTCTAGCAAAATCACTTCCATACTTCTTACTGGACGACACCTCTTCCTTAGACAAACGTCCCTCATTGACTCCTTCTTCTAACCTCACCCCCATGTTTACCATCTCGGTAAAGTCACCGGGGACACTGGAAATCATGCGCTCGTAATAAAAAAAACTCAGGGTCTTCAGGAAAATCTTCGTCATCTCCTTCTCTTCCAATGGGGGATTAATCTGAGCAGTAAGTTCACTCCATCTTTGAGCGTATTCTTTAAACGTCTCCTTATCCTTATGAGACATAGACCTCAGCTGGTCTCTATCAGGCACTATATCCATATTATACTTATACTGTTTCACAAAAGCCTCACCCAAATTGTTGAACGTGCGAACACTTGCACTGTCTAGCCCCATATACCATTTCAGAGCAGCACCAGTCAATATGTCTTGGAAGTAGTGAATCAATAACTAATCATTATCAGTTTGAGTTGACATTTTAATGGAATACATAACAAGGTAGCTAAGTAGACAAGTATTTCCCTTATGCTTTTCAAAGTCAGGGACTTTGAATTTCATCGGGATCTTCACATTCGACACTAAGCAGAGTTCAGCAGCACTTTTGCCAAACATGTTTTTTCCTCTCAATGTTTTCAACTCCTTGCGCAACTCAAGGAACTGGTCCTTCAATTCATCCATTTTCTCATAGACATTTGGGTCCTCAGACGGCTCAGAATGGTAAATGGTGTCCTTAACACGAGGCAAGGTATGAACAACTAGAGGTGGCACAGACATGACCAGGCTAGATGCTGGCATAGAAGAAAATGTGGGTGCAAACCCTTCAGGCATGAAATTTTGTGGCATCCCACAAAGGAATCCAACAGGTATAGTTGGACCGGATTGAGTAGCAGCAACAGGAATGGTCGAAGTAGCAACCTCGAAGATGACAATCCTCTGGGGAGGAGTTGCGGGAGTTGGTGAAGACTGATTCTGCGCAGCAAGAACAAACTCCATCATGGCAGTCAGCCGAGCAATCTCATCCTTCAGTTCTCTATTCTCTTGTTCCAAATTCTCCATAAGATCCTTTAGTGTAAGACCCCAATTTTGACCCTAAGATCCCTCATGCTATCTCATCATATGCATTAGCATTGGGATCACAACTTGGCATCCTCCTCATCCATCATTTATTGGGTTTGTATTGGGAGAGATCACCAAGCACTTTTGATTGTATCATACTTCATTTTTCTTTATTTTTACTAACCAATTACCAAAAATATGTCAATGTATAGTTTATTGTTTTTGTAGGTAGTGTACATGCTCACCTATGCTCTATTAAGCTCATATCTAGGGTTTGAGACCTTCAATTGAAGAAGCTCAATAAAGAAGTGATTTTATATGGCTCTAAGTATCATATATGAATCTGCATCATCTTCGAATGTTATTTTGATCAAGAAATCATCAAAAGTTTGGAGTTTGTTTGCCTTGGAAACCCTAATTCATCGGGGTATCTTGTGTAACTTCTTCAACAAGTTTCTTCAACAATTGATAAAATATTTCAAGGGATACTTCACATTATATCATCTTATGCATATATGATCCTCCATGAGTCTCAAAAGTCTAGAGAATGTCAAGTTAGCAAGTTGGTTCATGGTGGTTGACCAGAGAAAGTCATCTGGTCAAAACTGGGGTTCCCTAGACCCTATCTCCTACAATTTTTGTCATATGAAAATTATTCCAAGAGAAACATTACTCTGAATGAAATTCCAAACAACTTTCATGTTGAGTTATAGATATAAATTTTCTTAGAAAGTCACTTTTTATGGTGAAAGATTATAGGTCATTTTGTCTAAACCCTAGTTTGGAGGTAAACTTCCCAAGACCATAACTTGCTCATTTTTATGAGATGAAATCCCTTCAAATTTAATGATCAAATTCAATATGTCTACTTCAACTCTGATGTTTGGAGGAAGTGCAAATTCAACTTGCAAATGCATTTGCCAAGTGAAAACACTATAGGTCATTTTGGGCAAATACCATTGAACAAGTGCTTTTCCTCAACTTCTAAAATGAATAACTCCTTCATTCCAAATCCAAATGAGATCAAATTTGTGACAAAGTTGAAGAGGTTTGTAAGAGCTACAACTTTAATGCAGTAACTTTTTTCATTTGAAGTCCATAGAAAAAGTTATTCAAGGTGGAAGAAGTGAACATTTTACTTGGGACTTAGAAAATTTTCAAATATGTTTAATTTCCCAAACTTCAACCTTAAAATTCATCATGATCTAAGCTTTAAATGAAAAAGTGATCAACATGAAAGTTGTTCCCCTTGATCTCACATTTCCAAAACATCCATGATCATCTTATTTGGATTAAAATTGAGGGACTTGCGCATGGATTCATTATGGAAAGTGTTTTGGCAATATTGGATTTCAAATGATCAAATTCTTTTTCATGCTTACACATGATGCATTCAGTACTCTTTACACATGAATGGGAAGTGGATTGCATCATTCTCAAGGCCCAAACCATTTCCCATGCACCCATGCAAGAAGGTTTTCAAATTCATCCAATTTTCAAGTGGTGCAAATATCAAGTGCATTGCCTATTTAAGCAAACTTAAGGCTTCAGATTCATCATCAACACCTTGCCCAAGCATTGTTAGACCAATTCAAACCCTCATTGCCATAGAATTTTCTGAGATTTCTCTTGATGTCGAGCTTGAACTTCATCTTCTGTTTGGAATTTCAAACTCTTGAAATTCACTTTCCTTTGCATCTCATTTGGTTTCTGCAAGCAAGATGAGGAGAAAGCAATCAAATCCATATCAAGATCAAGTGGAATTAGATCAACTCGAAGGTGATTTTTCAGAAACTTCTTCTCTTTGATTCTCTCTTAATTCTCCAATATTCTTGTTGAATTTTGGTTTGCTGAAGTCCTACCAATTTAGGCAACAAGATTGAGTTGCTTTGAGGTCAAATCGAAGCAACTCAGTTCATGATCCTCAAAATTCAAATCCCTGTATCTTTTTATATACTTGGAATTAGACAAAATTGAGGCCAGATTCGAGCTCCTAAGCTTTTTTTCTTTAAATTCATGTCTTGCCTTTTCATTTTGGTGATGGTTGAAGGTTGACTAGTCCGGTGAGGTCCACCGGAGAAGAAAACCGGAGCTTTTGCTCTGGCGATGTGTTGGAAGTATCTCAAACATAGGATCCTTTTAAAATATTTTAATCTCATGCGTTGGTTTTGATTATCATGTGTGTGCCTCAATTGACCAAGGCATATGTGGAATGCGCGTTGATCACCATCTGATCTGCCACCTCAATTAATGAGGGAGATCAGATGGTCCACATTTTTTTGAATTTTTGAATTTTTCTTTTAATTGCTTATTTTTAATTAATTCATATTAATTTCTTTATTGATCCAAAAAAATACGGGACTTTCACCAAAAAATTTCAAATATTTTTCTCTTTGATTTTCTGAATTAAAATTATTTTTTGGATCAATATTGATATTTTTCATGATTTAATTGTTTTTGTGCATATTTTTAATTGTTTAAAAATACTTCTGACTTTTCAAAAATAATCAAATTTTTTTCTCTAAGGTCCTTTGACCTTGTTTGACCTATGATAAATCTATTGGCCATTTATTTGGTATTTTGAAGAGGTTTTAGGTTTTTTTATCAAACATAGTTTAATTTAATTCATTTTTAATTTGATTTTTTATTGTTTAATGGTGTAAAAATTATGTTGAGCCATTTTTACTGACTTGTGAAGTTTGACTATGTATTTGGGCCTTGATCAAGGTTGATTTGACTTTTGTTGGATTAAAATCATTGGATTTAGGGGATTGATGAAATGTACATATCATCTCCCAAAATGAATGATTGATTTTAATTTGATAAAATTCCTCCCATGACCAATTTGAGTTTGTCTCATTCCCCCCCCCCCCCCCCCCCCTCTTCATCTTAATTACATTCTATCCCATCCCTCTCATTTACCAAAGACATCTCAATATCCTAAGGCTAATTGGTTCATCAATGACTTTGTGTTATATGAACCAATACAAGTATGGATGAGATTATGTCCATCCTTTGATCATTTTCTTTTTGTGTGTGGTATGTTTTAGAAGTATGGTTCATTATACCATATCTCTAACATGCATTAACACCAACATTTTTATTGCCCGACCTCAGATAGTTGTGACTTCTACATAAGTCCAATTACGATTGCTTAACATAGTGCTAAATTTTGACCAAAAAGCATAACATTCTAGTAAGTGAGATTGTAAGTCTCCCGCCTTTCATGGTATTGTGTGGAAACTTGGCCTGTTTTCCTTCCTTTGGAAGATGTCTTGGTTCAAGGATCCATGCTTGTGAATAGAGGGTTGAGTGTTCTCCAAAGAATGACTTACACAATTACTAAGTAAAACTCCACTAACATCTAATCAACTAACATTTGACTAACTTTTAATTTCAAGTCATTTACTTTATGCACTTAAAATTCAAGCCATTTATCATTTGCCATTATATATATCATTTAACTTGTTTATTTTAATGTCATTTTCCCTTTGCTCACTTGAATCACATATTATGGTTGTATATATGTGTTTGTATATTTTGTTTGTGCTTGTGGTCTTAGGACCTTGAAATACCTAATAAACAACAAAAACCCCTAAAAATATTTGTGTGGACTATTGGATTTGATCTGAGCTTTGGACTTATAATTAGGCAACATTCCCTATGCAAATGGACTTGGCCAATGCCAACATTTCTGAAACCAAGTTCTTGTGATTTGAATTTTTCATTTGATTCAAGTATTGAGATCCACTTGAGTTCATTTGCTACATTGTCTTGATGCAAATGTTATTTGGAACCTGTGTCTAATGCCTTATTCTGAGCCATTAGTGAAGTATGTCATCTGATACATGGGGAAGATTATGAAGAAGACTTGAAGTTGCTAGCTTGGATGTGGCTATATTTATTTGATGCCTTGTTCTTCATGTTGCTTGCTTGTTGATATTGCTTGATTTTAAAGTCCAAAGGAAAAGTGGGTTTCTATATGACATTCTTGTCTATTGGATTGCATCCCATTGGTCAGATCTTTTCAACTCTTAACTTTTAATTCTTGCTTAGGATTAGTCTTATCATCTCCTCCCACTTCTTAAAATTCAAATCTCTCCCCCTTTTTAAAATCTTCTTTTCTTGTGCTTTCTAAACTTAGACTTTATTGCAAATTAGAAACTTTGGCCTTATGCCATTGCATTTTTCAAACTCTTTTTCTTAATCAAACTTGTAAATGAATCTAACCATATTAGACTTAATATTTCAAAAGAAAAAAATAACTAACACTCATTCAAAATCTTTTAGGCCTTTTTTGCCTCTTTCAAACTTAAAATTTTGTTAAAAAGCAATTAACTGACTTTGAAATTGATACCACGAACTACGAGGTTTTGATCCCTCATTTTATGTTGGTACATAGGCAAAAGTCCGACGGTCTTGTCAAACACAAAATATAATTAATGAATTCTTTTCTCATCCCCACACTCTATAAATCACAAACATCATTTTATACCAAAAACACATACACACATAAAAAAGGGCTCCCTAAGAGTACTTAGGACACTTTGGGTGCTAACACCTTCCCTCTGTGTAACCAACCCCCTTACCTGTAATCTCTGGCATTTTATTAGTTTTGATTTGAAAACTTCTTATCTTTGGGTTTTGTTCATACTTTTCCCTTTTCCTTTGGAAACAATAAAAGCGCGGTGGCGACTCTGGTTTTATTGACGTTAAGTTTATCCATAGCTTAACGATCATGAATTTACCGCTACAGAAATTAAGTGGCGACTCTATTGGGGAGTAGTCCTCGGCGGGTTTAGCCTACTCTTTTATGTGTATATATTTGTGTATTTGATGGTTGTATATTTTCTTTGTGTGATATAATCTGCTTGTTGTGCTTGGTGATCTCTGAGTGGTGAGATAAGTTCTAACCCGAACTTTAGTGCAATTAAGATAGGAGGATGGTATAGTCATGTTCGACTTGTGTGGAGTAGTCCTTAACAAGTTGGCTTGAGACCCATCAACTCAACGGAGACCCTTTTGGAGTCATGACTGTCACACAAGTTATTTGTGGTTAGGCATTACTTTCTCTGATTTGGAGTCCAAGAAGCTGTGGACCGTAGAACATTTAACCCAACTTGGCCTATTTAGGACATAGTGCGGAGACTGTTCAAGTGTAGACTTGATAACAGTTGTTACACAATACTACACTCAGACGAGTTTCTCTTGAGAATATTATGGGTTAATGAGTCAGTCATCCTAACCTATAATATCCGATAGATGGAATTAAGACGCTGGGAACTTTTTAGAACATGATCTACAGGTTTTATCCTTAGCACACTCCTTTGGGATGGTTCTTAACTTGACTCCATGCTCGTGACACACAACAAACCCTTGATTCTTGGTTGATCCAATCAAGTCTTGTTAATATCAATGGAACTTGGGTGTTGATGAGGTGAAAACCATAATCCACCAAAATGGATCCACCAAAATGGATGATTCATCCCTTGAACTTTATTTGCCTTATGTGTGATCCCTTACTTGTGATTATTGCATTCATGCATTCATGCACATCATGGCATTAATCACACGAAAAATAACTTCAAGGAACTGAGGTTTTATTTGCAAATATTTTCAGATCATGGATTGTGGACGAAGGAACACTAAGAAGTACAGTTTCAGATGTCCCTACTTTAAAGAGTTATGGAAGTTATCATCTTTTGTATTAGATCCCTTGGACTTCAAGCAATGTCATGGGAAGCTTTTATCTGTGTTGTCTATTGATGTAGTTGAAGGACTCTTGAGTGTGTTGGTTTTGTTTTATGATCCTCTCTACCATTGCTTCACTTTTCCCGATTATCAGCTTACGCATATGTTGGAGGAGTATGCCCATCTCTTGGGAATACCTGTTTCTGATAGAATGCCTTTTAGTGGATTGGAGGAGATTCCCAGATCTCATATCATTGCTGAAGCTCTTCATCTGAAGAAGTCTAAGATTGAGGCTCATTGGGTGAAGAAAAGAGGAATATTTGGGTTGGCTTCTGAGTTTCTCATACGGAAAGCTACTGCTTTTGCTCAAGCCGGTAGTATGGACGCTTTTGAAGCCATCTATGTGTTGCTCATCTATGGTCTGGCTTTGTTCCCTAACATTGACGATTTTGTTGATGTTAACGCTATTAGAATCTTCTTGATTGGGAATCATATGCCTACTTTGTTAGGTGATATGTACTTCTCTTTGCATTTGAGGAATTCTAAAGGTAGTGGAACTATTGTGTGTTGTGTTCCTCTTCTGTACAAGTGGTTTATTTCGCACTTGCCTCAGATGCCTGCTTTTATGGAGAACAAGAAATGTCTATGGTGGTCTCAGAGACTTATGTCTCTCACTAATGATGATATTGTTTGGTATGATTCTGCATTGGGTAGCTTGGATATTATTGATAGTTGTGGTGAATTCACTAATGTCTCTCACTAATGATTGCTCGTTTGACTGCCATGATGGAGTCTGTTTTAGCTCCTCATAATCAGTCTTCTCTAACGCCTGCAACTCCTCCTCCTCAGAGGACTATCATCTCAGAGGTTGCTACCTCAACTGTGCCTGCTACTCAACCTGGTCCAACTATGCCTGCCGAATTCCCATGGGGGAATGCCACCGAACTTTGTGCCTGAAGGGTTTGCGCTTACTTTTGCTTCCATGTTGGCATCTAGCCCAGTCATGTCTGTTCCGCCTCCAATCTTTCACATTTTGCCTTGTGTTGAGGACACCATCTACCATTTCGAGCCGTCTTAGGACCCTGATGTTTATGAGAAGATGGATGAGATGAAGGATCAGTTCCTTGAGTTGAGAAAGGAATTGAAGACTTTGAGAGGAAAAGATCTGTTCGGTAAGAGTGCTGCTGAACTTTGCTTAGTGCCGAATGTTAAAATCCCGATGAAGTTCAAAGTCCCTGACTTTGAAAAGTATAAGGAAAATACTTGTCCACTCAGCCATCTCGTCATGTAGGTCAGGAAAATGTCAACACAAATTGATAATGATCATTTATTGATTCACTACATCCAAGACAATCAGACTGGTGCCACTCTGAGGTGGTATATGGGGTTAGATAGTGTAAGTGTTTGCATGTTCAACAATTTAGGTGAAGCCTTTGTGAAGCAGTATAAGTACAACGTGGACATGGCGCCTGATAGAGACCAGCTAAGGTCGATGTCTCAGAAGGACAAAGAGACATTCAAAGAGTATACCCAGAGGTGGAGAGAGCTTGCTGCTCAGATCAATCCTCTGTTGGAAGAGAAAGAGATGACCAAGATTTTCCTTAAGACCCTGAGTTCGTTTTATTGCGAACGTATGATTGCTAGTGCCCCCAGTGATTTTACCGAAATGGTAAACATGGGGATGAGGTTAGAAGAAGGTGTCCGTGAGGGACGTTTTTCTAAAGAAGAAGTGTCATCTAGTAAGAAGTATGGAAGTGGTTTTTCCAGAAAGAATGAAGAGGAAACGAATGTAGTATCAGTAGGGAGGAAGAGGAGGCCTCATGTCAAAAGAAATCCGCAACCACGTCAACATCATCATCATGTTTCATCTGTTATTCCAGTATTTTCCAACAATCAATCAATGCCAGTTCTACGACAACGTCAACAACAGTCGCAACAAAGAATAAACAACTACAACAACAATAATAATCAACAAGAGGCAAACTTCGAGAGGAAGAAGGTCTTTTTTGACCCTATTCCTATGTCATACGCATAACTTTATCCGTCTTTGGTTCTGAAGAACCTTCTCCAACCAAGGAATCCACCACAAATTCCAGAACCACTTCCATAGTGGTATAAGCCAGAACTCCGTTGTGCCTTTCATCAAGGAGCTCCGGGCCATGATATTGAGAATTGCTACCCTTTGAAGTATGAGGTCCATAAGCTAGTAAAGAGTGGGATGGTGTCCTTTGAGGACCGCACGCCAAATGTGAAAGCTAACCCTTTGCCTGCTCATGGTAATTCCTTTGTTAATATGGTAGATGGTTGTCCAAGAAGTTTCCGACTGTTCGACGTGCAACATATTCGTCGGTCCTTGGTAGAGATGCATAAGACTCTGTGTACCATCAATGATTGTGAGAACGACCATGACGATTATGCAATTTTTGCAGTGTAAACCCCCGTGGGTGTCCAATTGTCAAGAGAGAATCCAGAAGTTGATAGATAAGAATGTAATCCAGATTCAATAGTCGAGGGATATAGATTATGTCAATGTAACTATTCTAGTGTTTAAAACCCCTGAGCAGCAACAATAATAACGTCAATAGATCGTATTGCCATTATCAATACGGTTAGCAGGCCCCGTGCGGTATGCATCCGATAGAGTTGTTCCATATCAGTATAATGCTACCATGTTGGAGAATGGTCAAGAGGTTCTGTTGCCTACGACCAATTATGTTTTAAACATTGCCGAAATAGCAAAGGTGACCCGTAGCGTTCATGTTTTTGGACCTGTCTTTCCAAAAGAGGTGATAGAAGATGTGTCTATTGGTAAGAAGGTTGATGTACCTATAGCAAATCTGGATAGTGCTCCAAAGTGTCAGTCTGGTGAATCCAGCAATTTGAAGCCTAGTGATGATGATGAGGTACTAAGATTGATCAAGAAGAGTGAATTCAATATGGTGGAGCAGCTGCTCCAAACTCCTTCGAAGATTTCAGTGTTGTCTCTGCTTATGAATTCTGAAGCGCATAGAGAAGCACTACAAAGAGTGATTGATCAAGCCTATGTGGATCATGATGTGACTGTGGATCATTTTGACCATATTGTGGCTAACATCACTTCCTACAACAATCTGAGTTTTGGTGATGAAGAGCTTCATGAGGAAGGCAGAAATCACAATCTGGCACTACATATATCAATGAATTGCAAGGAAGATGCATTGTCAAATGTGTTGGTTGATACCGGTTCTTCGTTGAATGTACTCCCCAAGTAAACTCTGTTAAAGTTAACGTATCAAGGCGCCCCTATGAGGTACAATGGCGTGATTGTAAAAGCATTTGATGGTTCTCGTAAGACTTTTATCGGTGAGGTGGACCTTCCAGTAAAGATAGGTCCAGCCTATAGCTGCTTGTTAGGAAGGCCATGGATACATGAATCTGGAGCTGTGACATCCGCTCTGCACCAGAAGTTAAAATTTGTGAAGAATGGCAATCTTATTATTGTTGGTAGAGAGAAAGCGTTGTTGGTAAGTCACATGTCGTCCTTCACGTATGTGGAAGCTGAGGATGAGGTTGGAACTCCGTTCCAAGCTTTATCTATTACTGAAGTGAAGAAAACTGGGGCACCCATGTCCTTTTTCAAAGACGCTCACAAAATTGTCGAAGATGCTAATTCAGATCAGTGGGGCCGCATGGTAGAGGTCGCCGAGAACAAGAGTAGAGCTGGTTTGGGATTCCAGCGAGGGATGTCTAATGTCAAAATTGAATATATGCAACCGAGTTTTTGTAGCGGAGGGTTCATCCATAGTGATGAACAACACTCAGCTGTTGTAATCGAGGGTGATGAAGATGAAGATTGCACCAATTTCGTGACACATGGAAAGACTTGCAATAATTGGATCGTTGTTGATGTTCCTATTATCGTCCATCACTCTAAGTAATTTGTTTTTATCATTTTAGAAAAATCCTTCTCCTATGCCTAAGGAAGAAGTGAAGATTGTTAGGCATATTTCAAATTAATCATCAATAAAATATAATTATATTCATCCACATCTATGATGTTTTATTTTTACTTTTTGCTTTTTTGAAAATGGTAATCACAAAAAACATAAATAAATAAATAAATAATTGTCCATCTGCATAATATTTGGTCACAATTCACTTCTCTAAAATCAAAATATCAAATCATTATGCAGGTTGCTTTCTAAACCCATTGAATACAATGATCCTACTCCTTCTCCAAACTTTGAATTCCCTGTGTTTGAGGCTGAGGAAGAGATTGGTAAAGAAGTGTTTGATGAATTATCTCGCCTACTTGAGCACGAGGAAAAACCCACTCAACCATTCGAAGAGCAGATTGAGTTAGTCAACTTGGGTTCCGAAGATGATGTGAAGGAAGTCAAGATTGGGTCTTAACTGTGTCCGGAGGTTAAGAAGGGGTTGATTGATCTTCTTCGAGAGTATTCAGATGTGTTTGCTTGGTCCTATCAAGACATGCCTGGTTTGGATTCTGAGATTGTGGAGCATAGATTGCCATTGAAGCCAGAATGCCCGCCAGTCAAGCAGAAGTTGAGAAGGACTCACCTTTATATGGTAGTGAAGATCAAAGGAGAAGTGAAAAAGCAGGTTGATGACGGTTTCCTTGTTATTACTGAGTATCCGCAGTGGGTGGCCAACATTGTGCCTGTTCCAAAGAAAGATGGAAAAGTCCGTATGTGTGTTGACTATAGAGATTTGAACAAAGTTATTCCGAAAGATGATTTTCCTCTGCCACACATTGATATGTTGGTAGATAATACAACTAAATTCAAAGTCTTTTTGTTTATAGACAGATTTTCCGATTATAATCAGATCAAGATGGCACCCGAAGATATGGAGAAGACCACATTCATGAAACCCTAGGGAACATTCTGTTATAGAGTGATGCCTTTCAGTTTAAAGAATGCTGGTGCAACATACCAGAGAGCTATGACCTCTCTTTTTCATGATATGCTGCATAAAGAGATCGAAGTCTATGTTGATGATATGATTGCTAAATCAAGAAATGAAGAAGAACATGTTGAGCATCTGTTGAAACTATTCCAGCGTTTGAGGAAGTACAAACTCCACTTGAATCCCAATAAGTGTACATTTGGTGTTCGCTCTAATAAGTTGTTGGGCTTTATTGTCAGTGAGAAGGGTATTGAAGTTGATCCTGCTAAGGTCAAAGCAATACAAGAGATGCCTGCACTCAAAACTGAGAAGCCAGTCAGAGGTTTTCTCGGCCGCTTGAAATATATCTCAAGATTCATTTCGCATATAACTTCCACGTGTGCACCTATATTCAAGCTTCTTCAGAAAGACAATCTTGTGATTGGACCGAAGATTTCCTGAAAGCTTTTGACAGTATCAAAGAGTATCTGCTTGAGCCTCTGATTCTGTCTCCGCCTGTTGAAAGAAAGTCGTTGATCATGTATTTGACTGTGCTTGAAGAAAGTATGGGTTGTTTTCTAGGTCAGCATGACAAAACTGGAAAGAAAGAATATGTTATTTACTACCTCAGTAAAAAATTCACCGACTGTGAGACTCGGTATTCTATGCTTGAGAAGACTTATTGCGCATTGGCTTGGGATGATAAGCATCTGCGTCAGTATATGTTGAATCATACCACTTGGTTGATATCCAAAATGGATCCAATCAAGTATATTTTTGAGAAGCCTTCTTTAACTGGAAGAATTGCCCGTTGGCTGACCATTTGGCTCACCAACCGATTGAAGATTATCAGTCAGTAGAGTATGATTTCCCTGATGAAGAGATCTTGTACCTAAAGATAAAAGATTGTGATGAACCATTGCTTGAAGAAAGGCCAGAACATGATTCCCATTGGGGCATGGTATTTGATGGAGCTGTTAATCAGTATGGTAGTGGCATTGTGGCAATGATTATTACTCCTCAAGGAACACATTTTCCGTTTATAGCTAGATTGACTTTCAAGTGTATGAATAATATGGCTGAATATGAAGCCTGCATTATGGGGCTTGAAGAGGCCATTGATGTCAGAATCAAATATCTTGACGTCTATGGAGATTCATCTTTGGTTATGAATCAAATCAAAGGAGAATGGGAGATGAATCAACCCGGTTTGATACCATATAGAGATTATGCGAGGATGATTTCAACTTTCTTTACAAAGGTTGACTTTCATCATATCCCTCGAGATGAAAACCGGATGGCAAATGCTCTTGCAACATTGGCTTCAATGATTGTGGTGAAGTTTTGGAATGAAGTTCCTAATTTGACTATGATGCGCCTTGATAGGCCAACTCATGTGTTTGCTGTTGAAGAGATTAAAGATGAAAAACCGTGGTATTTTGATATTAAATGTTTTCTCCAAAGTCAGATTTACCCGCCTGGGCATCTCTGAAAGATAAGAAGACTTTGAGGAGATTCGCTGGCAACTTCTACATGAATGGTGATGTGTTGTACAAGAGAAATTTCGATATGATTCTACTCAGATGCATGGATAGACACGAAGCATACATATTGATAACTGAAGTCGGTGAAGGTTCCTTTGGTACTCATTCCAATGGGAATGCTATGGCTAAGAAGATATTGAGAGCATGTTACTATTGGCTGACAATGGAATCTGATTGTTGCAAGTTTGTGAAGAAATGCCACAAGTGTCAAATTTATGCAGATGAGATTCATATCCCTCTAACACTATTGAATGTCATTTCCTCCCCATGGCCCTTCTCCATGTGGGAAATTGATATGATTGGTATGATTGAGCCTAAAGCTTCAAACGGACATCGTTTTATTCTGGTGGCTATTGACTACTTCCCAAAGTGGGTTGAAGCGACATCATATGTGAATGTAACCAAGCAAGTTGTTGTGAGGTTTAACAAGTTTTAGATTATATACCAGTATGGTGTGCCAAGTAAGATCATTACTGATAATGGATCGAACTTGAACAATAATATGGTGGAAGCTCTTTGCAAAGACTTCAAGATTGCACATCATAATTCTTCTCCCTACAGAACTAAGATGAATGGGGTTGTTGAAGCTGCAAACAAGAACATTAAGAAGATCATTCAGAAAATGCCTCCTAAACTGTTATGCTTACTGCCGAGTGTACCGCTATTATTCAAAACAACATGCCTCCTAAACTGAAAGACCCAGGTAGTTTTTCCATACCATGTGTAATTGGAAAGTTTATCATAGACAAAGCTCTATGCGATTTAGGAACTAGTGTTATTTTAATGCCCTTATCCACATGCAAAAAACTCAATCTAGGAGAATTAAGACCAACAAAGAGGTCTCTACAACTAGCTGACCGTTCTGTTAAATTTCCAATAGGTATGCTAGAGAACGTTCGCGTTCGTATAGGATAATTCTATATTCCCACCGACTTTGTAATAATGGATATAAAGGAGGATTCCCACATCCATATTATTTTAGGAAGACCCTTTTTAGCCACAACTGGAGCCATCATAGATGTTAAAAAAGGAAGGCTAACATTCGATGTTGGAGAAGAAAAAGTTGAATTTCTCTTAGCTAAATTCCTACAAGCACCGACTATAGACAACTCATGTTGTTTTTTAGACGTCATCAACAAATGTGTGAAAGAAATGAAGAAGGAACCATCTAAGTATACTAAAGTACTTAAGATTCCAACGCCTCCTATATTCGAAGACGATAATTTGCGTGAGCCATACGTAGATGACAATCTGAGAGAATGTCTAGCACTAACACCAAATCCAATGCCATGCCCAAAGAAACCTTCAATAGAACTCAAAACACTACCTAAATATCTAAGGTATGAATTCCTAGATACCCAGCTTGAAAGACCAATTATAGTCAACGCTGACTTAGGACACATAGAAACCGAAAAGTTACTCCATGTCTTAAGAAAACATCCAACAACTCTAGGCTATAACATTTCCGAATTAAAAGGAATAAGTACCTCTATATGTATGCATCACATTATGCTAGAGAAGGACTGTAAAACTTCTAGAGAACATCAGAGAAGAATATATCCTATCTTGAGTAATATAGTAAAAAAGGAGGTACAAAGCTATTAGAAGCAAGGATTATATACCTGATATCCGACAGTAACTGGGTCAGCCCGATACATGTCGTTCCAAAGAAGGGAGGTGTTACCGTTGTTAGTAATGAGAAGGGAAAATCTGTAGCAAAAAGAACTCAAACTGGATGGAGAATGTGCATAGACTATAGAAAATTAAATAAAGCCACTTGTAAAGATCATTTTTATTACCTTTCATTGATCAAATGCTTGAACGACTGGCTAAACATTCTCACTTCTACTATTTAGACGGGTACTCAGGATTCTTTTAAATTCCTATCCATCCTGATGACCAAGAAAATACTACTTTGACATGTCCTTATGGTACATTTGCCTATCGACGTATGCTGTTTGGGCTGTGTAATACCCTGAAACATTTCATAGATGCATGCTGTCGATCTTTGTTGATTTTATAGACAACATAATGGAAGTATTTATGGATGAATTCTCTGTTTATGGGAAAAGCTTTGAAGGATGTCTTTTAAACCCAGAAATAGTACTTAAGATATGTGTTAATGTCAATCTCGTATTAAATTGGGGAAAATGCCATTTCATGATCCGACGAAGAATTGTACTTGGCAATTTCGTATCCGATCGAGGGATTGAAGTGGATAAAGCAAAAATCGAAATTATAGAACATCTTAAACCTCCAAGAACCGTTAGAGAAATTCGTAGTTTCTTAGGACACGCCGGTTTCTATCGACGATTCATTAAATATTTCTCTAAAATAACTAAACCACTAACGAGCCTATTAATGAAGATGCTTAATTAATATTCGACGAAGAATGCTTAAAAGAGTTTGAACATCAGAAAAAATGCTCTTATTATCGCACACATTATGGAACAACTTGATTGGAGTAAGCCATTTGAGATAATGTATGACGCTAGTGATTATGCCATTGGCGCTGTCTTAGGACAAAGACAAGATAAAAAGCTTCATGCTATTTATCTTGTAAGTAGAACCCTAGACAATGCGTAGATGAACTAAGCCACCACATAAAAATAACTTCTAGTTGTTGTGTTCGCTTTAGATAAATTTTATTCCTACTTAGTAGGAGAAAAAATAATTGTCTATACCGACCACGCTGTAATTAGGTACCTTTTAAGTAAGAAGGATGCTAAACCGAGACTTTTAAGATGGATTCTACTTTTACAAGAATACGATCTAGAGATTAAAGATAAGAAAGGCACCGAGAACGTGGTAGTAAATCATCTCTATAGGATTGAGGATCTAGAACCCGAAAAAGTGTCCATCAATGACGATTTTCCTTACGATCGACTTGTATCCCAGTTAGAGAACGAGAGCGAGAGGATCGAATTCTCTTTGATGCATAATGACATAGAAACTAATGAAGTTATGGAATATATTTGCACCAATACTATCCTGCCATGGTATCCTGACTTTGTTAACTACTTAGCCGCTAAAGTGCTTCCACCAAACTTAACATACCAGCAAAAGAAGAAATTCTTCCATGATCTTAAACATTATTATTGGGATGAACCACTACTTTTCAAAAGAGGCGCCATTGCTATTTTTTTTTGATGTGTCCCTGAATCGGTCGTAAATGATATCATATATCACTTCCACTTTGCATCCTATGGAGGGCACGCAAGCACCTCAAAGACTTGTGCGAATATCTTACAATATGGCCTCTTTTGGCCTAATCTATGGAAAGATGTCCACATCACGATTAAAAGTTGCGATCGGTGCCAACACATTGGCAATATCTCTAGACGCGATGAGATGCCACTAAGAGGTATCTTAGAATTAGAAGTCTTTGATGTCTAGGGTATAGATTTCATGGGTCATTTCCCATTTTATTTTGGTAACAAATAAATACTCGTTGGAGTTGATTACATATAAAAATGGATCGAGGCAGTAGCTATAAGAACAAAGTTGGTTCTACAATGTATCTCTAAGATTTTGATGATAACAAAGGGTGAAACAAAAATGGTACCCTAACGAAATTTTTCTTAAGTGTGCAGGACTCTAATCAAACAATCAGATAGATAAATCATCAGATAAAGAATCCAGCGTTAGATGCTACTCAGAGGATACGTGACCAGAAGGTTCTGACTCTAACACAAGCGCTAGCAAAACGAAAGAAGTCAGAAACTCTAAAAGAGAAGAATAAATCCAGACTCTGAAGACACACGATCTGAAGAAGTCAAGATTAAAGAGAACTCTGATACACTCAGATACAAGTACCCTCTGAAGACGAACATTGCAAAACAAGACTCTGAATATAGGATTCGCTGACTCGGAAAGCGTAACCATGAATAAATCTGAATTTAGAAAGAAACTATGTCTAGTAGGAAATTATGACGCACCCAAAATGGCTTTGGAAAGAAACAAGGAGAGTAATGACATTAATCATTCTTCAATGTCCAAGATTATATCATCACCCAACGCTCCTCTCAAACTCCTATATAAGGGATGGAATGTCGCACAAGAAAACACACCAGAGACACACAAGAATACAAATCTCTCAATCATCCTCTTTCACTATTTCACGAGCTGCTTCTCTTACGTGAAAAATTATTGTTCTTATATTTCTATAATATTTGCTTATTGTTAGAAGCACTGTGCATTACCAATCCTCTCATTACTATGTTACTTCCTCAAGTGACTCTGTGTAGTCTGAATACTTGAGAGGGCTAAGGGATTAATTATCTTAGACGGTTATTTGTGTAATCTTTTAAGATTAGTGGATTAAGACCTTTTTGAAGGCGAAATCACCTTTGCCGGGTGGACTGGAGTAGCTTTGAATTTCAAGCGAACCAGTATAAAATTCTGTGTCAAACGTTTTATTCTGCATGTGTCTATGTTATTGAATTTTTTTTTATTTTCCAAACAATTCAAACCCCCCTTTCTTGTTTTTCTCTCCTTCAATTGGTATCAGAGCTTCGACTCTGTTATTGATTTTCTAATCAAACACTTAACAGTGTAGAGAGATCCAGCGTGAGAAAAACACTATGGCCAACACCAATGAAAGAGATACTTACAATGCTAAACCTCCAGTCTTTGATGGAGAAAAAAATGATTATTGGAAAGATAGAATTGAAAGTTTCTCTCTGGGCAATGATGCTGATCTATGGGACAGATGATCAGAAGCAAAATGACAGATGATCAGAAGCATGACTTCAATAACCAACACAAAGCCAGAACGATACTGCTGAATGCCATTTCCTACAATGAATATGAAAAGATCACCAACAGGTAAACAACTAAAGAAATACTTGACTCCCTGAGGATGACTCACGAAGGAAAATCTCAAGTCAAAGAGACAAAGGCTCTGACTCTAATTCAGAAGCATGAAGCATTCAAGATGGATAATGAAGAAGCTGTAGAGGTAATATTTTCTAGATTTCAAACTTTAATTGCAGGACTCAAAGTTCTGGACAAGGGATACACAACTGCAAATCATGTAAAAAAGATAGTCAAATGCTTGCCAAAGAAGTGGAGACCAATGGTCACAGCTTTAAAGCTATCAAAAGATCTGAACAATATCAGCCTTGAGGAACTCATCAGTTCTCTCAGAAGTCATTAGATAGAACTTGAGGAAGATGAGCCTCAGAAGAAGATCAAGTCGGTAGCACTAAAGTCCAGATCTGAAAGATGCAAACCAGAAAGAAACAAATCCTTCCAAGCCAAAGAGGAAGACACTAACGACTCTGAAAAGGAAGACTCTGACGATGAAGAAGAGTTATCCCTTTTTACCAAAAGAGTAAAACAACTATGGAGAAAAAGGAATAATAACTTCAGAAGACCAAAACCCAAGGGAGATCGCTCATAATCAACTTCCAAAGGTAAGATAAACAAAGAAATAACATGCTATGAATGCAAGGAAACAGGTCATTACAAAAACGAATGTCCCAAGCTGAAGAAAGAATGCTCCAGAAGAGAAGGTTTCAAGAAAAGCTCATTCGGAACCTAAAAGGGATTGATGGCCACCTTTGGACGAAGGAACACTAAGAAGTACAGTTTCAGATGTCCCGACTTGAAAGAGTTAAGGAAGCTAGCATCTTTTGTATTAGATCCCTTGGACTTTAAACAACGTCATGGGAAGCTTTTGTCTATCTTGTCTGCTGATGTGGTTGAAGGACTTTTGAGTGTGCTAGTGCAGTTCTATGATCCTCTCTACCATTGTTTCACTTTCCCAGATTTTCAGCTTGTGCCTACGTTGGAGGAGTATTCTCATCTTTTGGGGATACCTGTTTCTAGTAGAGTGCCTTTTAGTCGATTGGAGGAGATTCCCCGATCTAGTATTTTTGCTGAAGCTCTTCACTTAAAGAAGTCTGAGATAGAGGCTCATTGGGTGAAGAAGGGAGGATTATTTGGGTTGCCATCTGTTTTCCTCATCAAGGAAGCTACTACTTTTGCTCAAGCTGGTAGTGTGGACGCTTTTGAAGCTATCTTTGTGTTGCTCATCCATGGATTAGCTTTGTTCCCTAACATTGACAATTTTGTTGATGTTAACGCCATTAGACTTTTCTTGATTGGGAATCCTGTGCCTACTTTGTTGGGTGATATGTATTTCTCTTTGCAACTAAGGTATTCTAAAGGTGGTGGAACAATTGTCTGTTGTATCCCTCTTCTCCACAAGTGGTTTATTTCGCACTTGCCTCAGACACCTGCTTTTGTGGAGAACAAACAATGTCTAAGGTGGTCTCAGAGACTTATGTCTCTCAATAATGATGATATAGTATGGTATGACCCATCTTTGAGAAGTTTGGAGATTATTGATACTTGTGGTGAATTCTCTAATGTGCCTCTCATTGGTACAGAAGGAAGAATTAACTACAACCCTGCTTTGGCTCGTCGTCAACTTGGGTTCTCCTTGAGAGACAAACCTAATAACATGTTGTTAGAAGGTCTTTTCTATCAAGAGGGTAAAGATTCCCAACATTTGAAGCAGAAAATTGTGCATGCTTGGCATAATGTGCTTAGGAAAGGAAGATCCGAGCTTGGTTCGTGCAATTGTGTAACTTTGGAAGCTTACACTCTCTGGGTGCAAAAGAGACCTATGGAGTTGAAGATGCCTTATCCTTGTGAAAGACCTATGTCTATGGTTGTGGTTGAGCAATTAACTCTCCCTAACCAAGATGTAGAGGAGTTGGAAGACGCGCTCGTCAGGATGAAGCAAGAGAAGGATATGTGGCAAGAGCGTTTCCGTGCTTTGAGCAAGAAGCATGAAGAGTTGCAGTTGGAGTCTAAGGACAAAGATGCACTTATCGAGCTACTTGAAGACCGAGTGACGAAGAGACCGAGAGAGCCAGAGGTTTCACTTGCTAGCATGCCTCAGCCTTCCGTTGCTTGGAAGAAGATCGTTGATCAGTTTGTCCTCGAAAAGACTCAGATGACGACTTCTTTTGAGACCGAGATCCGTCACATTCGAAGGAAGTATGCGCCTCCATCCAGATCTTCTGACATTTTTGTTAGGGATCCTTAGGATGACTAGTCTCCTTTTCTCTTGTACTTTTTATTTGGCTTCTGAAATTGTACTCAGTGTAATCCTTCCAATTTATATAAATAAAAAGAGATTTTTGGTCATATCAAATTGTTGCAATTTCCATTTAAATATTATATATTTGTAAATTATATAGTAAATTCCTTGAAAATAAAAATAATCAAGCATTGCATTTCATGCATCATTTGCATAAGTAGGTTTTCGCCAGATGTCTGATTGGTGTTTCTGCTGTGCTTTAGCCAAGCTGACTCACCGGTACAATACCCGAGCCAATCATCAGAAAATCATGGAACATTTGGTCACAAATTCACTTCTCTAAAATCAAAATATCAAATCATTATGCAGGTTGGTTCCTAATCCCATTGAATACAATGATCCTTCTCCTTCTCCAAATTTTGAATTCCCTGTGTTTGAGGCCGAGGAGGAAAGTGATGTAGAAGTGAGTGATGAATTGAATCATCTTCTTAAGCAAGATGAAAAGATTATTCAGCCGTTTGAAGAGCAGATTGAGCTAGTCAACTTGGGTGCCAAAGATGATGTGAAGGAAGTCAAGATTGGGTCTCGACTGTGTCCAGATGCTAAGAAGGAGTTGATTGATCTTCTTCGAGAGTATTCAGATGTGTTTTCTTGGTCCTATCAAGACATGCCTGGTTTGGATTCTGAGATTGTGGAGCATAGATTGCCATTGAAGACAGAATGCCTGCCAGTCAAGCAGAAGTTGAGAAGAACGCATCCTGATATGGTTGCGAAGATGAAAGATGAAGTGAAAAAGCAGATTGATGCCGGTTTCCTTATGACCGCTGAGTCTCCGCAATGGGTGGCCAATATTGTGCCGATGTCGAAGGAAGATAGAAAAGTCCGCATGTGTGTTGACTATAGAGATTTGAATAAAGCTAGTCTGAAAGATGATTTCCCTCTGCCACACATTGATATGTTGGTAGACAATAATGCTAAATTCAAAGTTTTTTCGTTTATGGATAGATTTTCCGGATATAATTAGATAAAAATGGCACCCAAAGATATGGAGAAGACAACATTCATTACACCCTGGGGAACATTTGGTTATAGAGTGATGCCTTTCGGTTTAAAGAATGCTGGTGAAACTTACCAGAGAGCAATGACTACTCTTTTTCATGATATGATGCATAAAGAGATTGAAGTATACGTCGATGACATGATTGTCAAATCAATTGATGAAGAGGAACATGTTGAGAATTTGTTGAAGCTATTCCAGCGTTTGAGGAAGTATAAACTCTGCTTGAATCCCAATAAGTGTACTTTTGGTGTTCGTTCTGGTAAGTTGTTGGGCTTTATTGTCAGCGAGAAAGGTATTGAATTTGATCCTGCCAAGGTCAAAGCAGTAAAAGAGATGCCTGTGCCCAAAACTGAGAAGAAAGTCAGAGGTTTTCTCGGCCGCTTGAATTATATTTCCAGATTCATTTCCCACATGACTGCCACATGTGCACCTATATTCAAGCTTCTTCGGAAAGATCAGTCTTGTGATTGGACCGAAGACTGCCAGAAAGCTTTTGACAGTATCAAAGAATATTTGCTTGAACCTCCTATTTTGTCTCCACCTATTGAAGGAAGACCGTTGATCATGTATTTGACTGTGCTAGAAGATAGTATGGGTGGTGGTTTTGGTCACCAAGATGAGACTGGAAAGAAAGAATTTGCAATTTACTACCTCAGTAAGAAGTTCACCGACTGTGAGACTCGATATTCTATGCTTGAGAAAACTTGTTGCGCATTGGCTTGGGCTGCTAAGCGTCTGCGCTAGTATATGTTGAATCATACCACTTGGTTGATATCTAAAATGGATACAATCAAATATATTTTTGAGAAGCCTGCTTTAACTGGGAGAATTGCCCGTTGGCAGATGTTGTTATCAGAGTATAATATTGAATACCGATCTCAGAAAGCGATCAAAGGTAGTATCTTGGCTGACCATTTGGCTCACCAACCAATTGAAGATTACCAGACAGTACATTATAACTTTCCTGATGAAGAGATTTTGTACTTGAAAATGAAAGATTATGATGAACCATTTCTTGAAGAAGGGCCAGAGCTTGGTTCCCGTTGGGGCATGGTATTTGATGGAGGTGTTAATCAATATGGAAATGGCATTGGGGTAGTGATTATTACTCCTCATGGCATGCATCTACCATTTAAAGCTAGATTGACTTTCAAGTGTACAAACAACATGGTAGAATATGAAGCTTGAATTATGGGGCTTGAAGAGGCCATGAATCTCAGAATCAAGTATTTGGATGTCTTCGGTGATTCGACTTTGGTTGTGAATAAGATCAAAGGAGAATGGGAGACAAATTATCCCGGTTTAGTACCATATAGAGATTATGCGTAAAGGATTTCAACTTTCTTTACAAAGGTTGAATTTCATCATATCCCTCAAGATGAGAACCGGATGGAAGATGCTCTTGCAACGTTGACATCAATGATTGTAGTGGAGTATTTGAATGAAGTCCCAATTTATCTATGATGCGTCTTGATAGGCCAGCTCATGTGTTTGTTGTTGAAGAGATTAAAGACGAGAAGCCATGGTATTACGACATCAGATGTTTCCTCCGAAGTCAGATCTACCCGCTTGGGGCATCTTTGAAATATAAGAAGACTTTGAGAAGATTAGCCGGTAATTTCTACTTGAATGGTAATGTAATGTACAATAGAAATTTCGACATGGTTTTGCTCAGATGCGTGGATAGACACGAAGCAGACTTGTTGATGACCGAAGTCCACGAAGGTTCCTTTGGTACTCATTCTAATGGACATGCAATGGCGAAGAAGATGTTGCGAGCAGGTTACTATTGGTTGACACTAGAATCTGACTGTTGCAAATTTGTGAAGAAGTGCCACAAGTGTCAAATTTATGCTGATAAGATTCATGTTCCTCTAACACTATTGAATGTTATCTCTTCCCCATGGACCTTATCCATGTGGGGGATTGATATGATTGGGATGATTGAGCCCAAAGCTTCGAATGGACATCGTTTCATTTTGGTGGCAATTGACTACTTCACAAAATGGGTTGAAGCGGCATCGTATGCAAACGTGACCAAGCAAGTTGTTGTAAGGTTTATCAAGAATCAGATTATATGCCGTTATGGTGTGCCAAGTAAGACCATTACTGATAAAGGATCGAACTTGAATAACAATATGGTGGAAGCCCTTTGCAAAGACTTCAAGATTGCACATCATAATTCTTCTCTCTATAGACCCAAGATGAATGGGGCCGTTGAAGCTGCGAATAAGAACATTAAGAAGATTATCCAGAAGATGGTTGTCACGTATAAGGATTGGCATGAGATGCTCCTATATGCTTTGCATGGGTATCGTACATCCATCCGCACTTCAACAGGGGCAACCCCTTTCTCTCTTGTATATAGTATGGAAGCAGTCCTCCCCATAGAGGTTGCGTTCCTTCATTGCGTGTGCTCATGGAAGCAAAGTTGACTGAAGCTGAATGGTGTCAGACCAGGTTTGACCAGTTGAATTTGATTGAAGAGAAGAGATTAACTACCATGTGTCATGGTCAGTTATATCAGCAGAGAATGAAGAAAGCTTTTGATAAGAAGGTCAGACCTCGTGTATTTAGAGAAGGTGACCTTGTGCTTAAGAAGATTTTGATGTTCAAGCCAGATTCTAGGGGAAAATGGACTCCTAATTATGAAGGCACATATGTTGTTAAGAGAGCCTTTTCAGGCAGCGTATTGATTCTTACAACAATGGATGGTGAAGAGTTCACTCGTCCTGTGAACGTAGATGCAGTCAAGAAATACTTCGCCTAAAAAGAAAATAACAGCTAGCTAAGTTGAAAATTCGAAAGGGCGGCTTAGGCAAAAATGAGCGTCTCAGTGGATTGAAAACCCGAAAGGGTGATCCAGGCAAAAATTAGAGACATAAAACAGAAAGAATTTCCCGATAAGTTGAGTACCCCACCTTGGGGCAACTTATGAAAAAATTAGGGATTATGGCAAGTAACTGCATTCTGCTGATCTTAGTGTTTTGAAGGTTTGTTTGAGCACAAGGGGTTGACATCAATTCATCCCCCCAGCAACGGTAAAGAGCATAGTGGATATCAAGAGTTGGTAGAGGGATTAAGGATCATTTGTATTCAATGTAACCCCTTTCCATGTAAATTACCATTTTCAACTTTGTAAAATCTATGGAGTCTTGTCATTTACAAACTAACATTCTATTAAATAAAGTTGAGCTTTTATCCAAATTGTTTCTACTCTTATTTACTTCAGCCAATAGTTTTAAATTTTATTATGAACATTTTGAAATTAAATTTTTAAATCAAAATCAAGTTTTCTTTAATATAAAAGCAATGATTTTCTCCAAAGCAAGTAAAAGGAATATCAACAACATTTCAATGAATAACAAGTCCTTAAGTGTGAAGCATCGGAGGTTCCCCAAGCAGTTAACCTTTTGGGTATCCCTAGACATTAGTGTTGATTCAGTTCCTCGATGGAGTGTTTGATCCTCAATGGAATTTCTTTGTCCCCAGCTGATTTGGTTGATTCAGATACCCTGCGGCGTGTTGTTTTCCCCGACAGAGTTTCTGCCTTCCCCAACGAAATTCGTATTTCCTCAGCAGGGTTGATCTTCAAAGATGGTTGATCTTCCCCAGTGGATCGCTTTGGTGTCCCCACCAATCGCTATTCATCTTGCTCCCAGTCAGAGCTTCCTCCTGGTTTCTGAGCAGCTTTCGTTATGATTATTCTCTGTAGGGTTGTCTCCCTTTTTCATGGTGTTGACCTAGAATTCCTCACAGATTGGATGTTCTATCCTCAGTAGATCTCCTTCTTCCCAAGTTAGGTTTGAGCCTTTGGGATGTTAATCTCTCTGTTCTCCAGCAGTTGTCTCCATATTTTGTGGATTGACTGAGGATTGTACCGGTGGTTGAATTTCTTTGTGACACCTCTGTATCCTTTGTGATCGTTTTGTCAGCATAATCATCATATATACATATACCTGTACATTTGTATAATTTCATAATTTTCATATCTCGCATATTCATATTTGATTTGTTTGAGATTCTTATGGCGGTATTTTATCCCCATACCAAATCTGGTGTTTGTCCTCCTTCAATTGTAGAGTATCAACCCCTTAAGCAGAAAGACATTAACCTTTCGTCGTTTCCCCACTGAGTTTATTTCCTCGTAGATGGTTTTTATTTCAGTTTCCTCCCTAGTAGATTTTCTGGATGGAATTACTCCCCTTGAGTTATGTCCTCATTGGGTTGAGTCTTGATTGATTGTTTCTTTCTAGCTCTTACCTAGATAGATGCTTTGGTCCCCTAAGAGTCTATTACCCAGTAACTGGTAATATTCATCTTAGTTTGTAGTTTGTTACTTCTTGTCCAATACCCGACAAAAGTACCTTTTTTTCTCCTCAGTAGAGTCCCCAGGAAGTATATCCTTGATATGTTCATCCTAACAGGTGACGGATATCTTTCTTGCCCCTGCCTGAGTCTATCCTTGATATGTTCACTTTAACCAGTGACGAATATTCTCAGTTTTGGTATTCTACCCAGTAAAAAGGTAGTTGTAATCCCTATTTTGTTCCTCAGAGAGTTAATCCTTGATATGTTCATCTTAACCGATGATGAGGTTTCTTCTCTTTGTGGTTTTCTACCCAGTAACTGGTAGTTGTAAATCCTACTTTATCCTCTTTTCAGAGTCTATCCTTGATATGTTCATCCTAACCGGTGATGGATTTTCTCTCTGAAGGTTGTCTATCCAGCTTTCGATAGATGGAATTCCTACCCTTTCTATTCAGTTGGTATATCCTTGATATGTTCATCCTAACCGATGACGGGTATCCTCCTTTGCATTTCCATGCAAGTCTATCCTTGATATGTTCATCTTAACCGGTGACAGATTTTCTTCCCTGTTGAGTTTATCCTTGATATGTTCATCCTAACCGATGACAGATACTCTCACCCTTGGTCTTCTGCCCAGTAACTGGTAGTTGTAAATCCTATATTTTCTGCAGTTTTTCCCAGCAAGGCTATTCTTACCAAGTAACCGGTAATGAATACTCCCTCATGGTGGTCCTCAGTGAGTCATCCTTGATATGTTCACCCTAACCGATGACGGATGTTCTCTCTGTCAGATCTTTATTATCTCCTTATCCAGTAACAGGTAGTAGATAACAGATTCCTGCTCCTCCTGCGTTGAAGTTTATCTTCCCTAGTTGAGTTGAGTGCGCATTTCCTTAGTGAAATCACTTTTCCTGCATGAGTCTGGCATTTCAGTTTTGTCTTGACTTACTCGTATGCCCTGTAGATGTTGTTATTTCCCCGGCTGAGTCTTTCCATTTCGTATGGAATTCCTCTAATCCCCCAGTCGTTTTAAGTTGTAGCCTGGCCTACGCATAACTCATTTTTCCCCAGAGTCTCTGTCTCCCCAGCGAGTTTTCAGTATGGAATGCATTATGCTCCTGCGGATTTTCGGTCTCTCTAATTTCTTTTTCCTTTGTGGCAATATTTCCCACTGAGCATTAACTTTTGCATTCACGTCATATGCATCATGAGGTCTCTTAGGGACCAAAATTTGTTTCTCTATGTTGTTATTTAAGCCCATTCTACTGAGTCGAGCCGAAGATTTAAACCTTCACCTCCTCAGTTAGAATGTCCTTAAATAGGGGTAGCTGTAAGACCCCAATTTTGACCCTAAGATCCCTCATGTAAATCCATCATAAGCACTAGCGTTGGGATCATACCTTGGCATCCTCCTCACCCCTCCTTCATTGGGTTTGTTTTGGGAGAGATCACCAAGCACTTTGTGATTGTATCATACTTGTATTTTATCATTTCACTAACCAAAATACCAAAAATATGTATTTGCATTTGTCTAACTCTTTTGTAGGAAGGGCATGATTCCATTGATTCATCAAGTTCACATCTAGGGTTTGAGACCCTCATGAACAAAGAGCATAAACAAGAATTGATTCAAGAATGGTTATGAACATCATATATGAGTACCAATGTTCTCTACATGTTATATTGATCAAGTTTTCTTCAAGAGTTCGAGGGTGATTTGCCTTGGAAACCCTAGTTTGACTGGGTATCTTGAGTAACTTCTCCAACAAGCTATCTCACCAATTGATCAAATTTCTTAAGGGACACTTATAAATTCATCATATTATGAATATATGATCTACCATGAGCCAAGAAAGTCAAGAAGATTGGAAGTTAGCAAATTGGTTGATGCTGGTTGGCCAGATGGATTCATCTAATCAAAACTGGGTCTCCCTACACCCTATATCCTATAATTTTCACCATATGAAAATGATTCCAAGATAAAACTTACTCTAAATGACATTCCAAACAACTTTCATGTTGAGACCTAGAGCTAGTTTTTCTTGGAAAATCATTTTCTATGTTGAAACATTATAGGTGATTTTGTCTAAACCCTAATTTGAAAGTCAACTTCCCAAGGCCATAACTTGCTCAATTTTTATGAGATGAAATATTTACAAGTTGCACAATCAAATTCAATGTGTCTAATTCAACTTTGATGTTTGGAGTGGAGGCTGATTCAATTTTTTTGAGCATGTGATATGAGGCTACATTATAGGTCACTTTTGACCTATACCATTGACCAAGTGATTTTTCCAAACTTCAAAAATGCATAAATCTATCATTTCAAATCCAAATGACATAAAGTTGGTGACCATTTTGAAGGGCTTCGAGAGAGGTACAACTTTGATAAATACACTTTTCTCATTTGAAGCTCATATAAAAAGTTAAGCAAGGTGGAATATTGAGACATATGGCTTGACACTTAGAAAAAATTTGATATGTCAAAAATTTCAAAACTTCCACCTCGAATTTCTCCAAGTTCTAAGCTCCAAATGAAGAAGTGTTGAACATGAAAGTTGTTCCTCTTGATCTCACCTTTCCAAATAGCTCAAATTCATTCATTTTGGACAAGGAATGCATAGCTTACACATGGCATGAACATGGTGTCATCACTTGGCAAGGATCAAACTTCAAATCCAAATGCACACTTGCCTTGCAATCCAAGCTGAATTCAGACTATCTAACATTCATTTGTGGACTTATTGCAATGATTTGATGGTCCTATACGCACCGATGCACCCATGCATCATCAATGACCAAATTTGGAAAGTGATTTCAAGTGTGCAAATATCAATGGTTTCAGCTATAAATAGAGCCTCATATGCTCAGCAATCAACACACAATCGCACCAGCTTTGCTCCCCCATCTCAAACCCTCATTTTGCAAAGGATAAACTTGAGAAATTCATTTGAATTTGAGGTTGAATTTCCACTGTTTTGAAATTCAAATCTCCAGAAATCCACAACCTTGTAAGCATCCAATCCTTCTTCTGCAAGCAAGTTGAGTGAGATCAAGCACAAGCAAGATTAAGATCAGTTGAGTCCAGACCTCCATTGAAGGTATTTTCCAAAAATTTTGATCTCTCCGTTTCTCTCAAATTCTTGCTCAATTCTATTGATTCTTTGGTTGTCTGAAGTCCTACCAATGTAGGCAAGAAGATTGAGTTGCTTTGAGGCCAAATCAAAGCAACTCAGTTCATGTACCTCAAATTTAAACTCCATGTATCTCTCGTTATACTTGGAGTTAGAATGAATTGAGGCCAGATTCGAGCTCAGTGCCATTTTTACTTTGAAATCATGTCCTTGTTTTTAATTTTGGTAATGGTTAATGGTGGACCAGTCCGGTGAGGTCCATCGGAGAAGAAGACCGGAGCTACATGTAAGACACTAATTTTGACCCTAAGATCCCTCATGGCATCGTATCATTTCTCAATGCACTTGCCTCAAGGATCATAGCATGTTTGGCTCCTTAACCCTAGGGTGGGACTTGTGTGGGTGGTTTGAAACCACCAAGCATGCTTGTATTGTATATTATTGATTTTCTTATTTTGATTACTAACCAAAAGATCAAAAATATGTCACTAACTCTTTTTGTTTTGAAGCTCAAGTGATCATGTGCTCCCATGCTCCTAGGAGGCTCCTAAGCCCAATGAAATGGCCAAATGAAGCTGAGGAAAAGCATGACAATGGTCCACAAAGCTCCTAATCATCATATATGCCCCCCAAGTATCTCAATTTGTCAATTTGATAAAGATAACCCAAAGGGCTTGAGGATTGTTTCCCAACGAAACCTTAATTCAACCGTGCCTTGACTGTGCTTTGCTCATGAAGCAACCTCAACATATGATCAAATTTAATCAAGGTAAGTTCTTTCATTCATCATTTTATGAATATATGATCCTATGTGAGGCCCCTTAATCATTTGTTCATCAAGATTGGAAGTTTGGCCTTGAAAAGTTGACCAGTCAGGTCATATGACTAAACTGTGTATCACTGAGATATACATTTTGATGTGTTTGTCATATGAAGATGATTCCAAGAGCCAAAATGTTCTTAAGAACCATATGAACAACTTTCATGTTCATAAAAAATCAATTTGAAACTTGTAAGGTCATCAATCATTTCAAAACATTATAGGACATTTTGACTGAAACCCTAATTTTGGGTCAACTTCCCAAGGACATAACATCCTTATTTTTTATGATTATGAGGTGAGACCAAATGCATTGGAAAGCTTAAGATGTCTAATTCAAATGTTATTTTGGACAAAATTTCAATATTCAAAAATAAATACATGTGATAATACAAAACATTATAGGTCACCTTGGACCTAAGTCATTGAATTTGAAAAAGTGCCCAACTTCAAATGCTCATAACTTTTTCATGAAAAATCCAAATGATGCAAAATTTGAGTCTAAATTGATCATCTTGAAAATATATACAACTTTGGTGTTGTAGGTTTTTTCATTTGAAGCTTGCATCACGCACACTGAGGGGCTTGAATTGGCTTACTTTTGGTGAAAATTTTCAAAGGGTGACTTAGACATGTTTTGTGCCCAAACTTTCACAGCCAGTTTTCATTAATTTCCAAATGCCAAATGAATTTTTGCCCAACATGACTTTTGTTCCTTATTTCAAGGGCTTTCCAACCATTACTAACATTAATTTTTTTGACTTCCCATGTGTAGGTTTCGAAGAGTTCTTTCTCTATGTTCATTTTTGCATTTCATGTTGAAACTTCATGTGCAATCTCTATTTTCATCAAAATTGCACGTCTAGTTCCATTTCAATTGATCTCAACATGGATCAGCACCCATCATTGGGCCTCACATGCATCTGTACAGGCCCATGCACGAAAGTTCAAATTTGCCATGCACACGAGGGAATCATGATCTCAGCCCTCTTCAGCTATAAATAAGAGCTCAATCTCATTAATTTAGCAACCTTGTGGAGACCTGAAATGCTGCAGCACTGGAATCCCAACCATTACTAAAGGAATTTTAAGATTTTTCTCTCTTTTTCAAGCTTGAAATTCAACATCATTAGTTGATTTTCAAAGCTCAATTCCATAGCCTCTCATCTCCATTACATCTCCAGAGTAGAAAGAGATTAATATCTTGGAGAATTCGTGGCCTTAAGAGCTCCATTTCAGAGGTAGAACTCCAAACTTTTTGGATCTAGATCTTGCAATTCAATGTAGTTTTCTTTGGTTTATATGGTTTTCTGAAGTCCTCACACTTGAGGCAGGCCAGTGGTGGTCTCAATTCTTCAGTTCATGCATTTACAGTTGACATACCATGATCTTCCATCTCACCTTTCTCTCAAAATAGGAAGAGTGAGGAAGATCCATGGATACAGTGCTGATGTACATCACCTGAGCTTCATTTTGATGTCCTTGTTTTTCATTTTCGTTACAAAAATTTTCTCTACAAGTGGTGGCCGAAATCTGGTATCTCACTGGAGAAGATGGTGGTTTCCACCACCATCACCACGTGGTTGCCTTCCTAGCCCTTGGATTGCCATGCCACGTTATAATTTGGACCACTCCTTATGTTTACTTCTTTTAATTCAACATGTCGCGCGCTTGACTTATGTCCACCATGCGCCTTCACATTTGAGTCGTTTCTCCTTGCCACGTCAATTAATGAGTTTGATCTTGTGGCTGCATTTTTTTCTATTATTTCTATTTTCTTTTAATTTCAGTTAATTCCTTTTATTTTCAAAAATTCATAAAAAATTTATTTGAAGTCACAAAAATATGAGACCAATGCCAAAAATTTTCTTGAAAAATCTAGTTTCATATTTTGATTTTTAAATATTTTTGTGATTTCATTCAATATTTTTTATGAATTATTTGGTTTTTAATAGTTTTAATTCATTTTAAAATACTTTCTGATATTTGAAAAATCCAAAAATATTTTCCTAACACCTATGGATCATTATAAGTCAATGAAAAATAGTCTCATCAATTTCTTATTTGATTTAGGATTTGACCATGTTAGACCTTTGAGAATTTAATTGGACTTGTTGAAGTTGATTTGAATTAAATTTGAGGTTTGACCATATTTTGATTATTTTTATTTTTCATTTTATTTTAATTCAAAAATACCAAAAAAATATGGTTGACTTGTTGACTTGTAAACTTCATTTCTTTTCTGTTTGGAATTGATTGATGATGACTTGGTTCATATTTGATCAATTGAATTTGATACTTGAATTCTCTTTCCCTCCATTTCATCTTCATCCCATTCCTTTCATCATTTGGCCAATGAGTTAATGTCTTATGGTTGGTGTTGACAAATAAGAGGTTTAACCTTCTTTGATCCAAACCAAACTCAACTTGATCCAAGATCAAGTGAGTTGTTTTGTGTCCAAGATGGGTTGCTTCTTGGTCAAGCAAAAAACTTAAGTCCATACAAGGCCATTCCCCTTTTGTTTTGGCATGGCAAGTTTGTGGAGCTTGGCTTACTAGTAATGATCTCTAACTTGTGTTTATTTGCCTATAGTTTTATTGACCGACCTCAGATAGGTGTGACTACTATATTAGTCCACTTACGATTGCTTAACATAGAGCTACATTATCTTATGACAAACTAATATAACTTCACCAATTAATAACTTTAATTTAAGCATTTAATTTCGTGCCCTTTACTTTTAATGCCACTTATTTCTTGCTCATTTATTCATATTAATTTTTCACTTTGCTCACTTGAGCACATATTTTATGTTTATGCCATTTTTTTTTCTTTTGCTCATTTGAGCTCATTATTGTATATAAATATATGGTTATCTTGTGTTTGCTTTGTCTTTGTTTTTGTGTAAACCAAATGCAAAAGGAGAAAGGACTTAGAATTAGGACAAACCTATGCTTAAAGGAGTTCAAGAGAAACTAGGCCTCATGCCTTTAGAATGCTAAACTTGTTGAAGAGTAACTAGGCCTCATGCCTTTAGAATGCTAAACTTGTTGAAGAGTAACTAGGCCTCATGCCTTTCGAATGCTAAAATTTTAAGTTGACTCTAAAGAACTTCTCATCTAAACCTATTCTTTGTACATTCCCCCTTATTATGTTGTGAACTTTTTGATGTTTATTCTTGTGTGATAGGGGTTCCATCTTGAGATAGTGAAAAGAGGACCATTGTCATGAGTAGCCAAGTTAAGAGAGAGAATCCAAGTGGAGATCCTAGGAGCTTGAATCTAAATTGTGTGATTGCTTGTGTATGCTAAGTCCAAAGGAAAGGAGCATCTTGAATGATCTCTATGATTTCAAGAAAAGGAACTTCAAGGGTTTATCTTCTCCCTCTTATCTTTGTATGCTTTAGGACTAGCCCTTCTCTTCTTCTCCCCACTCTAACCCAAGCCAAAAATCTTTTCTTTAAACTTTGACTTTGTTTCAAATTAGAAACCTAGGCCTTATGCCTTTGACTTTTCAAAACCATATTTTTTTAATACTCTTTATGAATAAATCTTAATCCTTACTTTGACTTAATTTTGGTAAATAAATCTAACTTGTAAATATAACTCACTTCAAGTTGTTTTTGTGGTTCCAATGGCCACCTTTGTTAAAACTTTTTCATAAAACATTATTCATAGGTTTGAGTTATCATAGTGGTTGATGTAAATCTCACCTCATCCTTAGTGATTGGATTATAAGTCTTCCACGCTTATTATAGGGTTAACCCCTCACTAGTATGTTGAAGCCCTCCTCACATAGTGGATTGTTGGTTTAGTTTGAATTTTCTCCCTTTGATAACAAAAGACCTTAAGGCTTTTGGTCAAATTAATTCACCAATTTTTTTGAGATTTTTTACCCCGAACTACGAGGTTTTGATCCTCCTTTGTGATGGTACGTAGGTAATGGGTTCATCCATTCAAACAACATATTTGCAAATATAATCTATTCTCTCCTCATCCCTCCAATATTTTACACAAATCTTTTCACAAATACCAACCTACAACACATGTTTGCAAAAAGGGTTCCCTTAGAGTACTAAGGATGTTTTGGGTGCGTAAAACCTTCCCATTTCATAACCAATCCCCTTACCCAGATCTCTGACATTTTTATTAGTTTTTGATTTGATAAAACTTCTTACCTTGGCTTTTGTTCGCTTTTTAGCCTTTCCTTTGGACAAATAAAAGTGCGTTGGCGACTCAAATTGTATGTTGACTTTTGGTTTAATCAATAAACCTAAAGGTAACAAAAACGCCGCTACAGAAAAGTGGCGAATCTGCTGGGGAGACGACAAATTTTCCTAGTGGGTTTAGCCTACTTTTTGCTTACGTGTGTTGTATGTTTATTTGTGGCATATTTTTGTGCAAATTTGGGATGATTGTATTGTTTGTAATGTATGAATTGCTTGATATATTAATTGCTTGTATGCTTGGTGGTTTCTTGTGAGATGAGTTTTATACCCGAACTCGAGTGCACTTATGATAGGAGAATGACATAGTCTTGTTGACTTGTGTGGAGTTATTCCTTAGCAAGTTAACTTGCAAGCCTATTCACTTGGTGGAGGTCTTGTTGGGATCAATAATGTCACACGAGTAGTCGTGGTTAGGCATTACTCTTTCCAATATAAACCTTAGAAGCCAAGGACCTTAGATACCTAACCCATCTTGGCCTATTTTAGGACGTAGTGCGAAGGTCGTTCAAGTGTAAGAGTTGAGGCGATTGTTACGCGATACTACACTCATAAGAGTCCCTCTTGAGAATATGTTTGGAAAACGAGTAGTCGTTTTATCCGATAATATCCGAAAGATGAGATGATGACTATGGGAACCTTTTTAGAACATGATCGTCAGGTTTAACCATAGTACACTCCCATTGGGTGGTTCTTAACCGTGACTCCATGCTCGTGACTCTCAACAAATCCTTAATTCGCGGTTGATCTGTTCTCGTATATCCTCAATATCAATGGAACTTGGGTGTTGATAAGGTGTAAACAATAAATCCACCAAAATGGATGATTGATATTGACGATGGCTAAGCCATCCTGTGACCTTTGTGTGGTGTGACTTGCTTGATCCTTGAGTGTGATTGTTGCATCCATGCATTCATGCATTCATTCGCATCCATATCATCAACAATAAAGTTTTCAAGGAACTTAAGAGGTCTATTTGCAAATTTTCAGACATGGATATTATCTGATATTAGTGCCAATATGACTTCCAAAGGTGGAATTCAAGGTCTCCCGTCTGATTTCCTGATTGCCAAGGCTACTTTGTTTGGGAAGGCCATGAGTAAGGAAGCTTTTGAAGCCATATTTGTACTCCTCATCTATGGGCTAGTGTTATTTGCCAACATCGACAACTTCGTGGATGTGAATGCTATTAGGATTTTCTCTTCTCTTAATCCCGTTCCGACTCTGTTGGGTGACACTTATTTCTCTTTGCATATGAGGAATGCAAAGGGCGATGGTTCCATTGTGTGTTGTCTGCCTCTGTTGTACAAGTGGTTTATTTCGCACTTGCCTCAGACGCTTGCCTTTAAGGAGAACAAGGGATGTCTACGATGGTCTGCGAGACTTATGTCTCTCACTAATGATGATATCTCTTGGTATAATCGTGTTTATGACGGCGTTCATATTATTGACTCTTGTGGTGAATTCTCCAATGTGCCTCTTCTTGGTACATGTGGTGGAATTAACTACAACCCTGCTTTGGCTCGTCGTCAGCTTGGGTTCCCCTTAAAGGATAAACCTAACAACATTTTGTTGGAAGGCTTATTCTTTCAAAAGTGTAAAGATCCCCAAAACTTGAAGGATAGGATGGTCCGCACCTGGCGCAAGGTTCATAGGAAAGGGAGGAATGAGTTTGGTCCGAAGAACTGTGTTGCTTTGGAACCTTACACCTCTTGGGTAAGGAAGAGAGCTCTTGAGTACCGTATGACGTACGAGTATCCGAGACTTACCCCTATGGTTATGGTTGGGCCTTCAACCCTCCCTAATCAAGGAGTAGAGGAGTTGAGAGACGAGGACCGGTCGCGTGCATGGGTTCGTGAGCGTGAGGAACTTCTTGAGCAAATCAAAGATAAGGATGCAGTGATAGAATTTCTAGAGCATCAGGTTATAGATGAGCCCGATGATTTGGTTACTTCTCTGCTTCCTCACTCATCTAGGTTTTGGAAGAGGAAGTATGATCAGCTCGCCAAGGAGAAGGTCGATATGGAAGCAGCTTATGAGAGAGAGGTAAAGAGGCTTTGTGCAATTTATCTTCCGATCTCGAAGGCTTTGGACGATTGCTTCTAGGGCTCCATAGGATGTTTATTCTCCTTTTCTCTTATTGTATTTGGTTACCAAAACTGTACTACTTCTTTGGTGTAAAAAGTTTCCAAATATTATTGCTATGAGTATTTCATATATGTCTTAAAAGTTCAATATTTTCCAAATATTGGCAAATAGATCTCTAAAAAGTTCCTCTGATTAAAAAAACAAATCATATGCATAAACATAGCATGCATCATATGCATAAGCAGGTTATGTTCCAAGCTCTTGATCAATGGTGTAACTCTTTGCTCTTTATTTATTTTGAAGACAAGCTAACACACCAGTATAATACCAGAGCAAATCATTCGAAGATAATGGAACATCTCGAGCAAGAGAACAGGGACTTGAAGGAAGAGATTGATAGGCTGATTGCCATGATGGAGTCAGTTCTGGCTGCACAAAGTCAAGCTTCATCAACTCTTGCAACTCCTCCCGCGAGGACGGTCATATCTGAGGTATCTACTTCAACTGTGCTTGCTGCAACAGCCCACTTCGCTCCAACTATGCCAGCCGGGTTCCCTTGGGGAATGCCTTCTAATTTCATGCCAGAGGGTTTTGCTCCTACTCTCGCTTCTATACCGACATCTAGCCCGGTCCTGTCTGTGCCACCTCTCGTTGTGCACACTCTTCCCCGTGTAGAAGACACCATTTATCATTCTGAGCCATCTGAGGGCCCGGACATATATGAGAAAATGGATGAAATGAAAGATCAATTCCTTGAGCTGCGCAAGGAACTGAAGACTTTGAGGGGTAAGGACCTCTTTGGGAAAAGTGTTGCTGAGTTGTGCTTGGTGCCCAATGTTAAAATCCCTATTAAATTCAAAGTGCCTGACTTTGAGAAGTATAAGGGAAATACATGTCCACTCAGCCATCTTGTGATGTATGCTCGCAAGATGTCAACACAGACCGATAACGACTAACTACTGATTCACTACTTTCAGGATAGTCTGATAGGTGCTACACTCCGGTGGTACATGGGGCTGGAGAGTGCAAGCATCCGCACTTTCAACGATCTAGGAGAGGCCTTTGTGAAGCAGTACAAATATAATATGGACATGGCTCCAGACAGGGACCAGTTGAGGGAAATGTCCCAGAAGGATAAGGAGACCTTCAAGGAATACGCCCAAAGATGGCGAGAACTGGCAGCTCAGATAGTGCCACCACTGGAGGAGAAGGAGATGACAAAGATTTTCCTGAAGACTTTGAGCTCTTTCTATTATGAAAGGATGATTTCTAGTGCTCCCTCGGACTTCACCGAAATGGTGAATATGGGAATGAGGCTAGCGGAAGGGGTCAATGAAGGACGTTTATCTCGAGATGACAGTTCTTCGGCAAAGAAGTATGGAGGCTTTGCTAGGAAAAAGGAGGGAGAGACTCATGTTATATCCTCCAATGTTAAAATAAGGCCCTCTATGAGGAGGAAGGATGTATGTCCAACTGTCAACCAACACCAGGTGGCTCATATAGCACATGCTTTTAGAGAAGTTCATCAACAACAACCACAACAACAACAACATCGTCAACAACAACAGGCTTACCAGCCTCGCAACAATAATAACACCAGCACCAGCAACTACGAGAGGAAGAGGGTAACTTTTGACCCGATTCCGATGACATATGCTGAGCTTTATCCTTCCTTGATCGATAGGAAGCTGATAATTCCACGTCATCCTCCTGCTGTACCAACCAATCCTTAATGGTGGTACAAGCTTGAACTTCATTGTGTATATCATTCCGGTGCTCCCGGACATGATGTTGAGAATTGTTATCCATTGAAGACCAAGGTGCAAGACCTTGTGAGAAGTGGGATACTGTTTTTTGAGGACGTAGGTCCTAATGTGAAGAAAAACCCATTGCCCGAGCATGGGAAGGCAGCTGTTAACATGGTTCAGGGATGCCCTGGCAAGTATAAAGTCCTTTATGTGAATGACATAAGGTAATCCTCAGTTGAGATGCATAAGCTATTGTGTGAACATAACCATTATGAGCATGACCATGATAGGTGCCAGGTACGCACTATCAATGAGAGAGGATGTCGTCAAGTGAGAAAGGACATCCAAGAGATGTTGGATTAAGGGATGATTGAGATACTACCGAATCGTAATGAGGACGAAGTCGATGTTATCACTCCCATGTTTAAATTTCTTGAGCCTGTTGTTATCAAATATGATGGCAGCAAGAAGAAAGTATCTCCAGCTTTTGTGATTAAGCCAGCGGGCCCTGTCCCTTATGTATCAGACAAAGCTATTCCCAAATGTCAGTGGAGTGACCCGTACTGATCGTGTTTTTTTGGCTCAGCCGAAATCCCACGAAGACGTCATAAGGAGAACTGCTGTTAATCCTGCTAGTCCCGTGGGGACTTCTTCTTCGAATACTTTTGTTCCTGTTGAGAAGGGTGTTGACCCTGTTGCTGTTAAAAATAATAATACTCCTATTCTGGTTAGCCAGTCTGGCATTCTGAAAGAGGATAGTGATGAGATGCTGAGGCTCATTAAGAGGAGTGAATATAATGTTGATCAATTGCATCAAACTCCATCAAAGATATTTGTCTTATCTTTATTGATAAATTTTGAGCCACACCGCAAAGCTCTACAGAGGGTGTTAGACGTGGCATACGTGGACCATGATGTCACAATTGAGCAGTTTGATAGCATTGTTGCAAATATAACTGCCTGCAACAATTTGAGCTTCTGTGATGCTGATCTTCCCGAGAAGGGAAAAGACCACAATTTGGCTTTAAATATATCTATGAACTGTAAATATGATGCCTTGTCCAATGTGTTGGTGGACACAAGATCATCACCCAATGTATTTCCAAAATCTACTCTTGCTAAACTTTCGTATCAGGGGCCTCCCATGAGGCAGAGTGGAGTGGTAGTGAAGGCTTTCGATGGATCGTGCAAAACCATGATCGGCGAATTAGAGCTCCCGATCAAGATTGGAGCTAGTGATTTTTTCAAGATCTCTTTCCAGGTCATGGATATTCATCCGTCTTATAGTTGTTTTCTTGGCAGACCATGGATTCACGAGGCAGGTGCCGTGACATCCACCCTGCACCAAAAGTTGAAGCTCGTGAAGAACAAGAAGTTGGTGGTGGTAGGGGGGGAGAAGGCTCTCTTGGTTAGCCATTTATCTTCCTTCTCCTATATTGATGTTGAGGATGAGGTTGGGACTCCGTTCCAAGCCTTATCTATTGCTGAGCCTTCGAGGAAAGGACTTTCTTCATTTGTCTCCTATAATGATGCGAAGTTGGCCATTGAGCATAGTGCAACTCTTGGTTTGGGGAAAATGATCAAGTTGGAAGATAACAAGTCCTGAGCTGGCATAGGGTACTCTTCTGGTGTTTCCAATGATCTTGGGTTGTTCTAGAGTGGAGGTTTCATCCACACTGTTGAAGATCAGGAAGTTGCTGCCATTGTTGAAGATGATGAAGAGGAAGACCTTGGCAACTTTGTCATACCCGGAGGAATCTGCAATAATTGGGTCGCTGTTGATGTTCCAACAGTTATCCATAAGTCAACGTAATGTGTTCATTTTGATTAAAAAAGCCTTCTGTCATGCCAAAAGGAGAAGTGAAGACATTGTTTGCATAATTGATTAATACAATGATATTCATTCAATAATCGCATGTTAAATGTTGTTTTTTCAAATTAATCTTTTCATCTGCATAATGATTTGCCTTTTTGAATTCTGAAATCTCTTTGATACTTAAAATTATTATGCAGGTTAATCAAACCCATTTAACATAATGATCCAACACCATCTCCCAACTTTGAGCTCCCTGTATTTGAGGCAGAATAAGATGATGTTAAAGAGATTCCTGATGAGATTACCCATCTGCTTGAGCACGAGGAGAAGATCATTCAGCCACATCTTAAGAATCTGGTAACAGTCAACTTGGGGTCTGAAGATTGCATTCGTGAAGTGAGGATTGAGGCACTCCTTCAAGAGTTTGTTAAGAAGGGGTTGATTAAGTTGCTACGAGAATATGTCGACGTCTTTGCCTGGTCATATGAAGACATGCTGGGTCTAGATACTGATATCGTGCAACATTTCTTGCCATTGAAGCTTGAGTGTGTGCCTGTGATGCAAAAGCTCAGAAGAACTCATCCTGATATGGCAGTGAAGATTAAAGAAGAAGTTCAGAAGCAAATTGATGCGGGGTTTCTAGTGACTTCTACATATCCTCAATGGGTGGCCAATATTGTGCCTGTGCCTAAGAAAGATGGAAAAGTCCGAATGTGTGTGGATTACCGTGACTTGAATAAAGCTAGTCCAAAAGATGATTTTCCCCTACCGCACATTGATATGTTGGTAGACAATATGGCTAAATTCAATGTCTTTTCATTTATGGACGGATTTTCCGGTTATAATCAGATTAAAATGGCACCCGAGGATATGGAGAAGACAACATTCATCACACCTTGGGGAATATTTTGTTATCGAGTGATGCCCTTTGGTCTGAAGAACGCCGGAGCCACGTATCAACACGTTATGACTACCTTGTTTCATGACATGATGCACAAAGAAATTGAGGTGTATGTGGATGATATGATTGCAAATTCAAAAATGGAAGTTGAACATGTAGAACACTTGTTGAAGCTTTTCCAGCATTTGAGGAAGTACAAACTTCGCCTGAATCCGAACAAGTGTACATTTGGAGTCCGTTCCGGCAAGTTATTGGGTTTTATTGTTAGCGAGAGAGGTATTGAAGTTGATCCTGCCAAGGTCAAAGTAATACAAGAGATACCTGCACCCAAAACAGAGAAGCAAGTCCAAGGTTTTCTTGGCCGCTTGAATTACATTTCGAGATTTATATCCCACATGACTGCCACATGTGCGCCTATATTCAAGCTCCTCCAGAAAGATTAGTGTCATGATTGGACCGAGGATTTCCAAAAGGCCTTTGACAGTATCAAAGAGTATCTGTCCGAGCCTCCGATTCTGACTCCGCCTGTTGAAGGGAGACCGTTGATTATGTACTTGATTGTGCTTGATGATTCCATGGGTTGTGTCCTTGGTCAGCAAGACGAATCAGGAAAGAAAGAATATGCAATATACTACTTGAGTAAGAAGTTCACCGACTGTGAGTCTCGGTATTCAATGCTTGAGAAGACATGTTGTGCTTTGGCTTGGGCTGCTAAGCGTTTACGCCAGTATATGTTGAATCATACGACTTGGTTGATATCCAAAATGGACCCAATCAAGTATACCTTTGAGAAGCCTGCTTTAACTGGGAGAATTGCCTGTTCGCAGATGTTGTTATCCGAATATGATATTGAGTATCGACCTCAAAAAGCTATTAAAGGTAGTATCTTGGCTGACCATTTGGCGCATAAACCAATTGAAGATTATCAATCTGTGCAATACGTCTTCCCTGATGAGGAGATTCTGTATTTGAAGATGAAAGATTGCGATGAGCCTATGCTCGATGAAGGGCCAGAGCCTGGTTCCCGATGGGGTATGGTGTTTGATGGTGCTGTTAATCAGTATGAAAATGGTATTGGGGCAGTGATTATTAATCCTCAAGGCACACATTTTCCTTTTACAGCAAGGATAAATTTCAAATGCACGAATAATATGGCAGAGTATGAGGCCGGTATTTTGGGATTGGAAGAATGTATTAATCTTAGGATCAAACATCTTGATGTTTATGGTGATTCGGCCCTTGTTGTTAATCAGATTAAGGGTGAATGAGAGATGAATCAGCCTGGCCTTATCCCATATAGAGATTATGCGAGGAGGATTTCAACTTTCTTTACCAAGGTTGACTTCCATCATATTCCTCGAGGCGAGAATCGGATGGAGGATGCTCTCGCTACGCTTGCTTTGATGATAGTAGTGAAGTATTGGAATGAAGTCCCCAATATTACTGTGATGCGCTTGGATAGACCGGCTCATGTGTTTGCAGTTGAGGAGGTGAAAGACGATAAGCCATGGTATTATGATATCAAGTGTCTCCTTCAAAGTCAGACCTACCCGCCTGGGGCATTTGTTAAAGATAAGAAGGTTTGAGGCGATTATCTAGCAGTTTCTACCTTAATGGTGATGTGCTTTACAAGAGGAATTTTGACATGGTTTTGCTCAGATGTGTGGATAGACATGAAGCAGACCTGTTAATGACTAAAGTCCATGACGGTTCATTTGGTACTCATTCCAATGGACATGCTATGGCAAAGAAGATGTTGAGAGTAGGCTACTATTGGCAGACAATGGAGTCTGACTGCTGCAAGTATGTGAAGAAATGCTACAAGTGTCAGATTTATGCGGACAACATTCATGTTCCCCCGACACTTTTGAATATTATTTCCTCACCATGGCCTTTCTCCATGTGGGGAATTGACATGATTGGCATGATTGAACCTAAGGCTTCGAACGGTCACCGTTTTATTCTCGTAGCCATTGATTACTTCACCAAGTGGGTTGAAGCGGCATTGTATGCGAATGTAACCAGGCAGGTGGTTGTGAGGTTTATCAAGAACCAACTCATATGCCGATATGGTGTGCCAGACAAGATCATTACTGATAATGGATCTAACTTGAAAAACAAGATGATGAAAGAGCTGTGTAGCGAGTTCAAGATTACAAATCATAATTCTTCTCCCTATAGACCCAAGATGAATGGGGCTGTTGAAGCTGCTAACAAGAACATCAAGAAGATTATTCAGAAGATGGTTGTTACATATAAAGATTGGCATGAGATATTGCCATTTGCTTTGGATGGCTATCGTACATCGGTTCGCACTTCAACAGGGGCAACCCCTTTCTCTATTGTATATGGAATGGAGACTGTGCTCCCCATAGAGGTTGAGATCCCATCAATGAGAGTCTTGATGGAAGCCAAGTTGATTGAGGCTGAATGGGTTCAAAGTCGTTATGACCAACTGAATTTGATTGAAGAGAAGAGATTAACTGTCATGTGCCACGGTCAGTTGTATCAGCAAAGAATGAAGAAAGCTTTTGAGAAAAAGGTCAAGCCTCATGTGTTCTGCGCCTGATTCCAGGGGCAAGTGGACTCCAAACTATGAAGGTCCATACATTGTTAAGAGAGCCTTTTCAGGCGGTGCTTTGTTGCTTACAACTATGGATGGGGAGGATTTCACTCGTCCTGTGAATTCAGATGCAGTCAAGAAATACTTCGCCTAAGAATAAATAGAATAGCTCGCTAAGTTGAAAACCCGAAAGGGCGGCTTAGGCATAAATGAGCGTCTCGGTGGATTGAAAACCCTGGGGCAATCTAGGCAAAAGTTAGGGATTTGGCAAGTAACTGCATCCTGACAAGAATTTGTTCTACAACTATCATCTGTCGAGGATTCTCACTCAATCATCGTCAACTGAAGTTTCAAATACAGTGGATTCAGAGTTGGTGGATAAACGGTCATTATGTTTAATGTAGTCCTGTTTCCATGTATATCACCAATTTCAAATTTGTAAAGATCCATGGAGTCTCGCCATTTGCGGACAACCATTCCATTAAATAAATTTGGGCCTTTATCCAATTCCTTGCACTCTTACTTATTTATGTTTAACAAATGTTTGCATGTTTTAATTGATGAATATCATTGTTTTAAAACAAATAAAGTTTTTATAAACTGTTTTAAACAAAATGAACATTCACAAAGACTAAAAGGATAAATGGAACGTCCTCAATGCTTTCCCAAGGATAATATGATCACAAAACGGTAAGACATTTGTTCATATTTTGGCATGATTATATCCTCTTCATCAGCTTTCAGTTGTCCCCCCGTCGAGCGCTGAAAAGGTCATCAATTCCTCAGAAACTATGATATGAGAAGTCTTCTCTGATGGCAGTAGTTTGTTCTATCTTGTTGGATTGCTTCCTCCTAGTAGAATCTTTGGATGTTCACCCACACGTTCCCGAATAGTTTTGCTTGTGCATACATGCTTGCTTCCCCTGCGGATTCTTTGCGATCCATGGTTGGTGGATCTGTGGATGATCCCTTTTGTACCAGTTGTTGCCTTTGTAGCGGGGTATTCGTTACCATTAGAGATATTGACTAAATCCAAGGTAAATCATACAAGTCGAGTCGCCACCGCACTTTTATTTATCCAAAGGAATGGTTAGAAAGCGAACAAAAACCTAAAAGTTTTATCGAATCAAAAACTAGTAAAAATGTCATAGATCTGGGTAAGGGGGTTGGTTATGCAATGGGAAGGTATTAGGCACCCAAAGCATCCTAGGTACTCCTAGGGAGCCCTTTTCACATTTGTTGCAAAGGTTGTTGTTTTTTGTGAAAATTTATTTGTGCAAACATGATTGAAGGGATGAGAAAAGCGTGTATGTTTATCTAATGTACTACTTACTAAAAGAAGGGTCAAAAGAAAATGACTCACACGGACGTCGCATCCACTGCATACGTATCTCATCTGAATTTGAGAATCAGAGTCTTCGTAGCTCGGCTACCTATGGGTTAAAGAGGAGTGTGCTCGCTAATACATCGCGTCTTATGCCTACGTATCTCATATGGGATGAAAATCAGAGCAAAACGTAGTTCGACCACCTATGGGGTAAGGGTTGTGTTTTGGGGTGAACAACGTTACTACGCAATCTACCGGATGTTCGACCTTTAAAGACTTACTCGCCTGTAGTAGAAGGAGATAATGTGTTCTTAGGAGAAGAAAAATCAATGAGTTTGGGGTGTTTAGGGATGCTCATGCAAAAAGGCAGTCCTAGATGAAGGAACCGCGCTACCTTAAATGACATGCCACGAGAGGCTATACGAAACCTAAGAAATCGGTAACATGCGGGAAAAGTAAAGGGATCGAGAGATCTACCGTACAGATAAAGATTCGAAGTAACAACAATTAGATAAATAAGAAACCCAAAGACTCTTCCAAGCTAAACACCATCAAAGAAAGCGAGTCAGTACAGGTAATCGGAATAGACCTCCAGGTGGTACCCCACAAATAAAGTGGAACACCAGGCAAGCCATCTCTGCAAGAGTCATATGAGCCCTCACAAAACAAAACTCAACAAACAGGTTAGAGAAACAAGATAGGGTAATCAAGAGTTACCCCCAAATCAAAATGTAACCACATGAATCATGCCATTAAAATTCACAAAAAGCTCACAAAAAGCAACCAAGGGTAGGAGGCCTAAACCTCTTGTCAAACACATGCATCAAAAGGGTATCAAATTCACCCATAATACCTCATACATTCAGAGCATTCAAATTAAAAGCATAAAGTAATGGGAATAAGGAAAACCTGACTAGAGAGATCGAATGAAATTGAATTGCCCGGTTGGGTTTGCAAAGCAATCTGAGGGTTTATATGAGATGGAACTGGTTCTTTGCAGATGAGTTCCCTTCAGTCTCTGGAGGTTGCTTTGAACTCTGTTAGCTCTTCTCTCACTATCTTTTTCCCTGCCAGGGTAATAGGAATAGAATCACCTTTTGTTTCACTGAAACTCTGAATTTATAACCTGATTTTTGTGGACCCGTGGCTCAAATGAGAAAGGCCCAAGTCCAAATTTTTTCTGTTATATTTTATTTATTTATTTTTGTTTTTTTTTTCATTTTTCGTTCTTTTTTTTTTCGTTTTTCGTTCTTTTTTTTTTGTTTTTTTTTGTTTTTTTTTAAACACGTGGGCTTCGCCTATCGAACATGACAGTTCAAGAAATTCCTCTGAGCGTAGGTGATTCTGGTGGCTTTTCTTGGGACTCGCTAGGCGACCCATTCTGCTCGCCTAACGAGCATGACAACTCATGAACAAACTTTTGCTCCTTCAAGATTAACGTTTTGACTGACGAATAGACCCCATTTGAACCTGTTGGAAGTATCTCAAGCCATTCCCTTGTGTTGACTGATCATCTAAATAGAACCCACAAAGTGTCTTGGATGATACTCAAGCTTCAAACAAAAGATGTTAGTGACACATTTTTGTGCTTTTGGTTAGTAAACAAAAGTAAGAGAAACAATGATGTATAATTCAAGCATGCTTGGTGATCTCAAACCAATCACAAGGAGTCCCACCCAAAGGCAAAGGGAACCAAGATGCTAAAGATCCTTGAGGCAATGCAGATGCAATGTAATGATACCATGAGGGATCTTAGGGTCAAAATTGGGGTCTTACAGATGCCCCTATTTAAGGTCATTCTAGCCGGAGAAGTGAAGGTTAAAATCTTCGTCTCGACGGGGTAGAATGGGCTTAAATAATAACAAAGAGACGAATTTTGGTCCCTAAGAGACCTCATGATGCAAATGTAGGTATGAAAAATGGTAGCACTCTGTGGAGATATGTGTCCACAAAAGCAAAGAAATCAGAAGCCACTGATAATCCATATGAGCAATTCACTCCATGGGACCAAGATCCTGGGGACTCTCCTGGGGATAGAAAAGGGATAAAAATGCGCGAGCAGGTCACGACTCAAAGCGTGGGGAACAGAATTCCAAAGGGAAAAGATCCAATGGAAAGACTCGAGCTGACTCGAAGATGCATGTATTGGGGAATATGCCAATACAGCAAAAAACTATCCACAGCGGATACTTCGGATAAAATCCGGATGAAAACAATCCACTAAGGGACTTCGGTGGGGATGTCCACAAGGACACTCCTGGGGAAGCAGCTGGACGAGGTATTACCGGTTACTGGGTAATAAGCTCAAGGAGACATGTGATCTGAATGCCAGGTATGAGGGTGAGAGATACAACATGCTCAGGAAGAGATGAATATCCAAGATCGGTATAAGGGTGAGAGATATCAAAACTTCAAAACGTCTGAGGAAAACCTAAAAGGTATACTTCAACTCAGGGATTCTGACTCCACAGTGTCGCATCGCGCGAAAAACCGGCGGGAAAACAAGAACAACAGAGCCGCCACCGTGCGTTATTTATCCCAAAAGAGGGAAAGGAAACGCTCAGAGTAAACCTGGAAAAGACATGGTCTCGCGACCAAAGAGAATGGGTTCGGGAGTCGGTTATGCGAAGGGAAGGTATTAGCACCCCTACGCATCCGTAGTACTCTACGGGATCCACGCACAAAAGGAAGGAATATTGGTTGCTAAACACTGCTCATAAACACACACACACTGGCTGAAAGAGACACAAGAAACTGACTGAAACTGACTCGGCAGGATATCGCATCCTGGGCCTACTTAGTCTATCAGGCATAGACATCAGAGTCGAAGTAGTTCGGGCTGGGGAAACGACACATGCTCGCTAGGATATCGCATCCTATGCATACGTATCTTTTCGGACGAGAGAAGAATCAGAGCATTCGTAGCTCGGCTGACACGCACACAAACAAACACAGGCAAAGGCAAACGTGGAGCCCGACTGCCAATCACTGGACTTATGTCAGCATCCGAACCAAAACACACGCACACTGGAACCTAACTGCCACTCGATGGACTTACATCAGCTTCCAAGCACACAACAACATAACAAGTTAATAGGGAGTCGGGGACTCGAGCCTATCAACTGTCAAACAACACACACAAAAAAGAAAAAGGGCGCCCGGAGAGATCAGCTCAATCTCCTGCCTACATACTTCATCTGGTATGAAGATCAGGGCGATGTAGTTCCCCTACAGAGGGATAAAGGACTAGCCTAACCAGATAACAGAGGGAGACACAACTCTAGGGAGACTACGACTCGAGCCTAGATGTTGTCATGCAAAATCAACCCTAAGTTAAGGTTTCTAGCTAAATGGCACAAGGGCCAACCTATCCTAAGCATGGCTCACACAGGAAGCAAGCCACACACACACTTAACTTGCACAGGAAGCAAGCCAAGCAAAACCTACTTGCACAGGAAGCAAGTCTAAACTAATCCTAACTTGCACAGGAAGCAAGTCAAACAATCCTAACTTGCACAGGAAGCAAGTCAAACAATCCTACAAGCACAGATAGCACACACTATACACAAGCAAGTGGCTCAAACAAGGGTTAGGTTTTAGTCGAGGGGTCATATCAACCTCAACAAACAAACCTCTGGAACTGGGTGAATGTTGCTCTTAACCTTGCCATTGAGAGACTAAGGTGAAGCAGATGAAAGGTGAGTGAAGATAAGACTTCACAGCTCTTATCCCTGGCCTGGGACAGCTCAAGACAAGAATGTGTGGGTTCAGAAAGTGGGAACCCTTCTACACATTTAAGACTGACTCAACTGTACAGTTGTACAAGATCTTGGGTTGTATCTGCAATGCATCAACACAGTGGTGTGAGCAAAACAGAAGACACACTGAATAGTGGGGGATAGATTGCATATCCCTACCTTCCACCAATTGCCTCTTCACTTAGGAGGACTTTGACTCTATGCAAGGACAAAAGTAAACAATCACAAACATTGCCTCTTAAGGAGGACTTCAGACAGTTGCCTGGCCAAGTAACAGGCCAGGTCTTCCAGACTACATGAAGTAAAAGAGACATACCTCAATGCAAATTGCTTATACAAGCAAAGCAAAGCAAAAAGTTCACAAGGAACTAAGCAACTAAAGCACCTGAAACAGTCAAGCAGATGTTAGTATGCAACTTCAAACAACATAAACAGAAACAGACACCAACAGTCAATTAGAGGCACATGGATGTGCAAGGCACAAGGCTTAAGGCATGTGAGCCAAGCCACCTACAAAACACACAAGTTAGTCAATGATATTTGAGTGAGCTCAATCAAAAGGAATTGGTCTTAATGGCCACTTGATGGTCAACCTGAAAACACAAGCTCAAAGGTGAGTAACAGGACCACTAGGGCAAGCCTAGGGTCAAAAGTGAATGAGAAAGTCAAAACAACAAAGGATATCCAATCAAAGTCAAATTTAAACATTCAAGAAACACAACCAATTGGGTTCATGTTCATATCAATCATCATCATCATTTCATGAACAAATTAGGTCAGAGCATGGCATTTAGAAGCTCATAGAAGTCAACAGCAAGACTTAACTCAAAAGCAATCTTAAACATTTCCAAAAATCACCAAATAAATCATGATCAATCACAACCCATAGCATGGTAAGCATGTCAAATTTCATCTCATTTGGACAAGTGGAAGGCAGTCAATGAAAATCAGAAAGTCAAAGCAATTTTGAACATGCTCAAAGAAGTCAACCAAACATGCATCAACTTAGAAAAATCATAAATCAGAGATGGTGTATGATAAATGAATGGGACTAAAACCATGGCAAAGATGAGGATGTCTAGTTATCTCATGTCAAATTTCATGTCCATCTAATAAAGTATGAGAATTTCACAAATGAAATGGGAACATGTGTCACACAAAGTCAACAATTGACTAGGCAGGGGAGAAAATCTCAAACAATTAGGAAATGCCACAAATAATTCGAAGAAAATTAACATGTAAACTAGACATAGAAGAGTAGGTTCATGCAAAAAATCAAGTCAATTGGAGGTCAAGAAACATGGCTATGAAAATCATGAAGTTGGACATCAATGGTGTGACACAAATTGTCACACCCTAATTCAAAAAATCATAACTCACAAACCACAAATGATAAATTCACAAACTCTACACCAAAATCACCATGAATGTGTCTAGTTTAAGCACAAAAAATTTGGGAGCCATTGGATACATTCTCATCATTTCACAATTGATTTGGCAAAGTGTACAAAATTTGGTCACATGTCACAAACCCTCATATAAATTAAAATCCATTGATCACAAAATTCTGGAAAAATAATGATAAAAAAGTAGAGACCATGATGAACACAACACAAAAAATCCCATTAAATTTGGATCCAAAATGAACAAGTTATGATTTTTGAAAGGTGAGGATCACAAATGGAAAAAATAATATGTTTTAATGAGTCATGTGGGCACGCTGTGGCAAATTTGTAATTCCCTGGAAAAATAAATGAAACGCCGCGTTTAGGGGATACAGAGGAAATGAATTGATTGGTTGTTGGCCATGCAATAGTGTAAAAGCAAGCAGCTCACGTGAAGAAAATTCTGGGAAAATACAAGTTAGGGTTTTCATGAACAGTTCCCACATTCATCCCTCTTCCAAATCGAATTTTACAAACTTTCCCAAAAATCAAAATCGATTATACCCAAATGACCAGCAAGCAATGACAAACATGAATCCACTATTGATTTCCAATAAAACAACATACAAGCCAAGAATCGAGCAAAGTAAATAAGCATCATCAAACTTCCAAACAGCATAACTCCACACATACTTAACCATTTTCAAAAATAAGGACATCACTAAACTCAGTATTGAAAGACCTTTTAAAATCATGTATCAATTTGACAAAACAGGGAGGTCGAATCCATACCAAAAATTGAAGGACAGTTGTGTACAGATGCTTTTTGATGGTTTTGAAGTGAAACAGTTGTCCTAGAGCCCTCCTGATGACGAATGGTGACGGTCCTTTGACTTGTGGATGCTTGGAATGGAGTTCAATGCTTGACTGTCATGGAATGGTGGCTGCAAGAACAGTGCAAGATGTGTTTTTGAGAGAATGGTAGCCAAGGGTCTTCTTGCTGCAGTTGGATGGTTGCTAGCAAGGCTTGTTAAATGACAGAAAATGATAGAATGGATGTTGAAAACACAATGCAAGGCTAGGTTCTTTTTCTTTTGAAGCTTTTGACAGAAAATGGTCTTGAGGTTTTGCTATGTTGTTTTTGAACTGCCTTTTGCCATTAGGGTTCAAAATGATGAATGATGGAGGAAAAGCAAAGCAAGGCTAGGCTTGGTGACTGCTATATGTTTCTTATGACAGAAAAATGAGGTACAAAAATCTGCTGTTAGAAGTTGCCTTGTGGTTTGGAGTTTTTGACAGCTCTCTTGAGATGCAAGTAAGAGAGATTCAGCATGAGTGAGTTGGTTTGTGGCTGTTTCATGTGACAGTACAAGGCCTGGCCACTGTGATGCTTGAGAGAATGTCCATTTTTGTTATGTTGGTTTTTGTGTTTGTTGGTTGTGTGCAGGTTATCCAAATGATGAACAATTGATGAACAAGACTGCTGTTGATTGGCAAGGCAGGGTTTTTGTTATTTGGAAGCTTTTGACCAGAAGAAAATTCTAAAGTGCCAAGTAAGGTGAGTTAGGATTTTGGGTGGTTTTGGTTGCAGTTGCTGCTACTGTCCTTCATTGACAGAAAAATCCATCATAAGTCTGCTGCTTGGTATAAGGCATGGCATGGTTTTGAATTTTGACAGACCTTCCTCCAATGCCAAAGCAAGGTGGATAAGTGATTTTTTTGCTGCAATGTCCTTGGTTGTTGCTCCTAATGTTTGCAATATGACAGAGAATGGTGCTTAAGTCTGTTCTTGGACAGTACAAGGCATGATTGTGGGATATGGTAGCATGGTGACAATGTACCTTCTTTCCAAAATTCAAGCAACTAAGGCATGGCTTCTGTTTGCTGGTTTTTTGGCCGCAAATTGAGGCTTCAAATTGACAGAAAAATGATTAAGAATGCTGCTAGAAGTACCAAGCATGGCAAGGTTCATGGGAGTATGGAGTAGCATAGTGAAACTTTTACTTTTATCCAAATTTCAAGCAAGTTAAAGAATGGCTTCATGTACTGCATAATTGAGCTTGCAAACATGTTTTAAATGACTTTTCTGAGCTGTTCCAATTGGCCAAATGTTAGAAAAATGTGTATTTCAAAAAGTCAAACATTGGTCAAACTTGCATTTAAATGAGATAGGTCAAAAAATGCCATTTTGATTGGTGAAGTTTTGGCTCATGAAATTTATATTTTTGGAAAGAGGGGATTAAATGTGACTTGTAGGAAAAAACCCCACCAAAATTGGCCAAACGGTTTGAGAGATATGGCCCTTTGAAGTTCAAGATTTTCTGAAATCGATTCGATCATAACTTGCCAACCACACATGGGAATTAAGAGTTCTTGGACTTTTTGGAAATGGAAGAACAAGATCTTCAACTTTCATGTTGGGCAAAAATTCATTTGAAGCTTGTATCATGATGTAAGTTTGAGGATCAAGACTTTCCATTTATGGCAGGTTTCAGTTACAGGCCCAGTTTCCATTTTTGGAAATTTTTTATCTGGCTTCAAATTCTTCCATGATGGTGTTTGACATGATGTATGAGGCCTATTTGGACATGAATGAGCTCTCTCTCAAACCAAATCCAATCATCAAATCACTGATTAAATGGACAGTTGACCAACAGTTGACTTTTAGGGTTTCTGCCTGATTGTGCATTGACTGATGACCTCTGAGTCTTCAACCCTTGACTTTAACACTTCAAATGGATCCCCAAGTCATGTGAACATGTTGGACCAACCCTAGGGCCTTGGCTCAATGAGAATTGTGCTTGCTTGCTTGACTGACTGATCTCCTGATCAGTTTGACCTAATTCTTCTGATTGGCTTGCACTTGAGGCAAAAGACAATGCAATGCTATGCAGTGGACCATGATATGCTATGACCTAATATGAAAATGTATGTACAATGATAGGTGCAAATTTGAGGTGCTACAGCTGCCCCTATTCAATCAGCTGGGAACCCGAATGGATGAGAGCAACGGCTGTCAGACTTTCAGGGTAAACAGGGATTGAATACCAAAGAACCGTAGAATTTGCACAGCTGGATATGATACAAAAAGAACCACGTCATTTACCGATGACAACTGCATGACAGCTTCAGAAAAACAAAACCGTTTACCGATGGTTGGGAACTGGAAACTTGATATTTACCGATATCAACTTCAGCAAGACCATTTACCGATGGCTGTTGGGAAACAAATCTGATGTAAAAGGAAGCAAGACCATTTACCGATGGTGGCTTCAAAGAAACTTGACATTTACCGATATCAACTTCAACTCGACCATTTACCGATGGCTACTGCAACTGGGGATCCGATATTTACCGATATCGAAGAAAACTGGGCCATTTACCGATGGCATCTCCACTTGGGGAGGAACAAAATCTTTGTGGTGTAATCAGACAAGACGTTTACCGACGACTTCTGGGGATCTTGATTTTGTTAACAAGGAAACAAGGCATGACCAGACATTTACCGATGACTGGGATGAGACTCGATGTTTACCGACATCGAAAGATGATGTTTACCGACATCCAAAGAATGACCAGACATTTACCGATGACTGGGGATGAGACTCGATGTTTACCGACATCGAAAGATGATGTTTACCGACATCAAAAGATCGACCAGACATTTACTGATGAATGGGAATACTCGACGTTTACAGACATCGAAAGATGATGTTTACAGACACCAAAAAAAAAGATCGACCAGACATTTACAGATGAATGGGAAGACTCGACGTTTACAGACATCGAAAGATGATGTTTACAGACACCAAAAAAATCGACCAGACATTTACAGATGAATGGGAAAACTCGACGTTTACAGACATCGAAAGATGATGTTTACAGACACCAAAAAAAAAGATCGACCAGACATTTACAGATGAATGGGAATAAGAGAAACACAACCAGACGTCAACGGACGACTGGGAAAAACTCGTCGTTTATCGAAACCAACGGAGAGGTAAATCCACATGGGGAGGGTACAACTAGACATCACCGGATGACTAGGAAAAACTCGACGTTTATCGACACCAACGGAGAGGAGTGTACTTCACTTGGGAAGGAGGACACAACCAAATCATCAACGGATGATCGGGAAAAACTCGACGTTTATCGACACCAACGGAGAGGAGGATACTTCACTTGGGAAGGAGGACACAACCAAATCATCAACGGATGATCGGGAAAAACTCGACGTTTATCGACACCAATGGAGAGGAGGATACTTCTTCGGTCTGAATACCGGAAAATTGGCCTTGTGCCCTGAGTACATCGACCTGATCGTCGGAAACTCCTTCGGTCTGAATACCGGAAAATTGGCCTTGTGCCATGAGTACATCGACCTGATCGTCGGAAACTCCTTCGGTCTGAACACCGGAAAATTGGCCTTGTGCCATGAGTACATCGACCTGATCGTCGGAAACTCCTTCGGTCTGAACACCGGAAAATTGGCCTTGTGCCATGAGTACATCGACCTGATCGTCGGAAACTCCTTCGGTCTAAATACCGGAAAATCATAAGTACATATTATCTATAGCCGCCAAAACGTAGATAATACACTCGCATGGAAGATTATCCATAACCGGGTTGTAGGTTGTTAAATGAATAATCGACCGAAAAGAAAGGCACCTGGGTACCAGACTAGGTATGCAAAAGATGACCAATCAAAAGGGGATAAAGCTGCTTACTCGGAGCAAGTATCCAAAAAGAAGGGGAAGACCCAACGGGGACAATACTGCTTGATCAAGGCAAGTATCCAGAGGGGAAAGAATGTCAATATCACGAACCGGATACTGATAACTGCAAAGAGGGGATTACATCTACCGGTTAGTAGGTAAAAAACCACGGAAAAGTAGCCAGTCATCGATAGGATGAGCACAAAGGGTTAACTCCAACAAGGGGATGAAAGTGGGATTTTACAACTACCAGCTAGTAGGTAGAAAACCACAAAGACAGGACTTACAACTACCGGGTTGTAGGTAGAGGCCAATGGAAAAGTAACCAGTCATCATCGGGATGAGCACAAGGGGTTAACTCCACCAAGGGGATGAAAGTGGGATTTTACAACTACCAGCTTGTGGGTAGAAAACCACAAAGATAGGACTTACAGCTACCGGTTTGGTGGTAGAGGCCAAACAAATTCCGCTGAGGATAAGATGAATGAGTGTCGGTTAGTGAGCGACTATTCATTTATGCCCTAGGGAAGTACAGGAGACAGCCAACAGGAAGCCAATTTAGGATCGATCCAAAAAGGCAGACTGAAACAAGACTCATCCTAATGAGGAAAGAACTCAATAGGGAAAACCCCTCCCAATGTGTGTTGGGAGGGAACGGAAGCAACCGTCATCCACGAGGACGTATCTCAGTGGGGAAATGGCAGGAAAAGATTGACACTTTCTGCTTAAGGGGTAGACTCTACATGGAGAGATCAGACACACCCAAATCCGCTAGGGAGGATCTACTGGAGAGATTTGTATTACCAAATAGCAGGAGGCAATCATCAACAGATACCCGGCGACAGCTGCAACATGAGTATCCAAATGCTATGATTATGCATGTATGCATTCTACCTAAAACGTATGATGAATGCTGACAAACAGACATGCTCCAACCAACGGTCCGGGAATCAACCATCCGGAGAGAAAACCAAAGTCCTCATTCTGTATGGGAGGAAGAGCCACAAGAGGCTTCCGGAGGGATCGTCAGTCGCAACCGGAGAACAAAGTTCAACATACAGGCGGATGCGCCACAACAACTTGTGCTGAAAATCAGAGATACCGAGAAGCGACCAGATCTCTGATGAGAAGTACAAAAGCGTTGATAAAGCTCCTTACGCGAACCACTCCGCTGAGGGATCTATCTGAGGGAATGCTATAGTACTGGGATGTTGATCTACCAAATACTGAATCTTCAAAGAAAAACACCCACGTTGGGGGAGAGAGGAAGACTGCTCTGCTGGAGAGGCGAAAGTTGAAGTCTTCAGTAAACACTCTGCTAGGGGAGCTGCCCCACAATAATGTCCGAAACAGCAAACTTGCTGGGGATGCCCCACGATAGGGCTCAAACAGCACTCTACTGGGGATGCCCCACAATAAGTGCTAACGGGGATTTGGAGGAAGAATCTGTACTGCCGGGAACATGAAGATGAACAACTTCAAACAACACTGCATCGGGCAACTTCACTGAGGAGAGACCATACGAGGTTCTGCAGGACAAAGATACAGTCATGCTCGAGATACGAACAATTGTCTTACCTGTTGGTAATCATACCACCCCCGGGAGAGCACTGCGGATCTCCTAAGTATCCTTCCATCATCGTGAATGTTCACTTTGTTTAAGAACAATTTTTTTGAAAATTTTGTTTATTTTGAAAACAATGATACTTTATCAATTAAAACATGCAAAACATTTGTTGAGTTGAAACAAATAAGAATGCAAATAATTGGATAAAAGCTCAAATTGATGTGATGGAATGGTAGTCTGCAAAGGGCGAGACTCCATAGATCTGTACAAGTTTGAAATCGGTGATATATATTGGAGAGGTCTACATTGAACATAATGACCTTTCCTCTACCATTCTGAATTTTCGATGTATTCAGAGCTTCAGTCGACGACGAATCGAGAATTCCTGACGGATGACATATATAGAGCACAGTCTTGTCAAGGTGCAGTTACTTGCCGAATCCCTAATTTTTGCCTAGATTGCCCCAGTGTGAGGTGTTCAATCTAGCGGGATGCAAATTCTTTTTTTTTCAATGTCTCTAACTTTTGCCTGGATCGCCCTTTCGGGTTTTCAATCCACCGAGACGCTCCTTTTTGCCTAAGTCGCCCTTTGGGGTGTTCAACTTAGCGAGCTGTTTGATTTTTTTCTTTTTGTTTAGGCGAAGTATTTCTTGACTGCACCAGGATTCACAGGACGAGTGAACTTCTTCATCCATTGTAGTAAGTGTCAGAACACTGCCTGAAGAGGCTCTTTTGACAACATATGGACATTCATAGCTTGGGGGTTCACTTGCCCCTGGAATCGGGTACAAAAGACAAGACTTTCTTGAGCACAAGGTTCCTCGGAACACACGAGGCTTGATATTCTTGTCGAATGCTTTTTCACTCTCTGCTGATATGACTGACCATGACACATGGTAGTTGATCTCTTCCTTCCGATCGAATTCAGCATCAGTCAACTTGGGACTTTGAGGGTGCTATTTTCTTTGTTTCTTTCTTTTTCTTTCTTTTGATTTGGTTTTGCACCCTCCTCTTTCTTTTTTCTTTTTTCTTTTTTCCTCTTTTTTTTTGATAATGCCCCAGTTGGCTGTTCTGCTGATTCTCGAGATGCAGCTGAGTGATCTTCTTTTCTTGCTCAAGAGGTCGGGAAATCTCGTCAGGAATCCCTTCAACATCATCTTCGTCTGCTTCGAATACAGGGAATTCAAAATTGGGAGATGACGTCCGATCACTATGTTCAATGGGTTTGAGAAACAACCTGCATAAAGATTTTGATATGAAAAGCTCTTTGAAAAACAAACAAGACAATCGTTATGCAGATGAAAAGATTGATTTTATTCTTGTTTTTTAAGGTTTTTTTGTGATCACCAATTTCATGCAAAAAGCGAAAAGGGAAAACAAATGGAAAAACAAAAGTTTTAACATGAATTATTTGAATGAAAATATCATTGCACAAAATGTTGCCAACAATGTCATCACTTCTCCTTTTGGCATGGGAGAAGGGTTTTTTAAACAAAGTGATTATTACTCTGACTTATGAACAACCGTTGGAAAGCCCACAGTGACCCAATTGTGATAGATCCCACCGAGGATGACAACTGTCAGTATCCTTTGCATCAGCAGCTTCTGTTTTCTGAACAACCCTTCTGAAGAAAAAGTCGGCGCCAGCCCAGGACTTGTTATCTTCAAGCTTGATTATCACGGGGACCCAAGTCTCCACAGTTCGGAATACCTGACTTCACGAGGTCTTGAACCTTCATCTTCAGCTGGAAACAACTATCCACATCATGACCAGGAGCTCCCGAGTGATACACACAATGTTGTTCAGGCCTATACCACCACCGAGGGTTGACGGGTATGGGCGGCGGGTCTCTGGGAGTAATCAAGTTCCGCTCTAACAGAGAGGGATACAGTTCGGCGTAGGACATGGGGATTGGATCAAAAATGATCTTCTTCCTCTCATTACTTGTACCAGCTTGATTATCAATGGGAGGCTGGTAAGCCTGCTGCTGAGGACGATGTTGTGGAGGCTGATACTGCCGAGTTGGTTTTCTCTGCTGTTGTTGAGTTTGAGTGGCTGGAACAGTCACAGCAGCAGCCTGACGATACTGTCCTCTGTTCACACTCCTCCGACGGTGCACAACATTTGTTTCAATCTCTCCCCTTTTGGGTGCCCCAGAGTGTGTCTTCTTAGAACTGGAAGAACTTGAAGAGCCAGGATGGCGAAACGGAGCACAGGTTGCTCTGACATCAACAGTCTCTGCAGTAAGTGGTTGTTCACTGATTCTGATCCCCCTCAATTCATCGCCCAAGGCATAATCATTGACGAGAATAGTGACAGCAGCATTCTCATGAACGGGTACATCCACTGGTGGAGCACGGTGGACCGGTGGAATCACGGCTTCCAGTCTCTGGGCTAAGGCACGCAGCTCCTCTTGCCCCTGAACAACTCCTTGCATCTTTGTCATGAACTGGGCCATGTTTGCCCTCATCTCAGCCAACTCAGTCTGAACCTGATCCATACTTCTCTGATGGTTGAGTCCGGTCGCGGTGCGGACGGTGATCAACAATCCTGTCTCAGTCGGGAACCAAAGCGAGGAGTCTTTCCAAACATGTCTGCAATGCAAGGATGTGTATGATATGCATGATGCGGATGCGGATGCTATCTTATCATGAATGATCCTGAAAAGGATATGCGTATGCGAGTTACTTTTTTCATGCATTACTATTTTTTTGAAAATAAATATGCTATGATGCAAATGATGGAGCCAAGACTGGCAGGAACTGGCATCTGAGGAACCATCTGAAACCCCAAATTCATCTGAGGAGCCGGCATCTGAACCCATTCTGAAGAACTGAGTCACCATCTGAGCGAGTACCCTCAAATTCAGCCCAGGGATCCGAAATAAACGGAACCCTCTGATCAAAACCAGGGTCAAACCTCCGGCGTCCAGAAATATAACTCGTAGTCACCATCAGTACCAGGAGTCACCAACTGTACCTGTTAAAATGATCAATCCCGCCCCGCTCACGGGTGTCATCTAGGCCAGGGTAAGGTCGAGAGAAACGCATCATAAATAACCTTTCGCAGGATATCATCCTGTGCACACCCGATGTATGCACCGATAATATCCCACCAGGGTCTGAACTGCTCGTGATATCAATGTTCCGCTAAGTGGCGCCATACCACCCGCTTCCCATGAATCACTCTATTCCTAGGTTTCCTAGATTTCACTCATAGCCTGGGTATTGGGCCTTTTACCTCGAGTAACTCCCACCCCAAACAGAGAAACACAGCCAGATGAACAGATGAATATGAATGAATGCAAACATTGATGCAAATAATAAATGCAAACAGTAAATGCAAATATATACAAAGAATGCAATAAAATAGAACAGCACAAAGCAACCAAAGCCCTAACCTAGAGAGCGCTAGGAGAGACTCGCTTAGGGAAGATGGACCAGCACAGGTCAACTTCTCTATATCCCCAGCAGAGTCGCCAGCTGTCGCATCGCGCGAAAAACCGGCGGGAAAACAAGAACAACAGAGCCTCCACCGTGCGTTATTTATCCCAAAAGAGGGAAAGGAAACGCTCAGAGTAAACCTGGAAAAGACATGGTCTCGCGACCAAAGAGAATGGGTTCGGGAGTCGGTTATGCGAAGGGAAGGTATTAGCACCCCTACGCATCCGTAGTACTCTACGGGATCCACGCACAAAAGGAAGGAATATTGGTTGCTAAACACTGCTCATAAACACACACACACTGGCTGAAAGAGACACAAGAAACTGACTGAAGCTGACTCGGCAGGATATCGCATCCTGGGCCTACTTAGTCTATCAGGCATAGACATCAGAGTCGAAGTAGTTCGGACTGGGGAAACGACACATGCTCGCTAGGATATCGCATCCTATGCATACGTATCTTTTCGGACGAGAGAAGAATCAGAGCATTCGTAGCTCGGCTGACACGCACACAAACAAACACAGGCAAAGGCAAACGTGGAGCCCGACTGCCAATCACTGGACTTATGTCAGCATCCGAACCAAAACACACGCACACTGGAACCTAACTGCCACTCGATGGACTTACATCAGCTTCCAAGCACACAACAACATAACAAGTTAATAGGGAGTCGGGGACTCGAGCCTATCAACTGTCAAACAACACACACAAAAAAGAAAAAGGGCGCCCGGAGAGATCAGCTCAATCTCCTGCCTACATACTTCATTTGGTATGAAGATCAGGGCGATGTAGTTCCCCTACAGAGGGATAAAGGACTAGCCTAACCAGATAACAGAGGGAGACACAACTCTAGGGAGACTACGACTCGAGCCTAGATGTTGTCATGCAAAATCAACCCTAAGTTAAGGTTTCTAGCTAAATGGCACAAGGGCCAACCTATCCTAAGCATGGCTCACACAGGAAGCAAGCCACACACACACTTAACTTGCACAGGAAGCAAGCCAAGCAAAACCTACTTGCACAGGAAGCAAGTCTAAACTAATCCTAACTTGCACAGGAAGCAAGTCAAACAATCCTAACTTGCACAGGAAGCAAGTCAAACAATCCTACAAGCACAGATAGCACACACTATACACAAGCAAGTGGCTCAAACAAGGGTTAGGTTTTAGTCGAGGGGTCATATCAACCTCAACAAACAAACCTCTGGAACTGGGTGAATGTTGCTCTTAACCTTGCCATTGAGAGACTAAGGTGAAGCAGATGAAAGGTGAGTGAAGATAAGACTTCACAGCTCTTATCCCTGGCCTGGGACAGCTCAAGACAAGAATGTGTGGGTTCAGAAAGTGGGAACCCTTCTACACATTTAAGACTGACTCAACTGTACAGTTGTACAAGATCTTGGGTTTGTATCTGCAATGCATCAACACAGTGGTGTGAGCAAAACAGAAGACACACTGAATAGTGGGGGATAGATTGCATATCCCTACCTTCCACCAATTGCCTCTTCACTTAGGAGGACTTTGACTCTATGCAAGGACAAAAGTAAACAATCACAAACATTGCCTCTTAAGGAGGACTTCAGACAGTTGCCTGGCCAAGTAACAGGCCAGGTCTTCCAGACTACATGAAGTAAAAGAGACATACCTCAATGCAAATTGCTTATACAAGCAAAGCAAAGCAAAAAGTTCACAAGGAACTAAGCAACTAAAGCACCTGAAACAGTCAAGCAGATGTTAGTATGCAACTTCAAACAACATAAACAGAAACAGACACCAACAGTCAATTAGAGGCACATGGATGTGCAAGGCACAAGGCTTAAGGCATGTGAGCCAAGCCACCTACAAAACACACAAGTTAGTCAATGATATTTGAGTGAGCTCAATCAAAAGGAATTGGTCTTAATGGCCACTTGATGGTCAACCTGAAAACACAAGCTCAAAGGTGAGTAACAGGACCACTAGGGCAAGCCTAGGGTCAAAAGTGAATGAGAAAGTCAAAACAGCAAAGGATATCCAATCAAAGTCAAATTTAAACATTCAAGAAACACAACCAATTGGGTTCATGTTCATATCAATCATCATCATCATTTCATGAACAAATTAGGTCAGAGCATGGCATTTAGAAGCTCATAGAAGTCAACAGCAAGACTTAACTCAAAAGCAATCTTAAACATTTCCAAAAATCACCAAATAAATCATGATCAATCACAACCCATAGCATGGTAAGCATGTCAAATTTCATCTCATTTGGACAAGTGGAAGGCAGTCAATGAAAATCAGAAAGTCAACCAAACATGCATCAACTTAGAAAAATCATAAATCAGAGATGGTGTATGATAAATGAATGGGACTAAAACCATGGCAAAGATGAGGATGTCTAGTTATCTCATGTCAAATATCATGTCCATCTAATAAAGTATGAGAATTTCACAAATGAAATGGGAACATGTGTCACACAAAGTCAACAATTGACTAGGCAGGGGAGAAAATCTCAAACAATTAGGAAATGCCACAAATAATTCCAAGAAAATTAACATGTAAACTAGACATACAAGAGTAGGTTCATTTAAAAAATCAAGTCTATTGGAGGTCAAGAAACATGGCTATGAAAATCATGAAGTTGGACATCAATGGTGTGACACAAATTGTCACACCCTAATTCAAAAAATCATAACTCACAAACCACAAATGATAAATTCACAAACTCTACACCAAAATCACCATGAATGTGTCTAGTTTAAGCACAAAAAATTTGGGAGCCATTGGATACATTCTCATCATTTCACAATTGATTTGGCAAAGTGTACAAAATTTGGTCACATGTCACAAACCCTCATATAAATTAAAATCCATTGATCACAAAATTCTGGAAAAATAATGATAAAAAAGTAGAGACCATGATGAACACAACACAAAAAATCCCATTAAATTTGGATCCAAAATGAACAAGTTATGATTTTTGAAAGGTGAGGATCACAAATGGAAAAAATAATATGTTTTAATGAGTCATGTGGGCACGCTGTGGCAAATTTGTAATTCCCTGGAAAAATAAATGAAACGCCGCGTTTAGGGGATACAGAGGAAATGAATTGATTGGTTGTTGGCCATGCAATAGTGTAAAAGCAAGCAGCTCACGTGAAGAAAATTCTGGGAAAATACAAGTTAGGGTTTTCATGAACAGTTCCCACATTCATCCCTCTTCCAAATCGAATTTTACAAACTTTCCCAAAAATCAAAATCGATTATACCCAAATGACCAGCAAGCAATGACAAACATGAATCCACTATTGATTTCCATTAAAACAACATACAAGCCAAGAATCGAGCAAAGTAAATAAGCATCATCAAACTTCCAAACAGCATAACTCCACACATACTTAACCATTTTCAAAAATAAGGACATCACTAAACTCAGTATTGAAAGACATTTTAAAATCATGTATCAATTTGACAAAACAGGGAGGTCGAATCCATACCAAAAATTGAAGGACAGTTGTGTACAGATGCTTTTTGATGGTTTTGAAGTGAAACAGTTGTCCTAGAGCCCTCCTGATGACGAATGGTGAAGGTCCTTTGACTTGTGGATGCTTGGAATGGAGTTCAATGCTTGACTGTCATGGAATGGTGGCTGCAAGAACAGTGCAAGATGTGTTTTTGAGAGAATGGTAGCCAAGGGTCTTCTTGCTGCAGTTGGATGGTTGCTAGCAAGGCTTGTTAAATGACAGAAAATGATAGAATGGATGTTGAAAACACAATGCAAGGCTAGGTTCTTTTTCTTTTGAAGCTTTTGACAGAAAATGGTCTTGAGGTTTTGCTATGTTGTTTTTGAACTGCCTTTTGCCATTAGGGTTCAAAATGATGAATGATGGAGGAAAAGCAAAGCAAGGCTAGGCTTGGTGACTGCTATATGTTTCTTATGACAGAAAAATGAGGTACAAAAATCTGCTGTTAGAAGTTGCCTTGTGGTTTGGAGTTTTTGACAGCTCTCTTGAGATGCAAGTAAGAGAGATTCAGCATGAGTGAGTTGGTTTGTGGCTGTTTCATGTGACAGTACAAGGCCTGGCCACTGTGATGCTTGAGAGAATGTCCATTTTTGTTATGTTGGTTTTTGTGTTTGTTGGTTGTGTGCAGGTTATCCAAATGATGAACAATTGATGAACAAGACTGCTGTTGATTGGCAAGGCAGGGTTTTTGTTATTTGGAAGCTTTTGACCAGAAGAAAATTCTAAAGTGCCAAGTAAGGTGAGTTAGGATTTTGGGTGGTTTTGGTTGCAGTTGCTGCTACTGTCCTTCATTGACAGAAAAATCCATCATAAGTCTGCTGCTTGGTATAAGGCATGGCATGGTTTTGAATTTTGACAGACCTTCCTCCAATGCCAAAGCAAGGTGGATAAGTGATTTTTTTGCTGCAATGTCCTTGGTTGTTGCTCCTAATGTTTGCAATATGACAGAGAATGGTGCTTAAGTCTGTTCTTGGACAGTACAAGGCATGATTGTGGGATATGGTAGCATGGTGACAATGTACCTTCTTTCCAAAATTCAAGCAACTAAGGCATGGCTTCTGTTTGCTGGTTTTTTGGCCGCAAATTGAGGCTTCAAATTGACAGAAAAATGATTAAGAATGCTGCTAGAAGTACCAAGCATGGCAAGGTTCATGGGAGTATGGAGTAGCATAGTGAAACTTGTACTTTTATCCAAATTTCAAGCAAGTTAAAGAATGGCTTCATGTACTGCATAATTGAGCTTGCAAACATGTTTTAAATGACTTTTCTGAGCTGTTCCAATTGGCCAAATGTTAGAAAAATGTGTATTTCAAAAAGTCAAACATTGGTCAAACTTGCATTTAAATGAGATAGGTCAAAAAATGCCATTTTGATTGGTGAAGTTTTGGCTCATGAAATTTATATTTTTGGAAAGAGGGGATTAAATGTGACTTGTAGGAAAAAACCCCACCAAAATTGGCCAAACGGTTTGAGAGATATGGCCCTTTGAAGTTCAAGATTTTCTGAAATCGATTCGATCATAACTTGCCAACCACACATGGGAATTAAGAGTTCTTGGACTTTTTGGAAATGGGAGAACAAGATCTTCAACTTTCATGTTGGGCAAAAATTCATTTGAAGCTTGTATCATGATGTAAGTTTGAGGATCAAGACTTTCCATTTATGGCAGGTTTCAGTTACAGGCCCAGTTTCCATTTTTGGAAATTTTTGATCTGGCTTCAAATTCTTCCATGATGGTGTTTGACATGATGTATGAGGCCTATTTGGACATGAATGAGCTCTCTCTCAAACCAAATCCAATCATCAAATCACTGATTAAATGGACAGTTGACCAACAGTTGACTTTTAGGGTTTCTGCCTGATTGTGCATTGACTGATGACCTCTGAGTCTTCAACCCTTGACTTTAACACTTCAAATGGATCCCCAAGTCATGTGAACATGTTGGACCAACCCTAGGGCCTTGGCTCAATGAGAATTGTGCTTGCTTGCTTGACTGACTGATCTCCTGATCAGTTTGACCTAATTCTTCTGATTGGCTTGCACTTGAGGCAAAAGACAATGCAATGCTATGCAGTGGACCATGATATGCTATGACCTAATATGAAAATGTATGTACAATGATAGGTGCGAATTTGAGGTGCTACACACAGGGGATAAAAAGTCATAATAGGGAGCAGAGAGGAAGGAACACCAGGGATACCGGTTACTGGGCATATAATAGGTGACGAAACAAGGCGTGAATTGGGGAATATTCCTAAAACACTCATCATTCAAAAGAGGGCTAAAAGCAAACTTGATTACAGGATGGATATTCGACTCCACAAAGGGGATACGAATCTTACTCAACTGGGGAAGAACAAAAGGCTTCAGACCCGAGAGTGCATGAGATATACTATCTATTACCGTCAGAACGTAGATAATATACTCGCATGGACGATTATCCACAACCGGTTACTGGGTTAATAAAGGATAAATCGACCGAAAAGAAAAGGCATTGAGATACCGAAACTAGGTATATAATGATGACCAATTCAGGGGAGGAATAATCGTTACCAACAACAACAAGGTAGACGAGAGATGACCCGCTGGGGATAAATTGCGTAATCAGGGCAATTATCCAAGCAGATGAGGGGATATCATCACCGAATATTGGATGAAGATAACTATCACCAATTAAAGATGAGCAAAAATAGTTACTCTGCAAAAAGGGAAGAAATAGGGTTTACAACTACCGGTATGAGGGTAGAGAACCACAGACTCCGCCGAGGATAATAATTACTAATTATTGAGCAATTATTTATTTACCACGGGGAAACAGGAAAAGAGTCTCAAGAGACCGATCTAGGATCAAACTAGACAGGCACACCAAATCAAGACTTGTCCCTGTGAGAATATAACTCAATGGGGAAAACCATCCCAGTATATGTGTTGGGAAGGAACAAAAACAATCAACATCCACGAGGATATAACCCGGTGGGGAATATGGAAGAAAGGATAAACGCTTTCTGCTTATGGAGCTGACTCTATATGGAGAGATCAGACACACACATCTGCTCGGGGAAGTATATCACCAAATAGAAGGAGACGGAAAACAACGATATATGGCAAAGAATGCAACATGAGTATCTGAATGTTATAATTATGCATGAATATGCGTGGTTTATGTATGATGTATGCTGACAGACAGACATATGTAACACAACCAGGTCCAGGAATCAACCACCCGGTACTACATCTCAAGAGAGAAAGCCAAGTTCACCGGGGAGTATCCAATCTGCTGGGGATCAGAGATACCAGGAAGCAAAGAACTCTGCAAGGGATGAATCATCAATCATTCCAGCTGGGGACGAGAGTTATCACAGACAAGGTCCACCACACCAACAACTCTACTGGGGAATTTATCCGATGAGATAAAGGATTTATCGGGATCGACCACCAAATACCGCTCTTGCCCAAAGAGATCCAAGCTGTTGAGGAAGAAAGATTGCTACTCTACTGAAGGGAAGAGAGGTGACTCTCAACAAGCAATCCACTTGGTAGGATAAACCACAAAAGGTTCCGGAGAGAGGAGATACAGTCATGCCAGGAATATGGACAAAAATCTTACCCTGTTGGGGATCGTACCACCCTTGGGAGAGCACTGAGGATCTCCTAAGTATCCTTTCGTCATTGTGAATGTTCACTTTGTTTAAAAACAAATTATAAAAAATTTGATCGTTTAAAACAATGATATTTTCTTAATTAAAACATGCAAAACATTTGTTGAATAGAAACAGATAAGAGTGCCAATAATTGGATAAAAGACTCAAATTTATTTGATAGAATGGTAGTCTGCGAATGACAAGACTCCATAGATCTTTACAAATTTGAAATTGGTGATATATATTGGAAAAAGGCTACATTGAACATAATGACCATTTCTCCACCAATTCTGAATCCGATGTATTTGAAGCTTTGGCTGATAATGAGCAAGGATCTCTCACGGACGACAGTCGTAGAACAAGGTCTTGTCAGGATGCAGTTACTTGCCAAATCCCTAATTTTTGCCTAGATTGCCCCAGGATGAGGTACTCAATCTAGCGGGATACATATATCATTATTATATATATTTTTTGTGTCTCTAACTTTTTCCTGGATCGCCCTTGCGGGTTTTCAATCCACCGAGACGCTCATTTTTGCCTAAGCCGCCCTTTCGGGTTTTCAACTTAGCGAGCTATTTAGTTTTTATTTTTTAGGCGAAGTATTTCTTGACTGCATCTGAGTGAAATCCTCCCTATCAATAGTTGTAAGCATCAAAGCACCGCCTGAAAAGGCTCTCTTAACAACATACGGACCCTCATAGTTCGGAGTCCACTTGCCCTTGGAATCGGGCGCGAAAGACAAAACTTTCTTGAGCACAAGGTCACCTTCTCGGAACACACGAGGCTTGACCTTCTTATCAAAAGCTTTCTTCATCCTCTGCTGATATAACTGACCATGGCACATGGCAGTCAATCTTTTTTCTTCTATCAAATTCAGTTGGTCATAACGACCTTGAACCCATTCGGCATCAGTCAACTTGGCCTCCATCAAGACTCTCATTGATGGGATCTCCACCTCTACTAGGAGTACAACCTCCATGCCATAAACAAGAGAGAAAGGGGTTGCCCCTATTGAAGTGCGGTCAGATGTACGATAGCCATGCAAAGCGAATGGTAGCATCTCATGCCAATCTTTGTACGTAACAACCATCTTCTGGATAATTTTCTTGATATTCTTGTTAGCAGCTTCAACAACCCCATTCATCTTGGGTCTGTACGGAGAAGAATTATGATGTGCAATCTTGCATTCACTACACAGCTCTTTCATCATCTTGTTATTCAAGTTAGATCCATTATCAGTGATGATCTTATCTGGCACACCATATTAGCATATGAGTTGATTCTTGATAAACTTCACGACCACCTGCCTGATCACATTTGCATACGACGCCGCTTCAACCCACTTGGTGAAGTAATCAATTGCTACGAGAATAAATCTGTGTCCATTGGACGCTTTCGGCTCTATCATGCCAATCATGTCAATTCTCCACATGGAGAAAGGCCATGGTGATGAGATCACATTCAAAAGTGTCGGGGGAATATGAATCTTATCAGCATAAATCTAACACTTGTGGCATTTCTTCACAAATTTGCAGCAGTCAGACTCCATTGTCAGCCAATAGTAGCCTGCTCTCAACATCTTTCTAGCCATGGCATGTCCATTGGAATGAGTACCAAATGAACCCTCATGGACCTCAGTCATCAACAGGTCTGCGTCGTGTCTATCCACGCATCTGAGCAGAACCATGTCAAAGTTTCTTTTGTAAAACACTTCGCCATTGAGGTAGAAATTGCCTGACAATCTCCTCAAAGTCTTCCTATCTTTTACAGATGCCCTAGGCGGGTAAATCTGGCTCTGAAGGAAACACTTGATATCATAATACCACGGCTTATCATCTTTTACTTCTTCTACTACAAATACATGAGCTGGTCTGTCCAAGCGCATCACGGTGATATTGGGGACTTCATTCCAAAGTCTGACCATAATCATTGAAGCAAGTGTAGCAAGGGCATCTGCCATCCGATTCTCATCTCGAGAAATATGATAGAAGTCAACCTCAGTAAAGAACGTTGAAATCCTCCTCGCATAATCTCTGTATGGAATGAGGCCAGGCTGATTTGTTTCCCCACTCACCCTTAATCTGATTAACAATGAGGGCCGAATCACCATATACATCAAGATGCTTGATCCTTAGATCAATACATTCCTCCAATCCCATAATACAGGCCTCATACTCAGCCATATTATTCGTGCATTTGAAAGTTAGCCTTTCTGTAAAAGGAATATGCGCGCCCTGAGGATGATAATCACGACCCCAATACCATTTCCATACTGATTTACAACGCCATCAAACACCATATTCCATCTGGAACCAGGCTTTGGCCCTTCATCAAGTGTAGGCTCATCACAATCTTTCACTTTCAAATACAGAATTTCCTCATCCGGGAAGTCATACTGAACTGACTGATAATCTTCAATAGGCTGATGTGCCAAATGGTCAGCCAAGATACTACCTTTAATAGCCTTCTGAGCTCGATACTCAATATCATACTCAGATAACAACATCTGCCAACGGGAAATTCTCCCTGTTAAAGCAGGCTTCTCGAAGATGTACTTGATTGGATCCATTCTGGATATCAACCAAGTCGTATGATTTATCATATACTGGCGTAGGCGCTTAGCAGCCCAAGCCAAAGCACATCATGTCTTTTCAAGCATTGAGTATCGAGACTCACAATCAGTGAACTTCTTACTCAGGTAGTAAATAGCATACTCCTTCTTCCCTGATTCGTCTTGCTGACCAAGGACACAACCCATCGAGTCTTCAAGAACAGTCAGATACATGATCAAAGGTCTTCCCTCTACAGGCGGAGACAGAATCAGAGGCTCAGACAGATATTCTTTAATACTGTCGAAAGCTTTTTGGCAATCCTCGGTCCAATCATGGGACTGATCTTTCCGGAGGAGCTTGAATATAGGCGCACATGTGGCAGTCATGTGGGATATAAATCTGGAGATATAATTCAAGCGGCCAAGAAAACCTCGGACTTGCTTCTCAGTTTTGGGCGCAGGCATCTCTTGTATTGCTTTGACCTTTGCAGGATCAACCTCAATACCTCTTTCACTAACAATGAAACCCAATAACTTGCCAGAACGGACTCCAAATGTACATTTGTTGGGATTCAGACGAAGCTTGTACTTCCTCAAACGCTGAAAAAGCTTCAACGAGTGCTCTACATGTTCAACTTCCGTTTTTGACTTAGCAATCATATCATCCACATATACCTCGATCTCCTTGTGCATCATATCATGAAACAAGGTGGTCATAGCTCTTTGATACATGGCTCCGGCGTTCTTCAAATCGAAGGGCATCACTCGATAACAGAATGTTCCCCAAGGTGTGATGAATGTTGTCTTCTCCATATCCTCGGGTGCCATCTTAATCTGATTATATCCGGAAAATCCATCCATAAACGAGAAGACTTTGAATTTAGCTGTATTGTCTACCAACATATCAATATGTGGTAGAGGGAAATCATCTTTCGGACTAGCTTTATTCAAGTCTCTATAGTCTACACCCATTGAGGATATATAGAAGTCACCAGGAATCCCGCATCAATTTGCTTCTGAACTTCCTCTTTGATCTTCACTGCCATATCAGGATGAGTTCTTCTGAGCTTCTGCTTTACAGGCACGCACTCAGGTTTTAAAGGTAGGAAATGTTGCACAATATCAGTATCTAGACCAGGCATGTCTTCATATGACCAGGCAAAGACGTCCACATATTCTCGTAGCAATTCAATCAACCCCTTCTTAACAGATTCTTCCAGAAGTTCCCCAATCATTACCTCTCGCACACAATCTTCAGACCCCAAGTTGACTGTTTCCAGATTCTCAAGATGCGACTGAATGATCTTCTCTTCATGCTCAAGTAGCCGGGTGATCTCATCAAGAATCTCTTCAACCTTATCTTCCTCTGCCTCAAATACAGGGAATTCAAAATTGGGAGATGGTGTTGGGTCATTATGCTCAATGGGTCTAGAAATCAATCTGCATAATGATTTTGGATATGAAAAGCTTTAGAATTCAAACAAGGCAAATCATTATGCATATGAAAAAGATCGATTTTATTCTATTTTTTTAGGGTTTTATGTGATCACCAATTTCATGCAAAAAGCGAAAAGGGAAAATGAATGGAAAAACAAACATTTAACATGAATCTATTGAATGAAAATATCATTGTATTAGTGCCAACAATGTCATCACTCCTCCTTTTGGCATGGGAGAAGGGTTTTCAAACAAAGTGATTATTACGTTGACTTATGGACAACTGTTGGAATATCCACAGCGACCCAATTGTTGCAGACCCCTCCAGGGATGATGAAATTGCCAGAATCCTTTGTATCTTCTTCTAAAACGGCAGCAGCCTCCTCATCTAGGCCAGTGTGGATGAAACCTCCACTCTTGAATAACCCTTGCTTGTTGAAAGTACCAGAAGAAAAACCTATGCCAGCCCAGGACTCGTTGTCTTCTAACTCAATCATTTTTCCCAAACCAGTGGTTGCACCACGCTCAATGGCCAACTTTGCATCTTTGTAGGAAGCAAATGAAGGAGTTCTCTTCTCAATAGGCTCAGCTATAGATAAAGCTTGGAAAGGAGTTCCAATTTCAACCTCAGCATCTATATAAGAGAAGGAAGACAAATGGCTAACCAGGAGAGCCCTTTCTCCCCCTACCACCACCAGCTTCTTGTTTTTCACGAATTTCAATTTCTGGTGTAGGGTGGACGTCACGGCGCCTACCTCGTGAATCCATGGTCTACCTAAGAGACAGTTGTACGATGGGTGAATGTCCATAACCTGGAAGGTAATTTGGAAATCACTTGGTCCGATCTTGACTGGGAGATCAACTTCCCCAATCACGGTCTTACGAGACCCATCGAAAGCCTTCACAACTACTCCACTCAGCCTCATGGGAGGCCCTTGATATGATAGCTTTAAGAGAGTGGACTTTGGCAATATGTTCAATGATGATCCGGTTTCCACCAGCACATTGGACATGGCGTCGTCTTTGCAATTCATAGATATGTGTAAAGCCAAGTTGTGGTCTCTTCCCTCCTCAGGGAGATCAGAGTCACAAAAGCTCAGGTTGTTGCAAGCAGTAATGTTTGCAACAATGTTATCGAATTGCTCCAAAATGACATCGTGATCCACATATGCCACATCCAACACCTTCTGCAGAGCCTCTCGGTGTGGTTCTGAATTTAAGAGTAAGGATAACACAGATATTTTGGATGGCGTTTGTAAAAGTTGGTCTACAACATTGTACTCGCTCCTTTTGATGAGTCTCAGCATCTCATCATAGTCTTCTTTCACATTTCCACTCGGGCCAGCAGAAGTCGGAGTTTTCAGTACGGAGGAGGGCTTAACAGCAAGTGCCGGATTCGGAGAATTCACAGCGTTCCCGATCGGGCGTTCAACAAAATCAGCATTAATTTGAGGCTTCGGCGGTGCTGAAAATACACGGCCACTACGGGTCAAACTGCTAACATCGGCAATATTCACAACAGAAGAAGAGGGCAAGGACACCTCTTTCCCATTCTCTACTGCTACGGCGTTGTAGCGATAGGGAACTGCCTTTTCAGAAGAGTAAGGCACAGGACCAGCAGGCTTAATGATCAGAGCGGGAGAAGCCTTCTGCTTGCTACCATTGTACTTGATGATAACAGGCTCGGGTATCCGGAACACTAGGGAGATCATATTGACCTCAGGCTCATTTTCATCAACATTCTTGTTTTGAAGGATCTCAATGACTCCTTCGTCCAACATTTCCTGAACATCCTTGCGCACCTGGCAACAACCCAATCGGTTAACAGAGCAGACTCGGCATCTATCATGGTCATGCTCATAATGACTGTAGTCACCCATCAAACGATGCATCTGGACCAGAGACTGTTGAATATGACTGACATATTTGACCTTGTATTTTCCAGGGCAACCCTGGACCATGTTGACAGATTTCCCATGTTTGGGCAATGGGTTCTTCTTCACATTAGGGCCTACGTCCTCAAAACATAAAATACCACACCTCACAAGGTCTTGAACCTTGGTCTTCAAAGGGTAACAATTCTCCACGTTGTGGCCGGGAGCACCAGAATGGTAAACACAATGTAACTCAGGCTTATACCACCACTGGGGGTTAGAAGGTATAGCCGGTGGGTCTCTCGGAGTAATCAGCTTCCTTTCTATCAAAGAGGATATAACTCTGCATACGTCATAGGAATAGGATCGAAGGTGACCCTTTTCCTCTCGTAACTCGTGCTGGTTTGATTACTGTTTCGAGGCTGGTAGGCCTGCTGCTGCGGTCGGTGCTATTGTTGCTGATATTGCGGATGTGGTTGCTGATTGTTACTATGTTGCTGATACTGTTGATTGTCTCTTAAAACAGGTGCTATATGAGCCACCTGGTGCTGGTTATTGGCGGGACGCACAGTCTTCCTCCTCACAGAGGGTCTTCTTGGTTTCTCATGGGAGGTCACAGCATGTGCCTCTCCATCTTTCTTCTTTGCAAATGCCCCATAACGTTTGGCAGAAGAGCCTTCTTCTCTGGTTAACCATCCTTCACGGACCCCTTCTTCTAGACGCATCCCCATATTCACCATCTCGGTGAAGTCAGAAGGAGCGCTAGCAATCATCCGCTTATAATAAAAAGAACTTAAAGTCTTCAAAAAGATCTTAGTCATCTCTTTCTCTTCTAGCGGAGGCACGATCTGTGCTGCCACCTCTCGCCACCTCAGGGCGTACTCCTTAAATGTTTCTTTATCCTTCTGGGACATGGCTCTCAATTGATCTCTATCGGGAGCCATATCCATGTTGTACTTGTACTGCTTGACGAAGGCTTCGCCG